>NC_134579.1:44003833-44310666 GCF_037038515.1 Microtus pennsylvanicus
CTTATTATCTGGCACTAAGAAAGCACATATTTGTAAACTGATCATATTGACATTTTGGCTCTTAATTTTCCAGTGTTCTTCCAAAAAACTAGACACCTTGACTGTTGCAAAAGAGATGGTCTGATATTAACCTAAAGGAATTAGGTTTATGAACAACGATATAAAACAGTTCAAATAATTGGGATACAAAAGTGGCTGTCTTGCTCAGAGAGTGTAATTGAGAAGATGGTGCAGAGCAGCCACGAAACTCTCAGCAATCCCTGGCTTAATATGCTGAGTCTGCTGACTTGTAACTTATCTGATCCAGCTGAGTAAGGTGAGTTTGTATACTTCAAACTAGTTTGTAGGCTATGATTGCCTGGCACTGTAGTTTTAGAAAAATGATGTTGTCTGCATCTTGAAGCAGCTGGCTCTGTTTGAGTTTTGGAGGTGAGACGTGTCGAAGGAAAAGTGACAAGGACAAAGTTATAAATTCCATGCCTAGTCTGCATTCACACAGTTCTCTCGCTTCCCTGCCAAACCCATCCAGAGAAGACAGAGGACAGAGAGAAGGGTAGCAACAGGGAGTGCTGGTGGAACCTGAGTAGCACATAGATGCGTGTGTCCGGGTGGGGATCAGGGCAAAGAGGTGACTTTGTTTTGGGACTAGCATTTGATGACTCCATTTCTTCAAAAAATGTTGCCCAACAGTATTTGATATTTAGAGAAAAAAAAATCCTAAACTGGTCTTTAGTTTCCTTTTTCCTTTAATGAACCACTTGGAAAGTGCACATGGGATGGCCATACGGTGAGGATAGGAACAGAGTATGAGTTGGTAAAATGTAATAGATATGACGGGGGGAGGGGGTGTTTGTGACAGGGTCTCACTATGTAACATTGGGTGACCCGGAATTTGATAAACCAGACTGACCTCAAACTCACAGATATCCACCTGCTTCTGCCTCTCTAGGCTGAAGTTAAAAGCATACACCACCACACTCATCTGAGTGAAAAGATTTGAAGCAATCCTGTATGGGTGATGTGCCCAAATATACAGTCCAGGTGGGGGTCAGAGGTTAAAACAGAGCAAGAACCTATCCATAGTCTACAAGTTCAAGAGAGGATGTGAGATCTTGAGTAAAAGAGTGCCTCATACTGGGTGGTAGAAGGAAAATATTTAAAAAGGGAACAAAACTTATCTCAGTTATGGTTACTATTGCTGTAAAGAAATCCTTGACCATGGAAAATCTTTTAAAGGAGAACATTTAATTGGGGCTAGCTTGCAGTTTCAGAGGTTTTACTCGTTTTCATCATTGTGGGATGCATAGTGGTATGCAGGCAGACATGGTGCTGGAGAAGGAGCTGAGAATTATACATCCTAGGTTAGCAGGCATCAGGAAGAAAGAGATACTGGACCTGACTTGAGCACTAAGATCTTACAACCCACCCCCAGTGACACACTTCCTCCAACAAGGCCACAAACTACTTCATCAAGGCCACTCCTTCTAATAGTACCCCTACCTGTGAGTGTATGGGGCCCGTTTTATTTAAAACCACTTCAAAACGCAAAAGGTTAACAAGACAAGACCAAGCTTTACACAAGGGTAGACTAAGCATTACCAAGAATCAACAGGAACTCTGCATTTTGATGACACATGCTAAAATAAATTTCCAAACAGGAAACACAATACTGCTACTTTTTTCTCTGTTTGCCTTCTTTCTCCCTATACACTTCTTATTAAAATTTAAAAATTTTTCTAAGCTTCAAGTAGCTCAAATTAAAAATCCCTTGAAAGGAAAATTATAGTTTAATACTTTATTGGAAATAAATAAAATCAATATGTTTCTTATCATGATCTACTTGAAACAGGGCACTGGAATGTTTCCATCTGATTGCTGGCAAATTTGCATGAAATGATGGGTTTAGTAGAATTCTCATCAATTCAATTGTTGTCAATAAATATATATTAGGCTCTCTGTTAGATTCTACATATAAAGAGATGAATAAGATAATTAATACTATTTACAGAGGATTCACCAGAGGCTAGTTGCTGGATGATGAAGCTTAAAGCTCTTATTATCAATATAAGCATTGAAATGGTTCCCCTTGAGCAATACTTAGTGATCTCAGTCAAAACCGTACCAAAATTTAGCCAAAAATCCCTGGATATGAACAAATATAACTGAATATTCCTGGCATATCTTTGTTGGAATGTCTTTTTGAGGCAGGGGAAACTGCCTTTTATGAGTCTGTCTATTTCAAATTTTAAGAACTTATTAACTCTACTATTCCTAGTGACTGAAGGGATTCAATATTCTTGTTTAGTACAACAGCCCTCAAAACTTAATATACACAAAATAGTAGAGTGTGTTTAGAAAATATTCTTGAAAACAATGTCCCAGAGATTCTAATTATTCAGATCCAGGTTAGCAATGGTCATCACTGTGACAAACCACGTGAGTGATTCTGACACTATTAATCTGTGAATATTATCTTGAAAAACACTGCTTTACAGGAAGAATATTTTTTTAGAATTGTCAAATTTTCTTTCTATAAAAATTTCATGTAATTTATTTTGATCAGCTCCTTATCCCTCCCTTAACTCATCTTTAAATGTGCCCTTTCTCAAAGCAAATAAATAAGCAAGCAAGCGAACAAACAAACAAACAAAAAAACACCACCTATTTTTCTAAAATGTCTTGCTCCTAGAATCTCTTCCAAAGCCCATTGATTTATTTTAGAGGTTTTGTCTTTTCTGAGAGATAAATAGGCACCATAAGATGGTGCATTATTTTAACAATCTTCCTGTGAATTTATTTAGCTACTTGTTCATATTCCAGACGGGAGTTATTTTGGTAAACTATGCAGATGTTGATGTATTATCACATCAATTTTGGAAAAAAATTAATAAAACTATTTAGAGACAGCAGATTGTATGTGCTAGCCACTTAATCTAATTATATTTGTGGTATATTGATTAATATAAATGTAACAAATGTTCAACCATAAATACTAAACTAGATTGAAATACTAAAAACCCTGAAAAGTAAAGCAAAACTCACTCAGAGTTTTTAAGTAAGTGGACTTAAACACAACAATTTATTAAACAGGATATGTTAAGAAGCCTGTCCTGTCAGAGGGCATTGATGCAATTCAACAATGAGCTACAGCTGGGGAGACCATGGGCGGGGCTAGGGTAGCTGGCACAGACAAGAGTCTGTAGAACACTTGGGCCTATGACAGAAAGGGCTCAGCTGAGGAAAAGACAGATAAATGCACTAGTCTTTTGTTGATGGCTCTCTGTTCTTAAGGAAGTGCTTCTAACTGAATAAATCCAGCTTGGGCTAGGGGAGCCAGAAGAGAAAACATTTACATTCTGCTTTTCCAGGATATGGAAAAGAATGAGAATGAAATCCTCTGACAACCTTCACAATGACCCTTTCACCATCCCAAACCTATATCTTGAGGAGTAATAGCAATATTACTGAAGCCTAAGGTGAGGCCTGGAGAATACGTTGCCATTTAAGAATGTCCTTCATCAGCACAGCTCTCAAAGATCCAAAGGGGAAGTGGAGAAGACAGCTCTACTCTGCTTGTCTCTCCTGCAGCCTGCCATTGGACTAGGCTGCTTGTCTCCCTGGTAGCCTGCCATTGGACTAGACTGCTTGTCTCTGCCATAGCCTGTCATTGAACTAGGTTACTTGTCTCTCCTGCACCCTGCCATTCGACTAGGATGCTGGTCTCCCCCGCAGCCTGCCATTGGACTAGACTTTTCTCTGCATTTTCTTCTAGGTCTCATGTCTATCCATTCACTTTTTACCATCTTCAGTCTTGCTCTATCCCAGTTTAGGCAAAATGGTCTTCATTTCATTCCCAATGAGGATTAGTTTCTTACCCTGACAGCTCTTACTTTGACCTCTTCTGAGTGTTGTGCTGTGTTTTACCTAGCTTTCCTTTGTCTTCTGAGAGGGGTCTGCTTTAACTTCTTAAGTTTTAGAATAATATGTTCCAATTAACTCTGTATCTGGTTACAAAAGTTCAGCCTCTGTCAGAAACTGCATGATTTTAAAAGCATTAAACGGGACTGGGATTGAACAGGGCAATGAAGAGAATAGGGCACCATGGCGCCACAGGGCTGTGGTATTTCACTCAGTTTCGAAGGTGAATCCAGCTCATTATTGTGTTTGCTTAGCCGGAATGAGAGCAGGAGTGAGAAAGGTTAGATATCTTTTCCTATACACTAGGGACAAGTTTTTTCTCATTTTTCTCCGGCTTCCATTTGTAATATTAACTCGAGTGAGTCCCAAACCCCAGTTGAGTCAAAATGTTGTCTAGAACTGTAGCTGGCCGATAAGCAGACATTATATTTTTGGTTGTTTGTAAATATAACTTTGTTACAAGATTCACCAAGTCTTTAGAACATTCCACTTGAATCTAAGAAATTAAAAAAAAAAAAGCAAAACACACACGAAAAAAATTACTATAGTATCTTATATTATCTAAAGTAAATGATTTAATAATTAGTGTCTCCACCAGGAATCAATGCCAGGGTTTATGTATCATGTCTGTCGTGCTCAGTAAGCCCACACACAGATGAGAACTCTGAGGAAGAGACTCCCAAAGTTTAAATTATCTGGCTACCTGGAAAACATGAAGAGACTGAGACAATCAAAAATTGTTTTTCTTTTTTTTATTTTGTAGAAACAGACAGGCCTCGCTATCTCTGTTTAGCCTTAAACAAAGCTAATGATTGCAAATTCAGAACTCTTGTTTGAAAAATGTGATAAACGTGTCTATTGACCTCACAGTTTTAGTGAGGACTGATCGCATGTGCAACAGCACTTCTTAAACAATGAAACACTATACGAATAAAGAACCTTCCCACCCGTGGCCTTATTTTTAATTGCATAAGAAACTCTTTGCCTATCGTGTGATTTCTCTATCACAGTACAGTGTTTAGCATATTACGGAAAAGTTATCTAATTAAGTGGTAGTTGAAACACCTCCGGTACCAGTGTAATCCAATTACATTTACCAAGTAAAGGAAATTAGTCTGGAAATTTTCTCTTCAGCCTGGGAAGATTTTTGTACATCAACCAGCCTTGCAGAGCTGCTAAGGTCCTCAGAGATCATGGAGTCCAATACCCTGATTGCTTCATAAGAAAAGTCACCGGATGCCAGGAAAGCGTAGCGCAGCACTAACCACCACCAAGGGCACAGCAGAAGTGAATAGGAGGACTGAACAAAGTTCCCATTTGCCTTAGCTAGTTGATTCGTCTCCCTTAGGACTTTCTTCAATTTTCTGTCTTTCTAGGTGTCCTTTAATAAGACTATTTCCATAGGATTTGACTTCGTCCAACTCATTCTCATTAATCGCATCCCTCCAAACCTTTGAGAAATGGCGGAGAAACACTTGGGAAGTCAGAATGAAAAGGAAGGGTGTCTTGCTGAGCTGGTAGAGATTTAGGGACTAAAGCTGATGGAGTTTTGGGGGGTGTAGCGCTGATGGCTGCTGATAGCTTCTTATATGCATGCTTTTGCTCAGCTCCCATCTAAATCTTGTGTTTACTCCCATGTCACTTGTATAGCATGAGGAGGTTCTCAAGCCACCTCTTAGGAAGAGGAACAAAGCATGCAAGCAGAGCCTTGTTTGCCGCACGAATCTCTGTGATAAATTTCAGCACAAAGGCGTGCACTCACATGGATTAACAATCACAAGACAGGCTAGTGTTTTGTTTACAAAAATAGCACCTTGTTATAATAGAGTATTTTAGATACTTTTCAGACTTGCTCCTCTCTTCTTATCTCATTTCTCTTGCTTGTAGTTCTGAAATTTAGGCAGAAAATTTTGTCCTTAAAATTAAGAGGTAGAGACTGAGGACTTTGACTATTATATAATTTACTGGAGATCATATATCATGCTAATAATGTTTATGGAAGTAATACAGGTGTTGAATCTAGTCCTCAACCCCAATAATAAGGATATAGATGAAAAGAGTAATAGGATGTCTTTTCTATATATTCAACATTCATTATATCACCACAAGAGTTTTAAAGTTCAGAAAGTATAGAGACTTAGACAACCCATTTTCATTTTACTTTCATTAGTATGTGTTAGCTTTGAGTACTAATGTGTTTCAGGGTGTTATTTCTAAATGTGCATATAACATAAATGATAAAAATCTAGCCTTCCTTTTTAACAACTACCCTTACCTCCACCTCTAGTAACCAATATTGACATTCAGGTCAACATTTCTTTTTAATCCACAGATAGGAGAGATACGGTAATATTTATCGTACTGGTCTGTCTGACATCATTTAAAAAACGTCCTTAGGTTCCATCCATTCCACTGCAAATGACAGGATTCCATTCTTCCCTATCTGGATAATATTCTTTGTGTATATTTGACTCCTTCTTTATTAATTTGTTGATAGGTGTTCTGGTTGGTTGACTGTACAACCTGACTATTGTGACTAGTGCCACAGTGAACATGTATGTGTTGGTGTGATGTGGGATTTCCCTCTGTATGCTGTGATTATCATTGGTTAATAAAAGAACTGCTTTCGGCCTATAGCAGAGCTATAGGGGAACAGAGCTAGGCAGGAAAAACTAAACTGAATGCTGGGAAAAAGAAGGATGGAGTCAGAGAGAAGCTATGTAGCCCCACAGGAGATAGATATTGGAGTTTTTGGCAGTAAGTCATAGTCACATAGTGATACACAGATTAATAGAAATGGGTTAAATTAATATGTAAGAGTTAGCCAATAAGAAACTAGAGCTAATGGGCCAAGCAGTGATTTAATTAATACAGTTTCTGTGTGATTATTTCAAGGATAAGTGGCCGGGAAACAACAAGTGGCTTTTTCCCAAAACTGATGTATCTTCTGTATGCCAATTTTATTCCCTTTAATTATATACCCATAGTGGCATTTCCCAGTAAGATTTTGTTTCTACTCTGGGCTTTGGAGAAGCTGCCATATCATTCTTTACTGTGGTTATACTGGAGTTCTCTTTAAGTTCTTAACATAAGTCACTGATTAATTACAGAAAAAAAAAACAGATTTAAAATTAAAGAATCCATGCCAGGAAATTTTCAAATTGGATCCCTATTTCCCAGGATTCTTTCCTGAATTAATAAAAATATTATGAGATCCAAAGAATGAGTAGAGTTTGTGGCCCACCAAACTGTCTTGTCTCTCCATTTTCATCTCGGAATCCCAAGAAAAAATATTCAATTCCCCCAAGTTATGCAACAAATACTTCCTTCAGTATTGGGAATTCATGGACTTCTTCATCCCCTTTGATGATCCCTTGATCCACTTCATTAGAATATCCTAGAACGCTTGAAAATTCATTTTACAGAACTTTTCATTATCTTGCTTCTTTATTATTTGCTTATGTTTATGCAGACGTGTGTATCTGCATGTCATAGAGGGAATGTGCATAGCAGAGGACAATTTGACAGATTCTCCTTCTGTCATGTGAGTCCTGACATTAAACTTAGGTTACCAGACATTGTAACAAGTTATTATTAATCTGTCTCAAACAAAGAAAAGTCTCCGTGTATGGATGTTTTTGACTTGCAATTTTAAACAAATAATAAATCTAACTCTTACATGAACTAGCAGTTTAAATCTTGCTTATTTTGTTGTATTTTTTCCTCAAAAATAAAATTTGGCTTAGACAGGAGAACATGAAACTTATGTGCCTCAAAATGCATATCAGGCTAGTAAAATTTTTTTTGGCATCATTTGAAAAAATCTTTTAAACTCCTAGGATGTCCTGCTGGCAAAATAATATTATCCCATTATTGCAACTTTCTGCCCAGAAGAGTAGAAAATGTTACTTTTCCTGTAGCTGGCTGCTGCCCATGTTGCCTACCATTTCCACTGTACCCCACTGGTTAGAAAACAAGAAACCAGTGCTGCAAAGACTGAATGAGCCAGTTGTGTTTATTTCCATTAAAAAGCAGGTACACACTGTTTGTTTATCTCCCTCTGGGAACAAGCTGGGAAACTCTCAGTGGTGGGGGAAACAATAATAAAGGAAAGTCTTAAGTGTTGACTCTACATTGCCAGGGCTTGATAAGTCCTTCAGAGGATAGTACTCCATCACTCTTCTCAGTAGGGTATAATTACTTATACCTTGAATATTTTATCTCAAGGCCACCTCCAATTAGAGAGAGAGAGAGAGAGAGAGAGAGAGAGAGAGAGAGAGAGAGAGAGAGAGAAGGGAGAGGGAAAATAAATTGGTCTTTCCCAAGATACATAGATTCATAGTTAAGTATCACATATAGTTACTAAATTATTTGTGTGCCCATTGTACCATCCAGGAATTTTGGGTTGAGTTGTAGCGATCATTAGTGGTTTTACAAGGAACCTACCAGTAGAGGTTTTTGTTATATATCTGTGTGTGTGTTCTCCTCAATACTGTGCCTGGGGCTCATTTTGAAGTCTGGTTTTGTCTTCTTTTTTTAAAAAATATTACTTTTTCAAATTGGCAGATAAAACTAGATATGTTTGATGAACAACATTGTATTTTCACACAAACACACACATATACACACATGTGTGTATGTGTGAGCAAATCCAATTGGTGTTTTATTAACATACTAATTACTAAAAAAGAGAATATTGTGTAATATACAAGCAAATGACCAATAAGATGAAAATGTCTAAATAAAACTATATGAGACAAAAAAATCTACAAAATTATTGAGATCATCTTGTATTAATCACAAATTGCTGGGTATTGGGTTTACCCTTAAGGATGACTAATATATCCAATGAGAGTCCACTTAAGAAGACAAATTTTTCCTTCTCTCTCTTTTCTCTCTGCTTGTGCACACATTTCTTGTGATTTTCCTTCCTTCCTTCCTTCCTTCCTTCCTTCCTTCCTTCCTTCCTTTCCTTCTTTCTTTCTTTCTTTCTTTCTTTCTTTCTTCTTTCCTTTCTTTCTTATTTTTATTTTGGTTTGATTAAGTTTTTTGTTTGCCTGTTTTTATATTTTCTAAAGAGAGAGAGAGGAGAAATAAAGTATGGAGAAGTGGATTGAGTGATGACTCTGGTGAGAATCTGGTAGGATAGGGTTGGAAAACCACGATCATCATACATTGTACTAAAATATTTTATTTAAAAGCATTTCTCAGTATTTTCAAATTATAAAATTACAATTTCAGGTTTTTGTCTAGCTTCTCTTTATCATCTGTCTGTATAAATCTGTCTCTTTACTTAGCATTTACACAGTACATGCAGCACACAAACTAGCAAAGGGAAGCTGGAGTTGTGCACCGATTACAAAATGGGCTGCTGGCCAGGCAACAGTGGCCAAGCCGCTAATCCCAGCACTGGGGAGGCAGAGTTAGGCAGCTCTCGTGAGTGTAAAGACATCCTGGTCTACAAAGTGCGTTCCTGACAGCCTTCTCAGAAAAATCCTGTCTCAAAAAAGGGGAGAAAAAAGGAAAGAGAAAGGAAGGAAGGAAGGAAGGAAGGAAGGAAGGAAGGAAGGAAGGAAGGGAGAGAGATAGAGATAGAGAGAGAGAGAGAGAGAGAGAGAGAGGGAGAGGGAGAGAGAGAGAGAGAGAGAGAGAGAGAGAGAGAGAGAGAGAGAGAGAGAGAGGGAGAGGGAGAGAGAGAGAAAGGGAGGAAGAAAGGAGCAAAAACCAAATCAAAAACGAAGATAAACAAACAAATCAAAGAAAGAAAAAGATAAATAAACAAATAATGACTTTAGAGAATCCTGTGTTATTGTGTTCCTTTTCCTAAATTACAACATGGTTCCATCTCATGAAAATTGCTTTAGTTTCCTTTCTCTCAATGCATTAGTCACACAACTATTTGCACAGAAACACTTTCAATCCCGTAGTTTTGTTCCTCCTGTGATTTATAGCCAACTGAATGATATGTCCCCATTTAATATTAAAAAAGAAAGAAAATAGGATCCCGACTCTCTTAAAATAACTCATGGCATTAAAACCTTGTATAAAAATGCATTTTCTCTAAGTGTGCCTCCTATTGTGGACCCATACCGCTTTTAAAGCTTCTGGACACTGTAGTCGTTCACCTAAGCTTCTGTGTGGCTCTGCCTTTTCTACTGTTAGATTTTTGTTGTCAACCTTCTCTGGAGCTAAGGTACCTTGGATTTTAGAGGCTTGAAGAACAGGCTTTTTTTTTTTCTGTGAGATATGTGGCATTGCTCAGACAGTATTTCCTGAATGTTACCCAAACCCACGAAAAAAAGCCCTGACTGTGCTAATTCCCATGGTGTAAATACCAACCACGATGGTTATTGGAGAAGCTTAATTATGTCTACACAGCAGATTCATAGAATGACAGCATAGTTCTCATCTCAGAAATGTTGGCCCTGATCCTCCATATGCTGGAAAGAGTCTGCTCTTCAGCTCTCTTACCTGACTTCATTTAGGCTTCCACAGAAACAGCACCTTCTCGGAAGCACCTGAACTGGCTATGCACTATCTTTATCTATTTTATTCACAGAACGGACCATGATCTGGAAGTATATTTGTTTGCTAACTATCCATTTCCAAACTGGAGTAGAAGCCAAAGAAACTTTTGATAGTCATTTTATGTATCCTGCAGCTAAGATAACATTGTCACACAGTAGGTATAGGTTCTCGGAAACAATTATTGAATTAATGAATAAAATATTCAATTAATCAATGACCATGGAACGGAGAATTAGAAAAATGTTATCCAGATCTGGAATATCTGAACTTCAAATATCGCAAGAAGATTCCCAGTTCGCCACGCCTTCTGTACTCTCACTCTCTAGTCTATTCATGTTTTCCTCTAAGGATGGGAACCTCTAAAGAGGAGGCGCTGCTCCTCACTTACAGTTCAATCCCTATGCACAGAATATACTAGAAGCTCAGGAAGTGCCTGCTGACTGAGTGAGTGAATTAACCACATTTTCCTTTTTTAACCCCATGTTTCCCAGGAAGATCTGTAGCATATCCCTAAATTGGAATAAAAGTAATTTGTACATATCTATCAGGGTTAAAAATGAACTTAGGAACCAATGAAGAGATAATATTTCAGACCACAGACAAGCAAGAGGCAGACGTTTAAAGTCAGGGCATAGAGAAGGTTTGGCAGCTGCTGGGGAAATCAGGTTCAATCCCTGGGGTCTTTTCAGCCAAGGAAAGAAAAGCATTGAGAATTCACAGAGCAGTGGCTCCCCCTGGAGATTCTTCTTGAAAGCACACAAATTTTAAGCATCCCCCCCCCCAATAAGTTGTTGGGTAACATATTAGAGGGCTAATCAATTGATATATCTGTTATAATTTTATATTTAACTGTCCCTGGAGAGTTTGCCAGGAGGGGCATAAGCATGACAGGTACCCAGTCATTCTGAGTCCAGATCTTTTCCATGTCTGCTATTCATCATGCCAATAATATCACAGAAAATGAGGCAGAGAAGTTCTACTTATAAGTGCCCCAGAGAGAGAGGGCACTTAAGGACATGAAGCCATTATACTTGATTGAGATCAGCAAGGAATGCCAAGAAAAGTTTTTTATGTCAGGGTGATTTGCATGAGAAACTGTGTGCCAAGTTCTGAGTATGCCTTTGAGAACTGTGTCAAATCACTGGGCTTGCTAGCATGCATTCTCCATGTGCATTAGGAAGAACTGTGTAGCTGGAAGGAAAAGGTGCTGTGAACGAGTTAAAACAATGGTTCTCAAACTTCCTCATCCTGTGACCCTTTACCACGGTTCCCAATGTTGCAGGAAACCCCAACTATCAAATTATTTTGTTGCTATTTCAGAACTGTAATGTTGCTACTGTTATCATTTATACCATAAACAACTGATATGAAGGATATTTGATAGAAGACTCCCAGAGTTTTTCTGACCCACAGGTTAATGGGATAAACTGTATATTTTTAATTACTGCCTGGCCCATTAGTTTCAGCCTCTTATTGGCTAGCTCTTACATGTTGATCTAACCCATTTCTAATCATCTGTGTAGCCCATGAGGTGGCTTACCAGGGAAGATCTTAACCTGTGTCTGTCTGGAGTGGGAGAATCATGGCAACTGCCTGACTCAGCTTCTTTCTCCCAGCATTCTATTCTGTTTACTCCGCCTACCTAATTTTCTGTCCTATTAAAGGGCCAAGGCAGTCTTTTTTAACCAATGAAATTAACACAAAACAGAAGACTCTCCCCCGTCACTTTTCTTTTCTTTCTTTACTTCCTTATAAAGGCAGTTGCAAAGTCACAGAACATAGTACCTTCACATTTTCTAATTGTCTATCTGTAGTCAGCTTGAAGTTGCAGCTAGGGTTCAGTTCCCAGAGATCTGTGGCTTCCTCTTCCTGCATACTAACTTGCTTTGTCTTCCACTAAGGTGTTCCAGGAAGCTAGCCTGTTACAACTCCCATACCAAGATGAGCATGCAAAAATAAAGAGATTAAAGCCACTGATGCAAACCTACAGGACTAAAAGAACACACGGCCAGTGGAGAAACACCATGAACAGATGAGGGGTGGCAGTGAGAGCATGGTACACCCTCTGCTATGGCTTCAATTTTTCCAGAGTACATACTCACTATTACTTACCTTGTGTTCTCCTTACTTTGGCTCCTCTATCACTAGTCGAAGTGCTCTTGTTGATCATTCTCTGCTGTTAAAAGCCTTGGGTGTGCACACTCTGAGATACACACAGCCAATACAGACTCTCCTGACCAGATACTGTTGGTTCACAGACCGAAGGATGAGCTGAAATGACAAGACAAAGAAAGCGTAAGTGGAGATGGTAATTTAGGTCTTGTGTAAGTATAGGGAGAGATTGTGGAGTGCAAGGAGCAGAGTGGGAAAATGGATTGCAGGCCTCTAATTTCATTGAACTAATTGTGAGTCCTTGAAGCTTACTCTCCTCATTATAAAATGAGGGGATTTGTCATGATGCCCTAATGGTGCCAATGTGAGGTAATTAAGTCTATTCAAGAAATAATCCTTATCTTGATTGGGTAAATAGGAGTTGATTAATTCTGCTCTGATTAACCACTGCCTCTCAAAATGTCCTAGAGACTTTTACCAACTCTACCCAGCAATATCCCATCTTCTTTTTTTTCCCACAACGGAGAGTAGAAATACCCTAGTATGTCTCCGGATCGAGATCAGGCCAAGATCCAAATGCAGTAAAACTCAAACCATTTCTTCAGATGGTTGTGGTAAGTGGGAAGGCATTGGCTGGGACAAGATGATGGAGTGAAAAGGGAGGGGCATGAAAGGGATGTTTCTTTGAAACATCAAAAAGACTTTATACCTCTTTGCTGCCCTTTTCTAAAGACCTCATCTGGCAGCCAGATTGCCTTAATAGCCTGCCTAAAAAGGCCCACCCTGGCCTGACATAGCCAGACACACACTCCCCGTCTTTGCTCGGTTTCTTTGATGCTGTCACATGTCCTTCATTTTTCACATTTCATTCGTTCCTTGCCTTTAAGCTACAAGGATAAAAGTGCCTGGTATTAAAAAAAAAGTCAGCTTCCATTTTTTAAAGGGGCAGACATTCATGCAGCCTTTGATTTCCTTGCAGGAGGAAAAATCATTGCTTTTTTTTTTTTAAAGGAGAGACTAGAGAGGTTTTTTTTTTTCTTCTCTCTTCCTTGCCTTTATCCCAGCTCCCCTGATTTTAAACAATATGTGATAGCATTGGGTATAAAATGAGAAAGGGCTAGGAAATAATTGTCTCTTAGAACACTTTTGCTGCCACAACAGTGTATAAAAAACTCTTGAACATTCATTTGCTGCTAAACAATGACAACAGATAATTAGAACGCTTTAAAGCACGGCGCCGCATTCAACATCTGTTAAGCATTGGTTGAAATAGCTGTTTTTAAAGCTAGGTGGTATTAAGGAGGAAAGGCACTGGATGGAGTGTAATTTGTAGAGCCTGCAGAATGCATAAACATGTATAAGAGAGATTCAAAGCCTAGTATACAGATAGCATAAATGAAAACAGACCAGACACCTCAGACAACAGAGAAAACCCTCAACTTGTCTATGTGTAAATGCTCACATAGCAAAATGTGGCCTTGAGGATGCAATTTCTATCACCTCTCCAAAGCAACAATTTGGTTGTGCAGCATGAAGGAACACAGAGCATCTGTGTGGATAAAGGACAATGTGTCCCCTCCATGGAGTATCTAAACATGAAAACAGGAGGAAAAAGAAGTGACGAGATTTGCAGAGAGGGTGCTTAGAACTACAGTGAAAAGAAAATGTCTGGAAATGATCCTTGGCTTTGAATCAGAGCTGATGCTGGATGCTGGAGCTATGTGTAAATGTGTTAGCAGAAAAAAAAAAGTCACAAAATTCACAAGAAGGGGTGGGGAGGAAGTGAAGAAACCTCTCACCCAGATAGTGAACTCCGGGAAAAGAAATTGTGCCAAAATGTGGGAATTGAGAAAATTTAAAGGGAAAATACACAAAGTTAATAAACCACAAAAAATCTAGGAATGTTTAAAGTATCTTATCGGAAATTCTGGATAAATGATCTGAGAACAAAACAGAGTAAAAGCCAATGAAAGGCAGACAAAACTGGCTAAACAAACTTCACACTCAAAGGCTCTTTTGTTGGGAAAATGAGAAAATATTAGTCAACCAGGGCCAGCACCAGTCAAACCAAATTTCTGGGACATCTCCAAACAGCAGGAACTTGCAAATGGTTCTCAAATGTACTACTGGACATGCTTCTCAATTGCAGAGCTCAATCTGGTAGGAACCAGCAGAAGATCCACATATCAAGGGACAAAATTTGTTAGAAAATTTAAAGAACCATTTGTGAGCAGTGGTTTTTAAGAGGAAAATGAAAAAAACCACAGAGGTTAAATAAGTATTGACTTCCTTAATTGAATAAATTTTGAATCTCAAAGCAGCAATGTCACACTCAAAGTAATGAAGTAACAGATGCCAAAGTCCCTTGTCATCCACATTTGTATTGGCATGAAACTGTTTTCAATAATGAAAGGTATTCTATAAATGCTTACACCTCTTTATATGGTGATAGTTTAGGATGAAACCATTTAGGGTTTCTCCATATTCATTGCGTTCTAAGAGTGTCCTGTTGTCCAGGCTCATATTTCCCCAAACTCAAGGTGTTGATTTGAGGCCAACTGGCACTGCAAGATGCATTCATTGCTTATGTGAGAAACATAGGGAGATCCTGTCTCAAAACAAGAAATACATAAAAACGAGCGAGGCTTAGGAGACAGATAGAGGTAGTTTGCCTGGTATGCATAGAAGTCTATATTTTATCCCATTACTGAGAAATTAATAAATTCAAAACGTTCTATTTTTTAAGTCTTCGGAAAATGATACTGGTAATTATTTTAATGTTTTTATGAAACTGATAGTTAAAGATATGAAAGAAAACATAATGGTAGCAACAACAAAAAGACGGGCTCAATACAAATGGTTATGCCTTGTGCTCTTAGCAGAAAAAAAAAAGTAAAAGCGAGAAGAACTAATAAAATGTTCCAGTGATGTCATCACTTTCTGGACCATGGAATGATAAATTTATGGGGAAAAAAAGTGGGAGGAAGTAGTCAGAGACAAGGTATCATTTCTTGTGAAGGAACAGGTAAGACCCAATATGGGCAAATCTAAGGGATCAGCACAAGGGTTAAAGGGGATTAGGAAGTTATTGAATAGTGTTTCCTAGTGATAGTAGCCAAGTTTGATTTCAGTATATTGGACGCTGTCACAGTAGAACTGCACAGTATACACAAGGTAACTAATATCTTGTTTACATGAACAAATTAGAACTTCAAAAAGTGGGGAATAATACCAAACACACCATGGAAAGCATGGGACACTCATACGTGTGGCGAAAAGCTGAGCAGGGAACAAGCCACGAAAGGTATACTTGTCTGGCATGCCACTTGGTAACAGAAAATGCACAGAACTTTTTGAGGCACATCAAGAAGATTGTCAAAGATATCATGGTGTGAATATTTGATACAGGCTACTGACTCAGGATTTTCCTGTTGTTGCTAAAAATAGCCTAATTCACTAGAGTGTGGATGAAAATATCAGGAAATCAGATAGTATGCATTGAAATCTTTCTAACATACTACTTAGTGAAGGTGATGAAGACTCCATTAACAAATGAGAACAATATATCTTCATGTACCATGACCTCTTTGGCAACCTTCAGTTTTTTAGTTATACTATGCAACATAAATCAGACAATGATTTATAATGCACTTCTCTTTGTTAAGTGAAATAATAGCATACCAAATATTAAATGATAATATGTTTTTGTATTTTAATAGATACAAAATATGTAATAATATGCTACATGATATTTGATAAAGATAGATAAAGACTGGTGAGCTTGCTCAGTAGATTTACCAAACATGACAACTTGAGTTCAATCCCCTGGACCCACATGCTAGAAAGAAGGAACTGACTCTTGAAAATTGTTTTCTGACCTCCAGGGATACATGTCTTCACACACACATAAATGTGTGCTAAACATGATTAAGAAATAAAATAAAAATTAAAAAACCAACATTTTAATTGAACAAAGGTAGATAATTAGATTATGAGATAGAGACTAGGTAGATAGATATGAGAAAGAGAGAGAGAGACAGAGAGACAGAGAGAGAGAGAGAGAGAGAGAGAGAGAGAGATTAGCCTGTTACAAGGTTATATGATTAAAAGTTGACATCCTTGGTAGGGTAATAAGTAAAAAGGAGAGAGATTTGAAGAATATCAGTCTATTGGTTCAAATATACAAGGCTGATCCTCTGTATTTTCTCCTCTTACTGCTGAGGATAAAATTAGGACAATGATTTTTAGGAAGAGATTTTTCAGAGGCTTATAATAATCATCCATGAAATGCAGTTTCATAGTGTCTTTCAGATTATACTTCATGCTTTTTGCCAAAATTGGCATCTTCCAACTGTGTACAGAATGGCTTCCGGGACACTAAAGTAACATTGAAGTAGCTCACTGGTGGAGTTATTGTCTAAAATTCTCAGGGACGTCAGTTCAGTTTTCATTACTAAAAAGAAGGCATTTATGGGACTCAGGGATAGATGTATCATCCATCCAGACGCTACTACTTGACTTTCCTCATTGGTCCATTTTTCTCCTCAACCCAAATGGATCCCAGTTTGTTCTTCATCAAATGTGTCCAAGATTTTACTATTTATTTTTATTACTGTTCTTTTTTTTTTTTTTTACTGGAGATGCTTTCACATGCACTCTCTGTCAACCCTTCAAGGTTTTCCATGCAGAAATGTTGGCTATACACTAAAATATAAAGATGGTGCCTATTAAATACTATAACTGCTACCATCACTTATCATTTAAGTAATAACAGTACACCAAGAACTCTCCTATGAAAGGGAAACCTGCCAATATTGCTGATTTAAAAACAAGGAAACTTATATTACAAAATCTCCAACCAGAAAGTTAGGATTGATTCACAAGTTCATCTATCTCATTGTAGGCCCTGCACAGGCCCACTCACCAACCCAGTCCCCTGTCCTTACACTTTCTTGGGCATCCAGTTTTCTTCAGATAGTCTCCTCTGTCCCTACAATTTAAAATTTTCTTAAGAATTAATACCCTTTTTTCCTTAAATATATTTTGAAAAACCTCAAGCTGTGCTTCCGTGTACTAAGCATGCAGTCATCAAAACTAAACAGACTTTCCACCAAAAGTTGCTACCAAAGTTGTGTGATGTATTCATATTTTGTTTCTTCGCTCTTAAATTTGGGGCATCTCCTTAAAGAATGAAGCATTCTGCCTTATATTTTAATGTTGCAGTTTAAACATCCTATTTCCAGAAGTGCCATACATAGTTTCTTATGTCAACCATCAATGCCTATCAAGAGCGAAGCCACAGCTGCCTTACAGAAATCTCTTACTATGCCTACAATAGTCATTGTGATGAGAAGTCATCTCTGAATTTTCGGCACATTGCACTGTGCCTAGTATAAAACAGAAATCCATGAAAAGCAATTTATTGTTAATGTATACAAAATAGACACTAATAGACCAATAGGTATGCGGTGAGACTCAGAAATTTCTGCTAAAAGAAGATACCCAACAGCAACAGAAGGCCACATCACTTCTGATTTGTTCTCACTTTGTTCAAAATATGGCATTACATTCAGGAACAGAGGTGCTTATTTATAATGTTAGCTACTCATGTTAGACATGAGGCAAGAGGATAACTTGACTCCAAGAGTTTTGGGACTAGCCTGTGAAGCATAGTAAGACTAATTTCAAAATTAAAAACTAACTAAATAAAAAAACAGTTAATCAACAAATAGAAGATAGGAAGGAAGGTGTATAGATGGATAAATAGTTGATAGGAGAAATATTTTCTCCATATAGGTATTTTTGATTTGTTGTTTTTGGGTTTTGATTTTTTGAGACAGAACTTTTCTATTGCTTTGAATCCTGTCCTGGAACTAGCTCTTGTAGACCAAGTTGGCCATGAACTCGTAGAGATTCGCCTACCTCTGCTTCCTGGGATTTGAGTGCTGGGATTAAAGGTGTGCACCACCATCACCTGGCTCCAGGTAGCTTTCTTATGCTCTTGACTATTTCTCATACTACTTCTTTTTCCACATATACACAATGCCATACCAAAATCAGCTATCCTCCATCAGTGTCTCCCTAAGATTCCAGCGTAGTATTTGTGATACTTTATTTCATGAAGGCTAGTCTCTTTCTGCTTTATGCAGCACTAGATTCTTTGTGCTTGCCTAAAACAATCGAGGCAAGCATCTTTAATAAAGTGGAATGAACTGTTAATAAAAATAATGAAAGACTTAATTTCTAGAAAGGAACATCTACTCACCTATAGAGAATATTTCATGAAAAAAACCTTGACAAAAACTGAGGCAGCGTTGCTCATCACGGTGCATTGTGTGTAATGCAGGTTTCAGGGATGTTCTTAGACTCAAAAGTTATTTCCATGGGAGGATGATTTCCAGTTCTTTTAATTTAAAATAACTTTTCAAACGTAACACTTTGGGGGCCTACCTGCACAGATCAGGCTAGTAAAATCCCCAGTGAAGCTGAAACACAACATGTTCTATTCATTTTTAATAAAACACATATCTTTTCATCTCTAAATTTGCCTTCATGATTGCTCCACAACAGTGATTCCTAAATGCAATCATCTGTAGATTGAAATACAGTCACCTGGGGGGAACTTACAAAAACACAGATCTCAAAGAATAAGATAGATGACAGAGATTTTTATTCCAAAAAAAATCTGTGGTAGGATCATAAATCTAAATCTTAAAACCGCTTTCTCAGGAAGCCAGACAGACATCTGTCAGTTGAGGAGTGGCAGTTTAGGGCTAGAGTGGTTATGAAGGAGGAAGTCAATGTTAGAATCTGAAAGGCAATCTCTCTAGTGTATTGTCATGTTTATAAAAATAATCTACCTGTTAGTGTGTTAAGAAAATGTAAGGGCACCTCATCTCTTGATGTTTTAAGATAATAAACAATTAAATGTAAAAAAAAAAGAAGAAAAAATAAAATGTAAGGGCCAATAGATGCTGAGTGAATTAGAGCGTCTTCATGTTTTCATGCTTGAACAGGAGTTGTCCTGATGCATAACTCAGTTGTGCCAATGTCCTCATCGTGCAAGCATTTCTAATGTTCCCTTTGGAGGAAGTCAAGTGTCTTTCAGAATCCTAACTCATCAAAGACATAACTTTCCAAGAAAATATCAAAGAGATACTTAAAACATAATAATTACAGATGCCATGTCTTGATAGTACTCTTGGTTCCCTTCCCAATTTGGAAGCTTTCATGGTGCTGTATGAAGCCATAGAAAGAGGAAACTCAGGGACCTCTCAGTGCTGTTTCTTAAGTGCATGGTGTCTTCAGCAATAAGGACTTACTATCTACCTCTCAGGGACAACCAAAAACAAATGAAATAGACTGTATGCTTTTGGAGTCATTTGAAGAGCCTAGGTCAACAACACTAAAAAAGGACTTCTCTTAGTGGCTTTACATTTTTTTGTTTGCTTTTTTTTTTTTGAGGTTTGGGATAATACTGTCAGCCAAGATGAGAAAAGTTCCCAAAAATTATATATGTATCTTTATATACAGAATGACATATGTTGTGTGATTGGTTTTGTATTTCATTTTTAAGTGTTCAAAGCAGAACATTGGCATCTATCTGGTGATGCGAACTGGGGGTTATGTATCAAGTATCACTATTCATTTGGGCACAGAAATCTGTATTTGTTACTGTATTAACAAAATTCAAGCAAAGGAAGGCTTAAAAATGCTTAAATATTATAGCTTAAACCAGGGTATCTGGTCTATTATTTGATGCTTTCTATAGATAAGCAATACCTGGAGAAGTAGAGAAACTAAAAAATTTCTACATAAATAGGCAGCATAAAGAACAAAATGGGGCTGGGAGCCTGGAGAGAAGAGAGGAACAACATAGAGACAGAATAGAGGAAATGATTGAAAATCCCATATGCAATTATATTGTATTCACTTACACTTGTGTATGTATGAGGATACACACACACTATCTACATATCTACACCTATGTATATCTATATGCATATCATATATATGATATCTATACCTATGAAATTGAACCACTTAGAGTGACAATGTTTGAGTTGTTGTTGGTTAGAGGAGAGCCCCCCAAAAAGAGCCAGCATAGCTCTTTATAGCCTATCAGAAATTAAAGGTAAGACCATATTACTGAAGATACCACACACTTTAGACAAAGGAATTGTAGGAATTGAATTGGAATTGCCCTGCAAGATGAGAATTTCCCTGAGGATGAGCTTTTGTAATACCAGGAGTTTTGTAAGCTGCCAAGGGAGGAGAAAAACAATCAACAGTCATAACCAGCTGCAGCCTCAACAATAAACAAGAAAGACAGGAATTCTGAAAAGTATAATAATGACACTGATAACCTTGAGATCAACCACAAGTATCTAATTGGACTTAAGGCCCCCTCAATAGGAGAGAATTCAGACATGAAAAATTAAATCTGTCCCACTTTCTAAGGTTGGTGAGGGAAAGGATCCTAGAGAAGAACATACTACTGTCATCTCCCCAAATCAGTTTCATTTCTACCTTCATTCTGAACTGGTATCCTTATGCCCACAGCTTAAGTGTTGCTTTCTTTCCTCATCATAGAAACTTCTTGTGTAGCACATAGAGACCATCACAGAAAGACACAACTAGTCGAAATGCAGAGAATGACTGGCCATGAAGAGCCCATCCCTAGTTGATTCATTCATACATGTCCCCAAAGGCCCAGGGAACACTGAGGAAGAAAGAACAAAAAATAAAAAAAAAAGCCAGAGGACCAGCATATCATCTGTAAGATTGTGTTTCCTATCTTTGATGAGAAAGCCACACCTTTGAAATCTCAACAATATATTGTCTAGACAAGACCTGTAAAATGGCAGCATCAATTAATATAACAACATGGATAGGGCAAATCTCACAATGCCTCAACCATAGACAAGGAGCTACCCAGGTAATTAATGGTTGCTGAGGGAGAGAAAATCAATCTAGTCATAGGACCAGCCTGCTGACAAGTGATCCAGTCTCAAGTTCAGCTCTACACACACACAAACACACACACGCCACTAAATTGATCCAGAAGATTGCATTCATGATTTTATATATGTGTGTGTGTGTGTGTGTGTATGATTGTAAACAATATTAATTAAAGAATAACAGGCCATGACTTTGAGGAGTAGGGGAAGACAGAGAGGGAAGTGGAAGAGGCAAGGTGGGGCGAATGATACAAATAGAGTGCTCATACATGAAATTTTTAAAAAGTAAATAAATAATAAAAATCTAAAATAATGGGAAACATAATTATTAGAAGAATTTCTTAGAGTACAAAACTCCATGAACATCACCTTGAACTATTGCATGCTGACATTTCACAGTGCTTATGTGGTGAGTCATATGAACAAACCTTGCTCGTTTCTATGAAGTGTGTCAGCGACCCTTTGTGCTCCTTAAGGAGCAAAATGTAATGGCTGTAAAGTGTGACCCTTTTTGCAAACAGCCCTGAAACCATACTGAAACTACCTTTTCCATTCCTTAAAAGAATTTTATAATAACAGTTACATAACTATGCTTTTAAATACGCTAGTTGTTTGTACTACTTATAGACCAAAAGTATGAATCAGAAAAGCTCTAGCCTTTGTGTGTTCAAAACCAGCTATCCTGGTTTAATCCCAGCACTTGGGAGGCAGAAGCAGGCAGATGTGGGTTTGAGGCCTGCCTAGTCTGCAAAACGAGTTGCAGGACAGCCAAGGCTGTTACACAGAGAAACCCTATCTCCAAAACCAAAAAAAAAAAAAAAAACAGTGAAATAAACTAATCTTAAAAAAATCATATTCATGTAAAACTATAGGCTTCCAAATGTGCTTATATCTCCACTGTGATGATGAGGAACTTGGTGCATCATAAAATTATCTGTATAACCCTTTCTCACCCTTTATTATTTTCAGTATGATTTAATGTGTTTTTTTATTTTTGGAACTGGAAAATAAATGTTATGTATTTTCATGGGTACCACATTTCTAGAAAATATATACATGAAGAATGGTTAAATTCTAGGTAATTAATGGATGAATACCTCATGTATTTGTCATTTTTCGTGGTAAAAGCATATATAGTATAAATACTAAATAGTATATATTTTAGTGTATTTTTCCTTCTCAGTATATTTTTCCAGGATAAAATAAATCATCATTAGCTATAATTACTATGCTATGGAATAGAACTCTTTAATTTATTCATCCTAAATATAAATCTGGCAGTCAACTCCCCATCCATTTTCTCCAAATTTCACAGCTTTTTTCCCCCACTAGCCTACTCTTTGCTTCTGTAAAATAAACCTTGTGGATTGCACATATCAACAATACCATGGGTTGATTATACTTTGTGTTTCTGGATTATTCACTTGACAAAATGTTATCATTCATATTGTCATGATAGGGTTTCATTATTTTTATGGCATAACAACATTCCTTTAAGTATGCATACTACATTTTCTTATCAGTTTATCCATTTATATACAGCCAGGTTGATTTCATATCTCAGCTATGATGAACAATGGGAAGAGTAAACTAGGATTTCAAATCTTTTTGACATATGGATTTATTTTAATTTAAAATTATTTCTTTGTCCTCCAGAATACATACATGTATTCAATGAAATATGATCATAACCTCAAACTCATTAGCATTCTCCAACTGGCTTGGTATGCCTGGCAACATGATTTCCTCCCAATAACCTTTCTTTTCTTTCTTTCTTTCTTTCTTTCTTTCTTTCTTTCTTTCTTTCTTTCTTTCTTTTTTAAATTAACCTGCAAACTCTAGTGGGTGTATAGCCAGCCATTCACTGGAATATGGGAAATTTGCCAATTAGAACAGCCTCAAAAAAGAACAATTGTACCTCTCCCAGAGACTATCAACTGCCAATCGTTCCTCCATAAGAGTTGGAACCTGAATAGCACCTCCCCCATCCATGCTAGACTCTGCTTGCTGGGTCATGTACAGGTAGCTAATTATAGGAGCTATGAAGTCACAAGTGCAAGGGCCATGTCGTTTCCACAACTAGCATTCCACAGGACTCCTTTCACCTCTTCAGCTCTTTCATTCTTTCTGACAACTCTTCTGAGATGTTCTCTGAGACTTGGGGAGAGGAAATGTTGAAAAAGATATACTATTTACTATTGGGTATTTGGTCTCTTATTCTCAGCAATTTGAAAGATTTTCTGCCTTTGCATTGCCTGTTGTCCACTGCAAAAAGAACCTTCCCTGACCAAAGCTGAGAACAGCACAATTCTATAGGGGTAAACATAAATATTTAGAAGGCAATTTGACAACAAGACCACTGAACAAAGTAACAACAGCAGATTCTATCCTAGAACCCATGACCTTCATAACTATAAGTTTCTGTGCAGGAATACTCTTCCAGGAATGAAATTCCTACCCACTAAGCAGACCTGGAATCCAATCAGAAAATAGATAATCCATAGCAGCTGTGCCATTACTGCCCTACTAGACACATTTTGTCTGACAGATTGATATTATAGCACAAGGGTTCAGCCCTGGGTAAGATCACTGATGTTTTCTTCTACCCAGATGCCTGCATAAGACCTTTCAACGCCATGAAAGCTAGCCAGAAGGGAGCAATTTTCAGGTCAATTTGAAATCAGTGTTGCTGATTTTCACTTCACTTGAATATAATGCATACTGTACTATACGGTAGTGTGACTTAAGTTATTAAATTTTTTTACAATTTTCCATAATTGGTATATTAACGTTTTCACCAACAGTGTACAAGTGCTCCCCTCCTTTTCTCAAATATGTGTTACCTTTGGTATTATTGATGAAAGCCACCTGAACATGAATGGTGATAGCCCTCTGTAGTCTTGATTTGCAGTGTCTTGATGATTTGTGGTATTTGGATTTTTTTTTATATAACTTTTAGCCTTTTCTATGCCTTCTTTTAGTAATGCATATTCACGCCCTTTACCTGTTTTTATTAAGTTGTTCATGTTGTTGCTAGAATTATTTTGAGTTCCCATACATTGTTATCAATCACTTTCAAATATTTTCTCTGATCTATGAGTTATCTGTTTATTTTACTTTTCCCTTTGTAGTAGAGAAGCATTTTAAGTTGATAGCATTGTATCTGTGTTTCTTTGACTGCCTATGTTTTTGAGGTCATATTAAAATAAATCTTCCTTCTATCACAAAGAGCAACTTAATATTTATTGCCCTTATGCTTTACCCTTGAGGAAATGTCTTGTGAAGGTGTTCTTCTCTTAACTGGAATACATTTTAAAGTTGTTCACCGTATTTTCCAACTTTTAGGAGGAAAAAATGATGATGTCCATACATTGGAGAAAAACTTGAAACCTTGAGATCTTCATAACTCGATATCTAGAAATATACCTTCATTAATTTTGCCTGCCTTTGTGTTTGTAATCATTTGTTCATTTGAGATATCATTTAAATAATGACTCTTCCCTTGGTAACCTCCAATTTCCCTAGTGTTTCACAAAATGTATGACCTGACACATCATCATGGTGCACACATCCTCAGATGTCCTGAAGGTTGATGTTCATTTGTTAGGAATTTTAAGATAATATTGACTGCAATTTAACAGGCATCTCCAGACCAAATTGTTGCAATCTTACAAATATGTACAATTTTCTTAATTACTCATTTTTTCAAGAACAAGCATTCTACTTAGATGAAAAAAAATTAATAAGGACATGGGAGGTCAAAAGTGTATCTCATAGTAACGGATTAGTTACTATTTCTCGATATTTTCCTTATATAAATATTCTTGTTGCCAACACGCTTACCTAATCAAAATTTCTCTCTCTAACTACTTCTTTCTACTCAAATATGTCTTTGGATTTTCAGATAAGGAGCACAGATTTTTCCATAGACAAGTGCTTATGAGAAGAAGTTGAACACCAAGTTTGTTTTCTATGCAGGGAAATAATTTGAGGAAGTAGTGGTTGGGAACCTTTTCCAGGAGTGTCTGCAAAGGTTTTAAGGTTTGTGTTGATTAAAGCAAGAGCAAGAAACAGAATGAGTAAAAGAAAGAAGGCTTCTCTGGGAACCCATCTTTTGACCCATGTTGATTGACCTCCTGAATGTGTTTAAACTGAGACATGATCTAGGAGTCATTAGACAGGAAATGCCAAGTTTCTGCTGTCCTCAAGCATGACTTAAGAAATAATTTTAAGATCCCTTGCAAGAGAGCTTCTGGAAAGGAACATCTCATAACATGTTAGGTAGTTAATGGTCTCTTTGACAATATTCTAAAGACAGACTTGTAAAGGAGAGAAACAATAGAAACAAAATGTGAAGGAGCAAGGTGACCTTTTAAGGAGCTCTGAATAAGAGGCATAGACTTGTCAAACAACATATTGACTTTTGTCCTGAAGAAAACAGACCACAATAACTTCTATTTTGTCTTGTTTTTGGTGTTCTGGGTCTCAAACCCATACATATGCCAACAAATGCTCTATCACTTGGATATATCTCTGAGTTTTATTTTTTCTATATCTTGAATCAAGATTTCCATAAGTAGCCTAGGTTAGCCTGAAACCCACTCTGTAACAAAATCAGGTTTCGAACTGATGGTGAACAGGTCTCAGAATTCTGAATAGCGCGGGGAGGGGGGTAGGTTGTGTCATCAAGAGTTGCAATTTATTTAATTTAAAAAGTATTTATTTTTCTTACCCAATTTGAAAGTTGGGATAAGGAAACTGATGAAAAAAAGATTTTGCTTACCTTGTGCTTCCAAGTGACAAATATGTGCTTCCCGCTGATAGATATCTTCAGGAGATCAAAATATACTATGATTTGAATGAGAATGTCTTCCCCCCAACAGGCTCAAAAATTTGAATATTTGGTTAGCAAAGGTGGAGTTTTTAGGAAGAACTAAGAGGCGGAGCATTGTTGAATAAGGAGTATCTCTGGAGCTTTTGAGTGATGAGATGTGAGCTCTCAGCTACTGCTCCAGAGCCACACCTACCTGCCTGCCACCATGCTGCACACTGAGATGGTCATGGACTAATGCTCTGAAACTATGAACAAGACCCCACTAAATGCTTTCTTCTAAAAGTCTCCACAGTGTTCAACAGTAACTAAGATACATCCATCACCTACCTGTCACCTGTTATTTCCCACACTCTCATTCATAGTGTTCACTCTCTGACCCATCTTGCCTTTTGTCCCATTTCTAGTACTTCCCTACGTTAGTGGATTAGTTCTAAATTTATATTGTTCCCCATTTGATCGGTCTGCTTTAAATCTCTTCCACTTCTGAATGTATGTGTATATAAGACCAAAAATCTTCATACTTATGCACATTTAGTACACTTGTATATTCATACACATTTATACAAGCATATACATCACAAAATGATCACCCTCAAAGAAAAATCATATAATTTTTTTTTGATTCAGTACTTGCTACATTTATCATTTAAACTCTAAAATTTTCTCCTAACATTCAAGACTGCCACTGAATTATGTGTAGCATCTCCTATAGAAAATATGTTTTGTCATATATCCTTAAATGTTGTTTTAAAAATGTTCTCATCCTGCCTTATTTATACACCTTCACAAGCCATAGCCAATATTTTATATATTATATTATTCTGAAAATTACTAGGATACTATAGTAGTTACTAATTAAAGAATTGTTAAGTAAATTAAAATTGTCAATATTTTAACAGCAATCCTATCTATAAAATGAAAAAGATTTGGTTTAAAAAATTCAGTTTCTACAATTTGTCATGAAATTATGTTGTTTCAAAAACAAAACAAAGCAAACAAACACAATCCCCCAAAACCAACTACTTCCAGAAGAAGTATTTACTATACTTATTGTCCCTGGATAATCCTATGGTTTCTCTTTTTATTTTTTTTTTAGAATTTTACTCCCACACATGTCATTTATATCATGGTACTTCACATTTCAAAATGCAGAAGACACCCTGAATGGCCCTGTTGGAGAAACACCAGACATATTTTGGATTTGCTAAGTCTCAAGAAGGCTGTATCATGCTGCCTTCTGGGAGCTTTCTCGGGTGGCACTCATGTCCTCCATATTGCATGGATCAAGTTCTCTTCCGTCACATACACATGCCTCTGCATTTGATTTGGGGCTTCACATGGCTGCTTATCCAACATGGAATCAACATATCTGTTGTTCTAAATCTTTTTTATAGTTCTTAAATGTATACCTTTGGAATTACTGCTTCTTTTCCTAATCAGTGTTTCCTGCAAAGCCTCAACATAGGAATTCAAATGGAGCACCCTTCACTCTGCACCTGTACCTCTGACACCTATTGACTCTCTTAGGAAAATGACTTCTAAATCATGACTCAGGAGCTACAGACACTTATGTGTGTGCACAGGATGTTTTCTGTGAGAAAAGTCACCCTTCCATCAACTTTGCCGTTGTCTATTTCATAAGACATGAATTCTAAATAAGGCTTAAATGTGAAAATATCATTCACAACAGTAAAATTTCTAAGGGTTTTATTTTTGGGTAGTCAAGTCATCTAGATTAGAGTTTAAATGTAAACATATGGAAATCTGATACTAGCTTTAAACTATCAATGATAGAGAAAGATTTTCACTGATTTTTCATTTTTTGGTGCCCATATTATCTTAAGGTGCAATAATGAAGAAAAATGTGATCTCTTTCTGTTCCTAGGGGCATAAATATACTAAGTCCTCCTTAGAAAATAGTAACAAAAATAAATGAAAATGAGGCTGTCAATCTGAGAGTGGAGAGATATGGAGGTAGTTGGAGGATTGAGTCCTGGGCTGGAGGGGAAGGAAGGGAGGAAAGTAGTGTCATTTTGTTTTAAATTAAATAGAAAGAAGTTAGAAAATGGCTAAAGATTTATTCTTCCTCTGAGTCTGTAAGCTAGATAGTTTGCATTAACTGCTTGTGAAGCAAACAAACACAAATTTTATGTGATCCCAGCACCAGTGCAGCTGACTGTGTTGCAGAGATTGTTAATGATACAACTGTGACATTAACAGAGAGAATCTGGAGACTTGGCTGATTGACTGGTCATTTGCTTATCTTGTTGGCCACATCATCTTTTCACCATTTTAATACAGAAAACTGTTGCAATAATTGAACCAGAACAAAATAGAAAATATTGGAAATTGTTCTTTGATATAATACTCTTTGTTAAGTTTGTGTTACATTTCAGTTTCAAAAAGTAATTATCTATATAGTATTAACATTTCCATTTCATTTTTTTCTCTTGTAATTTTTTTTCCTAGAAATCAGTCTCTTCTACTTACTTTGAAGGCATGGTTTATTTATTTACCCATCAGTAAAATGCACCATTTCCTACTTCTGTGAATACAATTCTAGCACATGTAGAGTGTTCAATAAGGTGGCTGGAAATTCTATATGTCTGTGGTTTTGCTCTACTGGTAAAGGTGACCACTGAATTATCCCAGGTAAGTTTGAGTCTCTTACGAAGCTGTATCTAGGCAGAGCATTGTTCTTACCAGGAATATGTATCAGGAATAGTTACATCAATTAATTAACCTGATTGTCTTCCAGATATTTTAATTAGTATCATTCTATTTTATTACTCTGCTTAAAACAGAAATATAAGTTTTCACACCCTTCAGTAGGAGTTTCATTTGTTTACAGTGATTATTCATATAATATTCTATGAATTTTACTGAAAGCAATGGGAATCCTGGCTTTATTTCTCAACACACACACACCACACACACACACACACACACACACACACACACACACACACACACAATGCTTTTGCTCTGAATCATTCTCCAAATACATCTACTTGAACCAATATGACCCTTACCTTGATCTTTGCATTCTAATTCACAGAATCGCTCTAAGGTATGTGTTTCTGTGAGGGTTTGTGATATGTGCTGCAGATCTGTCTCCTTTGAATTTTCTGTGGGCACATAACAGTCTCAGTATCAATTGATCAATGTCTACTGACTCTTCCTTCTGGCATCCCTTAACTGCTCTGAATTTTTATTTTTTGTACAGTCAAAGACAAGAGTAGTCAAGTCTTCAACTTAGGAAAATAGCCTAAATGAGGGGAAACTAAAGGAAGATAATTGTGATTTCACTTTTTTTATAGTCTAGTCTAATACACTATGAGCAAATGTGGTCCAGGAAGGAAAAATAATACACCCAATGAAAAATGTTTTATCAAGATCACATTCTTGGAATCTAGATTTCTCTCCTATAATAATGAAGTGACTATTCAAGAATATGAGTGGTGGAGAGTTTGTCATGCCTGAAAGTAGGAAGAATTAATTTTAATTTTAAATTCCCATGCTGTTTTTTTACAACTGTTATGTTAATCACAGAAGTTTAAGAACTGGAACCAGTATAGATGTCCATCAATATGAGTGGATAAATAAATGAACATATGCATAGTGAAATTTTACTAAGTTAGAAGTGCAATGAATTCTTGAAAATTTAGGAAAAAGACTGGACCTGGAAATTAATATGTTAAGCAAAATGCATCAGATTCAGAAAGAAAAACACCTATATTTTCTTTTATATGTTTGCCTGTACCTTTAATTTTTATATGTGTGCATAGTGTATGTGTGTGCATACACATGTGAGGAGTATGTATCTGTAGTTTACAGAATTAGAAATGATACATTGAGAGCAGCAGGAGCGGGCTTAAGTGGGATGGAAAGAGACAGAAGGTAGTAGACTATACTCTACTGGAAGCAGAAAAGGACCTATGGATGGGAGGAGGGGGACAGTGGTGGGGGAGACAAGGGAGGACATTATGACAAGATGAAAATAAGAACAAAATGTGCATGAAATAGTGTTATAAAACCTGTTATAGTGTATGTTAATTAAAATAGCTAGTAATAATTTTAAAAGAACAAGATCACATAATGGGAAATGACTTGAAATAAAGAATAACAAGCCCAATCAACTCCAATTCAAGGGAGGAAATTTCGTGTTAGACGAATAAAGTAATGAGAGGGCCATTTTAAAAAGATATTGGCAGAATTTGTTTATGGTTTGCAAACCACTGATTATGATGTTGATTGTGTAAGCACTGCTTTAAGGAGCATATAAGTAACTATAGATCATAAATATAGAGTTAAGTGTCTTACCTTAAAGACTTTATAATGTAGCATTTTACACATGGTGGTAGTTGGAAATAGGGAGGGGACATACGTCACATGACTGCACTTAATAGGCTGCAGCTGTAAAGGCTAATTCTTCATATGTGCTTTAGAGAATTTGCTATGTTTTCTGTGCTGAATAACTCACATGGTCTGTGAGTAAGGCAAAAAGAAATGAGTTCAATAAAAGACAAGATAATTGCAATTACTACTATTACAAAGTCTCTCTTCAGCTTTGGAGAATAATGGGACTTGAATGACGTTTTTTTTGGATCAGGACTACGTTAAATGGTTGTTGCTCAATACCGCTAGGGTGAGGTGACATTTAAGGATATAGCACTTAGAATATTTAGACTCACATCAAATAAAAGGCACCATATGAAAACAAGGGGTTATGATGAATAGTTATAATTGCAATGGTTGTTATTTTTCTCTTCTAACATTTAGAAAAGCTGACTGTAGCATTAACTCACATTTTTGAGTCATAATAGCAAGTATTTCAAGTGTTAAAGCCTAAATACTTTGGAAATAAAATAGACTTCTTTGGTTATCATCTATTATAATACACAAATCTGGCATTTTCTGATTTGGAAAAGTTCTGAGTCTGGAAATTAACTGCATGGGACTATTAGTATCAACGTATTTAATCAAAATCCCAGAGAGTTTTTGAAAAGGGGTAGGAAACAGTGTGGTCCAATAACAATGTAACTGTGAAATGCCTCTTCTGAGGGAGGAGCTATGGAGAAGAGGAAGAGTGGGGGGAAATGGAAGGTTGTCTGCCCAGTTGAAATCTAGGGAAGGAGAAAACATCTCTCTCTTGGTTTCATCCACGCTGCCAGACATAACACCCACTGTTAATCTGTGTCTTTACTTTCACCTGAAAAACCTGCTTTGAAATTCTTCTGCAAGGCACAGGTACAGCTCTCTAAAGTTTCTAAACATTTTATTCCAAATGTGAATAGCAAATTAATCTAGCAAGAGTCAGTGGGTTTTGTATCAGTGGGTTTTCTGTTCTTTAGTTTAAACATCACTTTTCTTTATACCACAAACAGTGGAAACAAAATGCTAGCAAACAATTTACATGTCTTTGAATTTCCTTAGTTTAGCAGATATTTGGTATCTGTCTACCAATTCTAGCTACTATTGTTTACTTAATATATCTTTGTGACCTACAGGATCCCCAGTAAAAGTTGATGCACAACAATAGGTTATGGTGTATATTATAATGCTTAGTACTAAAATTTGGGATGAAAAATTAACATAAAGATCCCTCTGTTGCAAGAGATCCAATCTTGTGTTCCAAATTGCTGTACAGGTTCTCTCTTTGATTTTATCTGTTTTTCTTTCAATCGCTCAATATTTACAGATTACCTTTTGTTTACGCAACTCTATTCTTCCTCGAGAACTATATAATGAGATACTCTTAAGCTTTTCAAGTTTCACTGCATAAAGAGATCTAACCTGGCACATGAGGCCACATAAGATTCAAGCACAATGGAATAAGTAATCTGAAGACTTGTGAGAAGTTTGTGGAAGGACTCTTTATACTTTGTTTCTTTTATTTGAGTAATCTTTTTTTCTATCCTTGCAACCATTTTTTTTCACTGCTTTTCAGTGGACACTGTGGATGTGGAAAATTTGTTCTGTTTTCTGCCTAGAAGAGGGACAGGAAACACTTCACACAGCAGTGCCAATGAAAGTAAACCAATCGGAGCTGTCGTGAGATTATTGAGCAAAGCCCGAATCATGACACACAGCATCGATAACACTAATTACTCCGGAAGCAATCCTTCTTGAGAGAATCATTGAGAACCACCAGGTGCTTACATTTCTGTCCTAGATCCTCTCAACGATATTGCTAGCATTTTCATGGGAAGCTTTCAAATGCTTCTCAGCCAGATTTGAAGTTGCCATCATCCTTACGATTCTTCTATCTCTATCTCAAGTTAAAGCAAAAATGGAAAAAAAATCAGCTGTTTAAGAAGTCAAAGCAACAGATTTCAGATGAATGTATGTTCAGTACCTATGGATAGTCTTACATCTAGGAGATATTAGAAACACTGACTATTAACTAAAAAAATGAAAGAAATATACCTTAAATTATTTCTAACGAGATAATGGAATAGAAATAGAAAGTCTTTAGGTAATTAAATTTGCTAAACATCAATTTCACTTCTTAGCAATTTTTCTGGATAAGATTTTGTTCTTTATTCTATCAAATTATGGAAGACTGTAAACTTCTTGACGTTCAGCTTTAATGACTACACGGCTAGAAAGACACACTTTGGTCACAATCCTGTACCCAAATGTTTGTCCCATAATTGACATGTAACATTTTAATTGATGCTCGTTGAAAAAGGACAGGGAACAATGTGACAAAATAATTTATCTTCATTGTGTCATTAGCTACTACATGGTTGTGCATAAGTCAAAACTAATGAGACTGGGTGGTAAAATAATTAGTTTTATTGTTTATCAATCTTTTTATGCATTCCCATTCTTTCTATCCTTCATCCTTCCATCAGTTTTTGAAGTACAAGCTACTGTGTTGCACTCTGAAGAGGCACTAATGAAACCATTATATACAGAAGAATTTTTTTTTCTTCTCCAACTGTTCCATACAGTCCCTTCTACTATAGTACCTTTTTTGTCGCCTCCCCTTATTAGAGACCCATGGGAAATGGTTCCTTCAAGGATAGAAGATCCCAGAGGTGGCAGCTTAGGAGTCAGAGATGACTCTGAAAGTAATGTAAGTCCTATTTTATTGGCACCCAGGGTCACAAGCAACTGTGCAATACTAGTACTAGTATTTGCTGACAAAAATATTTTTCTATTCAAACTCATAACCAGAAAATAAAAGCATCAGGCAACCCTCATCTACTGTTCAGTCAGCTGGTGTTTATTGAAGTAAAAACAATGAGGTGTTGCTATTGACATAAGTGAAATAACATTGACCTGTGGTGACCAGACCCATGTGTCTACTTAACCCAACAGTTATCTTATAAGCATGTAGTTTCTCCAATGGCCAAATAAAAATGCTTCTACATCTGGTTGAAATGTTCTGATCAATATAACTTGAGGCAATTGATAGTTAGGATTTGACTTCTTTGCTTCATTTTTTAAATGCAGACTGGAAAAAATTGTAAATTGAGTCTTAGTTATATCTGTGTTCAAGTGCAAAAGTGCTTCTGTTGTCTTATCAATTCTTAGTGTTTTCAACACCTTAACACTATGGTAAAGTGCACAGATCAAGTGAATTAAAAATTACCAAGAGATCTGGCCTCATGTCTGTGATTTTTGATAGATGAGACTTAATCACCTTAATTATCAGTAACTACGGGCTGGAATTTACTATAAAATTGCTAATGTTCATAGTCCAAGACAAGAAACACAAGCTTTTCTTAATCTCACATAGATTTGTTTTGAAAGTTCGCTGAATGTTTGGTATTAAAAATGGATGAGCGTAGTTTCAAGAAACCCACTGCCAGTAATCAATGGCATGCATGGGGAGAAAAATAAATTAGATTTTAAAAATCTGTTCAGCTGAAAAGTTCAGTGCTCCTACTAGTCCTACAGAGAATGAAACAGCTCGTAGGAAATAGAGTTATTTGGGAGATGTGTCGTAAAATGATAAGAAGGTTATAAAAAAATGAGTTGAGGTTTTGGAAGGCCTTCCTTGTAAGCGTCAATGGCTTTCTCTTTCAGAAATGGAATTGTTGTCTTGGTATTATGGTGCCCTGTGCTTCCTGAGCATAGGGATAAGAGCTGAGGGCTGTCCATTGACCCATTCTTAATACTTAGAGGTAGGACAGGAGGAAGTGATGGGAACAGAACATGCTTTTAAAATTTACTTATTTTAACATACTATGTGTGTTTAACATACCCTTGCTGGAGTTTGTCTGCCCTATCATGTTTTCTGTTCGGGATATAAGCTGAAAAAGTAACACGGATCTTTAAGAATAATAATTCCATGGCTATAGTCACTAGAAACAATTTGGGAGACAAATAAATTAATTTAGGTTTTAATGTTCGTTGCCTTTTTCCCCCTTTTTGCTCATTTGATTATTTCAAATCTAAGTGTGTGAAATAAAGTTATTTCATCAATGAATTCATTTAAAGGTTCTTTCCCTGGCTTCTCAAAAATAATGTCCATTTTTATAAAGAACAACCATAAGATTGTACAGTTGCACCTAGAGTGTAAAGCTTCTTAGTGGATTGTAGTCTACTTTGGGATAATTAAATTAAGAAACTGTGCCTACTGATGTCTTATCTAATCCACAGTGGCTCTTTGATCTCCCCTAAACTTTAGTCATGAATGGTGAAATCCCAGGCATCAGAGAGGAAGACTTCCAGGTCATTGAGGCTGCCCTGCTCCATCAACACTCACCATGGCACAAGCCCATGGTCAAAGCCCGGGGGCATTTCGATCAATCCGTGCCAGAACTCAATAAGTTAAACACTCAGGGATCAGATGTGTGCAGAGCACAGCACAAGGAAATGTTTGTCTCCACAAGACTTTCTGGGGGACATTCTTAGAGGTTGTAAACATCAAAATAATCTCATTAAAATTTTACATCTTATCTTTGCAATGAATTTCTATCAAAGGACATCTTGGCAGTGATGGTGAGGGGGTGGATTGATTGGAACATAGCTGACAATGAAATGATGGTGTTTTTTCCTCTCTCATTTCAAATGTAAATGAAGGTTCTTTGATTCTCAGGAAACGCAGCCACAGTTCTGCCTCCCACCATGGCACTGGGGGATGATCCTCCAGGGATATTGTCTCATGCCTGGCAGACGCATGGGCCAATAAAGAAATGAAAGCTCTCAGGGAGTCTCTCCCAAAACAAACACGGTAGTGATGAGCTGCTGGAGGAGTTCTTTGTAGTTCTTTGAAAAAGGAGCAATCAGAAGAATTTATGTCAGACAATGTATGTGAAATACCTTTTCAAAGGGCTTGCAGGTGATCAGTCCTTCATCTCCATGAACGTGGGCTCAGCATGCTGGGGCAACGGAGGTGATGTTGGTCTTCCTTTGATTTTACTTCCTTAGGCATCATACTTCCATCTCTTGGTTTTATGTCTGCTTCTCCTCTCACTCATTCTTCACTCACAGCCTAATGTTCCTTGTCCTGAGGGCTGTTTCTATTTTCCCTGCTCTGTATTTGGTCTCCACATTTATACTTAGATTTCTGTCTCCCACTTTTAAGAACTGGCCTTTCCTAGCTACTTCACATGCAGAGAAACAGGCTAGTGAATACTAAAGTACAAAGCACCCCAGTTTATCTCTCCATAAGGACAATGCATAGGATCTGCCTCGGTCACTGGCTGTGTCCTTTACTTATTTTAATTGAACGGTATTGAGTCCAATGCAAGCTTTCAGTGGATGGCCAGATGAGGAGATGGCTATATACACAAAGTGCAAAAACCATGCACACTTCTTAAGATCCCGGGTTCCTTCTCATTTCTATTCACCTTCATACATTTATATAGGCACACAGGTTTTGTCTACTCCCTCTTCATAGTAGATTTATCTAGTAACGTTTTAGTTCAAATAAAATGATGAAAAACATTGCCTACATTCATGAGCAAAGCAGTTTCATAAATTGTATAAGTTCTGAGAAAGGTGACTCAGCAGTTAATAACATTTGATGCTCTTGCAGAAGGCCTATTTTTGGTTCACAGCACTCACATGGACCACAACCCTCTGTAAAACTAGCTCCAGGAATTCCAACACCTTCTTCTGGCAAGCATAGATGTAGGCAAACACTCACACACATGAAATAAAATAAGTAAATAAATAATTAAAAAAATGAATTGTCAAGCTCTTCCCTGATAGACCCAGTGCTAACTTCAGAGAACAGGACTGTAATGATGGACTCCGGATGTAATCAATTGGTTTTGAAGAGTTAAAGCATGTTAGTATGCAAACATCGAGGAAAGGTCTTATCAGGTACTATGTCCTATGTAGAGGCAGCTGTATTGACATAAATTGACATATTTTTCAAAAAGTGTAGGCTGCTTAATGTTTATTTGTTTGTCTGCACGTGAGGATTTAGTATCAGCTCAATACAGCATTCCTTCATTCACTCTTTTACCATGTCATTGAGCCTTGGCGTGCAATTGTCTATGGAGTAAGACAAAGTATAAAGATGACTTCCTGCCTTCACCAAACTTCCTTTCAATGGATGTAACAGACAAGATAAGGTGTACGTATACATAACATGCGTACAAATACATTCTCACAAAATGTCTTGAGGTGACAGTAGAAGTTAAAGAGATTAAATAGCAGTGCTAAATGGATAATGAGAGCCTGGTTCTGTTATGAAGGGATTGAACACTCCAAAATGAAAAGAAACCAGTCATAGCCAGGGCATGAAAAAGACAGTCATGGATTAGCAATGCAAGCTCCTAGTGCCAAAATCTTGGCATATTCACAACATAAGATCAAGGGGAGGGATTAAAGCAGATGAGACTCCTGGGGTAGAATATTGCCAGTCCACTAAGACCAGGCTGGATTGTTCATATTTCCATTAAAATAATACGCAAACTATCTAAACAACTCTTAATTTGATAAGTGCATATAAAACCCCTCTTTTCAATTACCATCTCTTCTTAGTCTATTTCTGAAAGAACAGCATATGTATATAAAAGGCATCTGCCTCTCTTTAGTTGAGCTTCTCATTAATACAGTTTTAATCCATCTATCTAATTCTGCTTTGCTATTTTCTTTCTTTATCCTTCAATTGCTCCACTGGGTGGGGGGTCTGGAGGGCAAACACATTCATTATGTTGCCAGAAAACAAGATAGGAATTGCACTGCAGGGGACAAAATTAAATTTACAGCTTTCCCTTGTACATGTCATAAACTATTGATTTAACACAAGGAGTGCAAGCTGTAATGATGGGGCACAACTGCAATGAGAAGCTGAGCTCTGGCTGGGGGGAGGCCAGGAGTGAATGCAGATGAACCTGGCCAGTGGCTGAGACCAGCACCTGCCCCAGGCAAAGGGAGAAGGAGGCCAGACTTGGTTCCCATACCACACATGCAGAGTTTCAAACAAGGACTATCACCTGCTATGACATGCGGGCATTGTGCGTAAATAAAGCACTGGGTGATCAACGGATGGAGTAGAAGCGTTTGTATAGAATAATATAACTGTACATAATGAGAGAGAACAGAGACCTAAATGGGAACCTTTGCAAAGCCACGAATGACGAATCAGGCCCAAAGAAGCAGATAGGCTGATAAAGGATTGGATGACGTCTCATGGGTCCTCCCTGATATCTCAGGCAGCCACTGCGTGGTTCTCTATCACTATATTCTGAAACAACTGCTGTTTTGTGGTTATTGTTCTCACAAAAGCAGTCTTGAGAACAGAAATTCTTTACATTCACTGAAGCTTCTGAAATGACGGGGGGGGGGCGATGTGATGCAAAGAGATACTCCATGTGTATTTGTTGAGGAAATGACCCCATATCCACTTCAAAAGAGATGAGATTACTTACAAAAATATCTTCCCCACACTCAGGTCTTCATCTTCAAACATGTTATTGGTCTTCAATGGTAGTTGACTCTTCTGCACGAACGAGAGGGAAGAGAGTCAGGAATCACAGAAAAGGAGAGTGGACTGGAATTTTTAAATCTGTACGAACACTCGGTTTCTCTATCCATGATGATAGGGCACCACTGAGTGCTACATAACCTGACTCTGGAAATCAGATGCTCTTCACTAACTACATTTTCAGTAAGTAAATATTGCAGGTATTGAAGAAGCCTGGTGTGTAGCTGCGTCACACCATTACCTAACATTCATGCAAGTATTAGCACACCCATTATTCCAAATATATAGCTTAAGATGACTGTTTAGCAAAGAAAAAATTAAAATATAAAACAAAACTTGAAAACCCTTCCTAACAAACTTTAACCTCATCTATAATTCTGTCTAGCTCGCAGAGAGACCCATGAAGCATGTCTGAATCTTTCAAAATGTGAATTCTCCTTGAAGACTGGAAATGTACATGTTTAACTGACTTTAGGCTTCACATTTTCATTTGCCCTGCCCCGTTTCTCCAATATCCATCTGTTTTTGTTGCTATCGTTTTTCCTTCAAAGACACAGAAACTTCTAGTCCTCCATTGTTTCTAAAAGGTCCAGAGAGTCCAGGCACAGGAGACGAAAGAGAGCGATAGCATTCCAGAGGAGACCTAGTTAATGCTTTCCAGGAAACACCAAAAAGTAACCAAGCCTGAAATTTCTTTAATAATCAAAAGGTCATGTGGCTTTTTCCAAGGTGGCACATCCAGTAAAATTACAGCCTTGAAATGATAGCTATGCCCTCATAAGTGTGCATGCAGGGCAGAACGGTGAAGCTGTGTGTGCAAACAGAGCCGCACAAGTCAGAAGATGCCAATCATGACATTTCCTTTGAATTAAGTTGGTAAATCCCTCTTAAAAAATACTCTACAAACATGGCATTAAGATTTTGAGTAGCACGGTATTGTCAAGTGTGCTGGGATTAGGCATTAGGAAAGTCAAATTTTTAATCCCAAATATTTCGCTGACATCTTAGAAGTTTTCAGGCTTATGAGTCACTGTTTTTCTAAAGAAAATTCTGTCAACCTAAAAATTAGAGCCTGCAAAGGTTTATAAAGCAAGGGATGTTACACAGAAGATCCTTTATGTAGCTCCCTAATAATAAATGGCTTTTCAACTGTGATTGCAATGTTTGGTTTTAAACAACAAAGTTATGAGTTCACTGAACAAGGCCCATTCACTAACATCATCAGGATGTTGTTGGCTCCACAATCTTTCCATTTTGCTTCTTTTTTCCCTACTTAGGGCTAGTGTTCCAGGCAGGTTCTCCAAGGGCAGGACTCAAGCAACTCTAAGCTGCACAGGTCATGGAGCATTGCCAGTACCAACCCATGCAAAAGACACGTGCACACCAATCACAGGATGGCTAAAACAATTCTCTAAGACCACTTATTACCAGCCACATGAGGTTGTCTAAGATGTTAGTCGGGAGAGCTGTAATTTATTGTAGACTGCACTTGAATTCATTTTCATATGCCAAAATGCTAATGTGAATGTGAAGAGAGAACCTTTGTCTCTCTGGGCAAAGGAGGCGGCAGATCCATTAACATTCTTTCTTTTCTGCCCTACTTCCCCCTCATTTATTTTTCTGACATGATTATGCACTCACTCCTCCATCCAAATCCACAATTCCCAACCTTCGCCTGCCAATCTCGATCTATTTACTCTGTCTACATGTGTGTCTTTGTGCGTGTGTGCGTTTTCTATTTTTGCCATCTAAACGTCTCACAAAACAGATCCAGTAAAAATAAGATTGACATTCTTGCTCTCTGTGACCATGGAAATCCTACTACAGTTTGGAAAGGATCTGCTGTGTCATATCTTTTCAATGAAGGGCTACTCCATGTTTCTGTGCTTTGCCTTAGAAACTTTTTCATTTATTTATTTACTTTGTCATTCACTCTAACTATGAGAACAATTTGGAAACTCATTTTCTCCTGTTAAGAGTTTCTTGACAGTAAGCGTTTGCTTATTGTCAAGAAACATTCTGCAGCAAACATTCTGATCCTCTTACTGAGATTTGTATGGTAGCCCTTCTTCCATCATTATATTGATACAGTGCAGAAGCAAACTTCAGCCTTCTCCTTCACCCCACCCCACTCCCCCCAAAAAGTGTATTCTTCAGTGAACTGTCTAATATGACAATCATTAGCCACGTGTGACAATTCAGTCCCAACTGAAATGAAATGATATAGCAAGCTCTATCCTTTATCCGAAGGGGTTGCTTCTCAAGAACCCCTTCGTCAGACATGGTTAGTGACAACTGTATTGAGGAGAACCGCACCGAGCATCTCCATCAGCACAGAACACGCTGCTGTGCAGCACGGTGAAGATATTTCGTTCAATGCAGTTGTAGAAGTATGCAGATGCCTGTCCTCATTCAAGACCCACTAAAGCAGAATCTCTGGGGTGTGGCCTTCAAATATGCATGATAACAAATCTCTCCAATGTTCCTTATGCGCAATGGAGCTCGAGCATCTCTCCTAGAGCATCTGTGCATCCATTACTCATTTACACACCCATCACCAAAATATACGCCAAATGTAGTTTACTTAAAACAGTTCTTCCCTTGTTCATTTCTCTTTTATTATTCTTTCTTCCCTTTTCATTTTTTCAAGATATGTTTTGAGAGTGAATTAAGTTAATTGTTATTTGATAACTAAGTGGTTGGGTTGAAGTGACTAGGAAGAACTCTTATCTCTCTCTTTGTTGGGAGTGACAGTAACACTGGCAAACCCCAGAGAATATAGTACCTAATGCAGGAGGACCTGAGGGAATATGTTTCACTGTTGGTTGTATGTATCAATAAAATTTCCAATAAAAACCTCATAAATCATGAGGCCCTTCAAATCTTCAGTGAAGCCCTTTGGTTCTTTGACTATTATTGTCACTCTAAGTTATAAAAAAACAGTAACCTCATAGTTCGGGGGATAAAGAAAGACTTAGAAATTAACCTCACCTTCCTGTACGCATTCTCCCTGTACCACAGAATGATCGTTTTGCACAGTGTACCCACACCTTGTCCTGTGCAGGATCAGCTTGTCTTTTTCATCTGGGCATAGTCAAGAAGTTTTACATGTTATTCTAGTAAATGGGAAGACTAAATTGGGTCAGCAAACTGGGTGCAACTGAGAACCTCGAGGGGGTGACATTTTTCCTCCTCTGGGGCTGCCTGCCCAATCATCAGTGACTGAAGAACCTTGCTTCTTTACTTAGAGTTCCTTCTGCATGGAGCATCTTTGCACAGGTACCAGCGCTGCTCCTAAAGGCTCCTAAATTCTCCACCTTCTCTACTTTCACACAGCACATTTGTCTGCTTGAGACAACAAAGCACATTCTTCCAAGAAACTTCCTCTTCCCAGATTGCATCCTTATTATGACTTGCTTTATTGCTCTAATCTCTCATTCAAAAATGTCTAGTTTTCTTATATCACTTTAAAATGTACCACCATGCATGAAAATCTTGACTTAATTCATAACCTTTGGTGGCAATAGCCCCATGATATCATACATCCTGCCCCCCCCACCACCCAGGCATTCTCTTATGTTTGCTGCTAATTATCATGACATACTTCCTAAATCCCAAGTGAACTTTTTACATTTTCTTTATTGCTTGTTTGTATCAGTAAGTTTCAAAAAGGAATACTCAGCACCCCTTCAACCAATCCCACCTCAAATTCACTGCATTTTGTGTCAGTTTCTGCATTCTTTTATTCAGCCTTCAAGATTTCAGCACTGACAGCTGTTCCTTCCCATGACAAGTCCTACACATTGAACTGCTCAGCTCAAATACAACTCAGCTGTGAAGGCCTCTTTTTCCCTTCTGAAATGTTCTTTCCTGCGGTGTGGGATTACAGCTTTTCCATCCCCTGCCTCGGCATTCTGAATGAGACCTAAAGAGAACTGGAATTTTCACCAGTGTCCTAAATCACCATTATTAAGTCCAAAGAGCACATCCTGTACTGGAGAACGGCAGCAGCATATGGGCGGCCCTCTGCACTTCATATGCTATCCATCACATTATGGAGCCCTGCCACATGTTCCTGAAGCGACCAGGGAAGAACTTGGCTCAATGCTTGCTGAGTAGGGCCTCTTAATCTGTTTTACAGCAAACAGTTTTGCAATTACTTTGGGCATCCTGGGCCCAGCTGATGCTTAAGCTCTGTCATGACAAGTCTGTAGCAAATAGACATATGACAAGAAGATAGTCGACAAACAATCAATGGATGAGTAGCTGAAATAAAAAGAGAGACTTTTGGAGGGGAAATGCAGGTCTCCATTTAGAGAGGTTTCTTTTATCTTGAATTGCGTGTAAATACATACATACATACACACACACACACACACACACACACACACATATATATATATATATATATATGTTTCAAAAGATTAAAAATATACAAGCACACTAGTACTCAAATATTTATCAGGAATTTATTATAAATGAGGCAACTTGTTAGGCATTATGAAGAAAAGGGTGCTAAAAATAGAATTTCAATGTATTCATGAGAGTCTAGTGATTGTGAATATGTCAATCAATGGGCTTCAGAAAGAAATGTGAAATTATAACTTCCATAACGCCTCACAGATAGGTATGGTACTCTGAGGGTCAACAGTATGTTTTTGTCTTCTTTTGATTGATAAAGAAAGACATTTATAAAGCAGTGACAGTTAAGCAGAAATTGGAGGCAGTGGACTGCAAACATTTCTATATAACAGACTCTAGCTATGCATATATTTGTTTATAAATTGGTTGTATATACTCATATTAAAGGATATTTCAATATTTTTAAAGTATAATTTACTTTGAAGTTTAGATAAAGAAGGTAGGAATCAAAGCCTTGTTCTTTTTTCCCTCTCTTCACAGTCCTTAAGGACAGTCTTGCATTTCTGCTATGGGTTTTCTTTGGTACTTTGAAAAATGTGCTGAGAATGTATTTAGTTAAGTAAAATGGGGCAGGAAGGGAGGGAGCTATGTACCAATGGCTCATACAGGAGGCAATAAAGTCTGTCTAAATGTGAGTGAGCCTATTGGTGCTGACTATAGTTGATAGTGAGGGCGGCCAGTAAAGGAGAACAACTTAGGTCCCAGAACAGTCTGGGCATTGTGGGTCTCAGTATACTCATTAATCTGGTCCAATAGGAAGTGATAAGAAGTTTAGATGGTGAGAATGTTCTTTCTAAATTTTGAGAGAATGTTTTTAACTATAATTGTTAGAGAACAGGTATTGAGAATATATATTAAAAATTGGGCAACTGATTTTAGCAATGAATGGTTTGCTTAAGATAAAGCATGTAAGAATACTTTTTATATCTCAATCATTGTTATTAAAAGGCATTGCTAATTAGACAAGGTTCAGTGTATCACATAGTATAATGGGCGTGATTGAATCTTCAATATGAGCCAGTATAGTATTTTGATTGACAATTATCCTGGCAATGCCCATCATTGTCATCATTCTGTATCTTGCTCTTGCATATTACTTTATTAAGACTAACTTGCAATTACTCCCTGAATCCCCAGGGAAATCACTGGGTTGCTTCTGTTCAGGTAACCTATGAGGTCATGGGGCTCTAGTAAATTTGTAAGCTGCTTACATTGTAGATTATTGGTACAAGTTTTCGTACATGGAATGTTTTTGTAGTGTAGGAATCCTTAGTCCAGTAGAGTACCAGTTGCCTAGTAAGATTAAATAACACTTGAAATCCAAACTTCTACAACAAGTTAAAATGAAATTTATCTTGTTTTTTTATTTTCTCTTGTTCATATAGCACACATACAAGATATCATTAGATAGCCCATTATTTTGCAGTTGCTACTTGTTGTAGATATTGTTATTTATGCATTGTCATTTTAGAAACAGAGTTAAAGCTAACGCTTAAAGGCATTTCAAAAGACTAAAATATGCAGTTTCTAAATGAGAAACTGTTTTGCCCCTGAAACAAGTCTTCAGTAACACCCCGATAATCTAGCAGACCCACCACTGATATTCCTTTAAATAATACAATGGCACACAGAGTTTCCTATGAAGTTGCTGGCCTACGAAAAAGCTTATTATTCTGAATTAAATCTACCAGCAGTTTTGTATATCACCTGAAGTCAAGGCAAAGCTAACAAAGTCATAGCTCATACTACTGCACTGAAGTTAAAAATGCACTCTAGTCTTCAGGAAAATTGAACAATAGGGGATTCCAGGTTGATCTAATTTTTCCCCTATAATCGCTGGAACCACTCTAGAGGATGTGCATGGTCTTTTCCAGCACCAAAGCTATTTTCATCCTTGTTGCGTTCTTCTGCCTAGTCAATTTAGTGAAGAGGTAGCACAGTTTGAGAAGTCATTTTTCTGAGAAAAAAAGCAAGCTCTCCATAGCATGTGGCATAATTTAGAGCCATTATTCAGGAGAACCCCTGCCGTGCTGCACTCCCAAGAATGGAATCTCTCTCATTTTCCTATGCCTGGATTGAGTCATTAGCTAAGCCATGTAGGCATGATGTGAGCATCACTAAGATGGGCTGGAGTGGCTGAAAGTTAACAGGGGGCCTTCAGCTTGGCGGGGACTTGAGCAGAACAAGAAGGCGACTCTCCAAAGATTTTAAAATGGCACTCCCAGAGAATGGTTCCAAACTTGGAAATTTTGTGGGGTTTTTTTGGTTCTAATTAGTTAATTATTGTTTGTGATGTACTACCTAGGCTTGTTAGGCAAGCCCTCCCTATACCTTTGTTCCCTTGCCCGTGTTTAATTTTTGAAAGAATACTTATTTTCCAATTCAGACATTTATTTCTGCTCACCAATGCCTTATTAATGCAGATCCTTTATAAAAAGAAAGATACTTTTTTTTAAAAAAATTATATAGTATTGGGTGTTGCTTTTTGACTAATATATTTATAGCTTTGGATAAATTTTATATATCTATATAATGAATTTTATTTTGGTGACTCATATTTTTGTTTCTTACATGAGTTTTATTGAATGTGATACACCCTCACCCTTGCACCAGTCTCAATTACCACATAAGACCATCAAACCCATGATTATTCTCCTGTATATACAGACAACTAAATTAATAAGCTTGAGACATAGATGATGCTCATCACATATTCAAGGAGCAACTTATAGTTGCAATGAATGATCTGAGCAATGACCCAGCCCACAGCCTTTTAAAATAATATCAAGTAGAATAAATGCAACTGAACCATACATAATATAGCAAAGTGGTTGAGGCAATGTAGCGCCGAGACAAAAAGAATAGATATAAGTCAGGATGTTTGGCATGTGTACCCATTCCCACACTTACTAACTACATGAAGAAGTCATTTCAGATAAACCATAGAAGATGAAGAACTCCTTATACACAGAAAGCTTCTAGAAGGGTGTCCGGCACACAGCAAGCTTTCAAAGTATATTTTTTGAGTGCCCAATGTGTACTGTGAGTCTAGAAAATGAAAATATGCCCCAATACACAGACATTTAGATTTTTTATTACAAAGTCAAATAACTTTTGGCTCAAGAGAATAGGTGGAGTCAAGACAGGAGCTATGTAACTGCCAAAGGAGAAAGACATTGCAACACCAAAACCTTACTGGTAGGCCACAGCCTCATGATTATACACAGATTAATAGATATGGGTTCATTTAAGACATAAGAGCCAGAAATATGCCTAAGTCATTGACCAAGCAGTGTTGTAATTAATATAGTTTCTGTGTGATTATTTGTATCTGAGCAGCCCGTAATGAACAAGCAGCCTCCTTTTCCACCATACCTTTCCATTCAAGCAACTCGAGAGATGAGAGTTAATACACCGATTAAATGTAATAAATACTTTGGTATTTCAAAATTATTTTTTAAAAAGGCTAGTGAGCTTTCTTATTTAACTTTGTAATTAATAATACTCGGTCCTGATCCATATAACAAATCTCTCAGCTCTCTAGTGCTCAGAATGTATTATTATTGTTAGATTGAAGTATCAATAATCCTATACATTCATGAAAACTAAGTTTACCTTTTACTCAGTTCACAACCCCACACCCATGAAACTCTTTTCTACCCCACTCTCCCCATCTACTCAATTGGAGATAAATAACCTACCTCCTTTGTAAACACAGCAGCTGCTGCTAGTCTAATGGCATGTAAATTCTACATCACTAAACTGTAAAATTTTTGTTATGGCAAAGATTTTAAATTTCAGCTTTTGAATTTGAGCCCTGTATTCTTTGAGCCGCCCTTTGCTTACTGTAAGAGAGGATTTGGGACTCAAAGCCTGAAAATGGACTGTGCTAAGTCTTTCTAGAACTAGTAATTAAAGGCAAAACATAGGCAGTGCCTAAACCTGCTCCATGCCTGAGATTCTCACTTTATCGCTCAAACAGATCCAGTGAAATTCTACCTGCAAATATGTTATTGGCCCAAGGTATTGTGCTTTCCATAGGCCTAAGAAGTAAAATTATTTTTCTTTATATACTTTGCAGTTGGATATTTAACAATTCAGGAAGTTTCTCTCTCGCCAAATGATTTTTATTATAGCGTTTTTTTTCCTTATGCTTTAAAACTTGACTCAACCATTCTTGTGTCAAATTTAAATTGGCTCTCTGAGGGTACTTCCCAGCCCTTTAGCTAGAGAACTATATATATATTGTTTCGTTCCATTCCAAGTGCTTCCAAGTTCTGATACTGCTCATTCCTTATTATCAGACTCCTTTTCCTGGCTCTTAGTCCATAGAACGTTCAACTCCCCTTCTCCATCTGTAGACATTCTTTAGCCAATAGTTTTTAGTGATAATAGAAACATAGTTCTCAAGATTCACTCTGCACCTATGTATATGTTATCTGGGGTTTCTTATAAAATACTTATTCAAACTGAAATGTTCTATCACTCGCTTTCAGAGTGCCTTCCTACTCAGAAGTTTTAGAGGTTTTTGTTAAATCAGATGTCTAGGGATGATTAAATCAACAGGTGCAGGCATTAAAGCCAAAGTTTTAACAATAGTTAGGATTATTATGAGGAAAAGTGATTAACAATTTTATAAATTAGAGATCTGTTTATACTCTTGGAACTAAAGCAAAAAATGATTTGTTTACTTAAATAAACTGAAGGCCTTGATTTCTTGTGCTAGTTTAAATGAAAGTGATGTGTAAACTCAGGCCCCTGCTGTGAAAAGCAAATGTGTGAAAAATCTCACACATTCATGAGGTCAGAAGAGTGTAATTTACTAATTAGAACATACTAAATGGCTTTGATGAAGTCTGTACACTTTTGAATCAGCCTTGTACATTTTCAGTATTTTTCAGTCATTTAATAATTACACACGTTAATTGCAATCAAGTTAATGAATGGAGTTATTGCTTTTTACTTACCTAATAAATAATCAGTGTTAGATTTAGGAAGATATTTGCTGTTACAACAACATATAAGTATTCACATGTGTATATATATATATATATATATATACATATATATATATATATATATATAGAGAGAGAGAGAGAGAGAGAGAGAGATATGTGAGTATGCAGGGGAAGTCCATACATTTAACTGTTCAGGTTTGTACAAAAAGAAAAAAATGTTCCCAGTCATTCAGAACTAGAGCTCTCTTTTAAAGGACATTTATTCAAGTGCCCCATCTAAGAAGTGCATCACCATTACAGCAAAGTCTCCTTCTCGAGATCTTGCCAAGTAACAGTACATATTCCGATAAATGAACCATTGAATGCTGTCTGCAACAGCAACAGCTGGCACCTCTCAGATAACGCTTCACCGCCCACCCCCCTGCCCCAGATCAGAAAATAGGCAACAACTTAGTAGAATTTTTTTAGATCTGAAATCTGCTGAATACTCATTGAAAGAAAGCAAAATGTGCATTAGGCCTCTTTGCCCAAGGTTCAATCTCTCAAACAGTTTTGCAGACCAACAAAAAAAAAAGAGAGAGAGAGAGAGAGGAGTGAAAGGGATTATCTCCATCCTCAAATTCTCAGCATGGTCAAAGGAACTGTAAAATCCTTCTGGTGAGCAAGCCAGGTTTAATGGTCGGGAACAAATGCTTCTTTAGTCACAGGGCAAGCCTTCTGGATTTGTTGTAATTTCCTGTTAGGGACAGCAAAGGCAGAAGGCAGGCCCCACTCCTAACCTACTCTGCTCTCTGGTTCTCTTCCCCTTGCTCTTTTCTCTTCTTTTCTTTCCCCTGAAAATCTGTCTCTACTCAAAGATCTCCTGGAATCTGCACACGGAGAGCATGAGCCTCATGCTATAATATGTTCACCACAATTCTGCGCATGAGCCCACTCTCTACACCAACAAATAGCACCCAGACTGCTAGCTGTACATATAATTGGTGCCTAGTGGAAGGCTGAACTGAGAGCACTAACAACAGCTCCTTAAGGGCTGAATAGATGATCTTATGTAATCACTTGCTCTGTGGCTGTGCCCCAGCATGGCAGTGGGACCCTCATTATAACTAGTCTTTTCATAGCCTTACCATTTTCTCTATTGACTGCTGAGATTTCAGATAACAGAGTAGGTGCTGTTGTCCAAAATCAGTAGTTTGCTGAGCATTCTTTGGAAACATAGCAGGAACTATTGTCCAAGGCTGTTACTTTTTTTTTTCTGAGTCTGGAATAGACCCCTCTGTTTACCAATCACATGTTAAATTGCTCTGACAGATGCATTTTTAAAAGACAAGTAGATTGTGTCTTTGAGATTACATGGAACAATGATGCTGGATGGCTTGTCATTAGTTTCTAGTGTCATTAACACTCTAGGACTTATACATCCATGAATATCCCACAGGGTTAGAAACAGCCTGGAGTTTACTAAGGACTCGGTATCTGTTTGCTTGATCACTGGTTTGTACCTCCAAACAAGTCCTTTTATTTGGAATTGGATGTAGCTACTGAAGTAATATGACCAATGATCATTAAACGTAGCAGTGTGTACAATTTTGCTTAAACAACAATAGACGAAAGAACATTTGTGTTTGTTTGTTTGCTTTGTATATAAGAACACTCCATTTGCTTGTTCATTTTGCTAATAACGATCTATAGAAAGATAATAGGAGTCAGGGTTTTGGAGACAGATCATTTGCTGAGGAAATATGGGTGATATAGGTAGGCTAGCAGACCTTTGCTTATCCCAGAACTTGGCAAGCAAACAGGAGGTGTCAGAACAGACTGGTTAATTTGAGTAACTGAACTGGTAAATTTCTGGGTTCGAGTAGATGACTCACAGAATAGGATGGAGAGTGCTCAAAGGTACTCTAAATGCACACCTTGCGCTCACCCTCAACATAGACCCACACACTTGTGAACACGCCTCCACACATATTCATACCGTATACATACACCTATACACATATACATACACATGCAAAAACATTGATGTGTACCTAAAATGTGAACACTCTGTGAATCAAACACAATTTTATTAGTGCTCAAAAAGAAAAAGAAGCAGAGAGGACAGAATCTAACTGAATACCATCTCTGATAAGTAAAAGAAACATGCACACTATGTAGAAAAAAAATCTAGAATTAGATATGATAAAATAAATGTACTTAAAAACAGCAGAAAACTCCAGCATAAATTTTGGAAGTTTGGAAAACCAGAATTAGATAAGCTCTGTAAATTTTTTCTGAAAACACAAAATTATATATTGATTAGTTTCAGCCAAATAAAATAAAAGAATAAAGAAGACAGAGCTTGAATTGCCTTTTTCCAAATTTGAAGTTATTGACCTGAAGAAAAAGTATTCTGAATCGAAAAGATGATGCTCAAAATATATAGGAATAATAAAATCGCCTATTGTTTTGTGAATTCAATTACCTGCGGTCAGAAAAATATGCCTCAGAGCCTAATACAATATATAGACTTATATGAGGTTTTTGAAAATTTGAGATTGATTAGAAGATTTAAGATGGGAAGAACAAGGAAATTTTTTAAGGAGCAAGGAAATAAATGCCTCATTCCATCAGATAGAACCTGTCAAAAAAGTCCAGAAGATATTGTGGGCAGATTGTGAAATTATTAGAAGAGAACGTAGTAACCAAAATGACTCAAGTCAGAGTCTCTGCACATTAGTGGTCAGACTAAGCTCATACTTGTCTGCATTTGCAAAGCTATTGATTAGAAAAATCAAGTGTACAGAGTGTACCTACCTGGTGCAAAGGTAACTGTGATTTGCATTGTTGATACCTTGTGTTTTGATCTATAAGTACACCTTTAACTAGGTGCAGTTCTGTTGTACATTATTCTTTCAAGAGAATAAGGAGAGTCCCTCAGAATTTTAGAATATGTTGTGCTGAGGCCATGATATGACAAGGGATGACTGTAGACTTCAAGGGTTCTCATATTGAGGGCTTCATAGAATAATCCAAGAAAGGAAGCAGCAAAAGTCATTTCTGACAAGGCTGAGACTCAGTCTGCTGTCTATGAAAGTGACTCTGATTAACAGGATTAAAAAAAAAACCATAACACCTCAGGGGAATGAAATATTTACTTTATGAAAATTTAAACCAAAAGTCAGACCAAATTAAGTTGATAGTAAAAATTAGAGACAATGGAGCAACAAAAATGAGTTTTGATGATTATGAGACAAGAGACAATGTAATAATAATATTTCATAATGTTGTAGGAGGCCGCTTTTTGTCCCTGGCTACTCAGCCCTGAAATAACCACACAGAAACTGTATTATTTACATCACTGCTTGACCTATTAGCTCTAGATGTTTACTGGCTAGCTCTTACATATTAATTTAACTCACTTCTATTAATCTGTGTATCACCATGTGGCTGTGGCTTACTGGCAAGGTTTTGGCTACATGGCATCTCTCTGACTTCACCTTCTTTCTCCCAGCATTCAGTTTAGTTTTCCCCACCTAGCTCTATTCCACCCTATCACAGGCCAAAGCAGATTCATTATTCATTAACCAATAAAAGCAACACATATACAGAAGGACTTCCCACACCATTTTCCCTTTTATATTTAAATAAAAAGAACATTTTAACTTTAACATAATAAAATTATATACAACAAAACAGGTACTAAGTAAGAATTACAGTTACAATATTTATATCTACTTTATCTTTTATCATAATTAAGTAAAACTATAATTATAACTATCTATTCTTCAAATCCATCAAAGATTCAGGAAGGATATAATATTACCTAAGTAAACAGGTAAAAGAGCATTGTCAGCAACTTCCAAAACGTTAGAATTGACATCTCACTGACTGAACAATCACCCAAAGTTCTTCCATATTGTTGGAGCATCCATCTTCAGCCTACAGGCCCATATTTCCTACAACAATGTAGCTATTATAATTTCTTAAAATAAAAAAATAATACATTTAAAAAGGCAATGCATGGAGTAAATTATAACTTGCATAAAAAGTTGAAGGTAGAAATAATGAACTGGAATGTATATCTGAGAAAATAATTCAGAATTTAGGAAAACAAAATAAATATATTAAATGATAAATATTCTTTACTTACTAGTTCAATGCATCTTAATATATATTATGAAAGAGAAAAGCCTATGTGTGCTGTGTTTATGGCATCTCGATAAAGTATAAAACCCACAATTGTTGGTTTTATGGTGCCGATTTGGCTAGTCTATTACACCCAACTTCATTATTAAGTATCTGTGTGTATTCTACCTTAAGGTGTTTTTCAGATATAATTAACATCAAAACCACTGAATTTTACTAATACAAATTACCTTCTGTGGTTCATTTAGGCCTTCTCCAAATGATTTAAGCCTTAATAAAATTTTAAAGGTGTTAACACAAAGATGGAAGAAATTTGCTTTTCCTCCACTTGGCCTATAGATTCATGACTGTGATATGAGTACCCATTGGAATGTCTAGCTAGTGGTCTTCTCTAAAAAATTCACATTTGTCAGGACCATCATGAGCGTGAACTAGCTTCTAAAACTGTGTGTGTGTGTGTGTGTGTGTGTGTGTGTTCATTCTGTATCTGTCTCCGTCAGTTTTTCAATGGAGTATATTAACTAACTCCAAACTAATCTAATAGGAGTTTTAGCTTCTCCCCACCCTTGGAAAAAAGAGAAAAGATGAGGAAAAAACCTAAAATTTGAAGGAATAATACACAAGAAAGTTTTCATTTTTTAATATTTAAAGTCCATGCAGAATCAATAAAAGTAACTTTGGGCCAAGCTACCTTGGGATCAAACTGAAGGACTCCCAAGAAAAGGACATTACCTGAAAAGTTACTATTCAAAATAAGAAAGTCGGTAAAAAGAAATACCAATGCATCTTTAGGATCACAAATTATAGACTCCGTGACCTTTATTGATGGCTAGAAACCAATTATGAGTGAGTACATCCCATGTTCATCTTTTTGGGTCTGGGTTACCTCACTCAGGATAGTGTTTTCTATTTCCATTCATTTGCATGCAAAATTCGAGAAGTCATTGTTTTTTACCACAGCAAAGTACTCTAATGTGTATATATTCCACACTTTCTTCATCCATTCTTCCACAGAAGGACATCTAAGTTGTTTCCAGGTTCTGGCTATTACAAATAATGCTGCTATGAACATAGTTGAACAAATGCTTTAGTCATATGATAGGGTATCTCTTGGGTATATTCCCAAGAGTGGTATTGCTGGGTCCAGAGGGAGGTTGATCCCAAATTTCCTGAGGAATCGCCACATTGATTTCCAAAGTGGTTGCACAAGTTTGCACTGCCACCAGCAATGGATGAGGGTACCCCTTCCTCCACAACCTCTCCAGAAAAGGCTATTATTGGTGTTTTTGATTTTAGCCATTCTGACAGGTGTAAGATGATATCTCAAAGTTGTTTTGATTTGCATTTCCCTGATTGCTAAGGAGGTTGAGCATGGCCTCAAGTGTCTTTTGGCCATTTGAACTTCTTCTGTTGAGAATTCTCTGTTCATTTCAGTGCCCCATTTTTTAATTGGGTTAATTAGCATTAAAGTCTAGTTTCTTGAGTTCTCTATATATTGGAGATCAGACCTTTGTCTGTTGCGGGGTTGGTGACGATCTTCTCCCAGTCAGTAAGAAGGTGAACCCAAAGAAAAACATATAGTTATCCTCCTGGCTATGGGAAGTAGACAAAATTGCCGGGCAAAAAATTGGGATCTTGGGGGTGGGGTGGGATGGGGGTAAGGGGAGATGGAGAGAGAAAAGTGATAAGGGGAGGATGGGGGGAATTTGGGGAAACAGGATGATTGGGATAAAGGAAGCTTGGATAGGGGAGTAGGGAAGCACATATCTTAGTTAAGGGAGCCACCTTAGGGTTGGGAAGAGACTTGAACCTAGAGTGGCTCCCAGGAGCCCAAGGCAATGTCCCCAGTTAGTTCCTTGGGCAGCTGAAGATAGGGAACCTGAAATGACCCTATCCTATAGCAATACTGATGAATATCGTGCATATCACCATAGAACCTTCATCTGGTGATGGATGGAGATAGACACAGAAACCCACACTGGAACACCGGACTGAGCTCCCAAGGTCCCAATGAGGAGCAGAAGGAGGGAGATCATGAACAAGGAAGTCAGGACCATGAGGGATGCACCCACCCACTGAGACAGTGGGGCTGATCTATTGGGAGCTCACCAAGGCCAGCTGGACTGGGAATGAAAAAGCATGGGATAAAACTGGACTCTCTGAACATGGCGAACAATAAGGGCTGATGAGAAGCCAGGGACAATGGCACTGGGTTTTGATCCTACTTCATGTTCTGGCTTTGTGGGAGCCTAGCCAGTTTGGATGTTCACCTTCCTAGACATGGACGGAGGGGGTAGGACCTTGGACTTTCCTCAGGGCAGGGAACCCTGACTGCTCTTCGGGCTGGAGAGGGAGGGGGAGAGGAGTAAGGGAGGGGGAGAAGGGCGGGGGAGGGGGAGAAGGGCATGAGGAGGGGGAGGGAAATGGGAGGCTGGGAGGAGACGGAAAATTTTTTTTCTTTTTCTCAATAAAAAATTAAAAAAATAAAATAAAAAAGAAAGAAATACCAATGCAATGGAAGGAGACTTAGCAGCAACATAGACTAATAGGCAGTGGATCACTCTCTCCAATTTTATGACATAACTATTTTCTTCACCTATATTCCTAACTACACTATTGCCACACAAAATCAGTCCCACTAGACTTGTGATTTTGAGAATAGGAAAAGATATAGGTACTTCACAACCATATAAATATAGTAATAGCTTAAAACAAAACAATGAACAACAAACAAAAAAGAAAATCAAGCTGAGGTAAAACAGTTACCTGACAAAAATGGTTTGCCGAAAGAGTATAATAAACATCTATTTGTATGAAGCCGAAGAAAACTTCAAGTTTTTATAATCAAATTTGACCAAATTGATTAAAAAATTGGCAAATATAAATATTCTGCTATATTTAATTTACTCTTCCTGAATCCTTATTTATGAAAAAGAAATAAACACTGATGATAGACAGAATGTAAATAAACATGACTAACTCAAGGATGAGCCTGCATAGAGCCCCACACAGAAACTCTGGGAAATATACAGATTATTTCGAGGCACAGAATTTTTTTTTAAATACTGGCCACATTATAAGAAAAAAACATCAAAAGTATTTCTGATAACAAAGAAGTGACTTCTCCTTTTCCAAATTTGATATTCAAGGAAGCTAGAATGTGTATTATTGAATAAGTGCTGCAGCAGAGCCGAAAGAGTATCTAATAAAAATTCCCAGATATTTAGAGCTTCAAGAGAATACTGCACACCCAATGCTTTAAGATTCAGCTAAAGTGATTTTTACAGAAGGTATGCCATGCATTATGAATACATATGCTTTAAGGAAGGGAGAGTGAAAACTGATACGCTACATATTAAATTCTGAAAGTTGTGCATAGAGGAACCATGCTAATTCATCAACTTGGTAAAATGCATGAGGAAGTTATAGACAAGATCAGCAAAGTTCGGAGACAGTTCCTTTCAAAGGCTAATAAAATAGAAAGATCCATGCAGTTGTCGGTCAACTATAAAAAAGATAAAGAAAAGGAAAGATAACCCTGAAAAGTAAAAAGGGGAACAGTCATTAAAAGAGTAGAAAGCTAGAACTGTAAAAGCATGACATAAATAAATTTGCTGCAATGCACTTGAAAACTGTCTTAAGGAAAAAACAACTGAAGAAATTGATTTTAGACAAATTGAGGCATTATTTCTGTGCTATATAAAACATACAATCAGGTAAGAGACATGCCTGCTGAGAGTTCACAGATTATTGAAGAAAACACGAAGGATTCTCAGAACATAAGCATGCACTCTGGTCTCCATGCTTAGACACCACCCATACTTTACAAACGATAAGTGAGCCTTAGGAGCTATAATTACAAGACATTAAACTTTGTAACTAAAAGAGAAGATTGCCTCATCAGGTAACCTGTCTCCAAAGGTAATTTCTGAATTGTGGGAAAGAAGACACACACCGTCAAATTTTGGATTGCTCACAATGATGTAGAAACCCATAAGCTTTCAAGCTGCTTTGATAAAAGAACAGCATCTGAGTTGGTTTTCATTTAAGAGAACCTGGTGGCTATATCCTATTGTGTCACTGTTCAACTGGGCCCTTGTAAGACTGGAACATATATTGAGGGGAGCAACTAGTTACTATGATAAACAGGGAGAATAGTGGCTGAGACTGCCAAGACATGGACTGGATTTGGTTGGATAGCATGAGTTGTATGTTTTTAGGGGTACAAAGCACAGACTGGGGTCATTTAGGCTGTACCCAAAAGGACAAGGGCATCAGATCAAAGACCGAAAATAAGCTTTTTATGAATCTAAAGTCTACATACAATTTCTGGATCTGCCAGTATAAAACTTTCCTGGGATGGTATTTACTCATTGCATGCTAATTATGATTTGTATATGTATATAGAGAGAGCTAATATTTAGCTTCTTGCTGAGATCAGCAGTGTTTAAGTTCTTGTAATGGATGTACAGAACTCCTATAATTATTAATATCCATGCTCTGAGTATTTAAAAGCAGAATCAGTCATTTTCTAGGCCACATGTTATCATAGCGGTAAAAAGTACTTGTCTTCCTGAGCATATCCAGGTCACAGTACTGCCCATTCCTTTTAGGATGAGGTACACATTCCCAAGTTTTTAAGACAATTCTTGACTCCCAATTTTCAACTGATTAGTTCTCAGAATTCCGTTCCACAATAGACAGCCACTTGCCAATTTCTATTCTTTCCCTTGGTACAGTCTACTCCCAGTGAGTGGCGAGAAGGTGTAAAAAGTCTCTCTGACCGACAGGCTATAGAACTCAGAAAGACCATTCCAACTCCAGATCTTTTACAAACTGATCTTAGCATCTCAGACACTGTGTCCAGAAGAGTCGAACAAAAGTGCACTGATGGAAGTCTTGCGTGTCTCATATAAACTGGGCTGACCCCCATAGGAGGATTCCCAGGTGCAATGGCCGTACTGCCTCAGTCATTCAGTGATACTAGGACTCTTTCCTCATTGTGGGATCTGAGAGGGCCATAGTGACGATGAGGAGGAGGAATGTAATAACAATGGAGGAGACGGAGAGATATGAAGCAGAAAGCTGAGGCTCTGTTGCTTCTTTTTCTTACATTAATCACACTTTCACCTTCATTTACTAATCCCACTTCGCCATGTGTCTGTGTGTGTGTGTGTGTGTGTTTTGTCACCTTTCTCTTCACCCTCTTCAAGACATCTCTCTTCCATCTGCCCCAATATAGAGGTTATAGAACATAGTGGAATTGTGTGTAATGGGAATAGCTCTGATTATGATCAAGGGATCTGAATTTCAGCTCTGCCACTGACTCTAAATAGCTTTTCATATAATATAATAAAGTCTCTGTCGTCTCGGCATTCAATACAGATGAGACACTTTGAGTGGAAATGAACAGAACTAAAGCCATTTTATGACAGCTCGATTGAGGCTCTGGTAACTTCCTCTTACCCATCAAACCCAGAGCCCTATGGAGGAAACCATGTTTCCTTTTCCCTCTCCTTTGCTTCTGATTCTCCTTTGAAATAACGAATTTCCTTACAGTTTAATACTTCCCCTTCTATAATATTACTTAATTAAATTGGTGACTACTTCAGCAATATAGTCTCAAATATTTACTTATTCTGTATTATTTAACATAAGCCTTTAAATTTTGCTATGATTTCATCCAAACCTCAATGTTCTTTTCTGCTGTGATCTTACAGCAATAGTTTCTGTGTTTCCTCCTCAATTTGATTCCACATAGCTGATCCAGAATTTCAGAGGAGTTTCCAGCAAACTGCTTAGCCACTTTCCTATGATGGTCTGGATACCAATTCTCGCTGATTCAGAAAGCGATTAACCTTCGTCTCGTACTTCGGTGTATGATCACATCACTTCTGGATAATTATAATCATGGGAAGGAATAGAGCTAATCGCTTGATTTACTGTTTAACAGCAATCATGTGATTGTCCGTTCACCTCTCTGTAAAAATGTGATCCCAAATACAGAAACAAGTCAGAGTGCTGTAGAATCAGATTAATTTTAGAAACACTGTCACCTGGTGGTGTATTAAAGCTATTGCACTGTGTTTTTCCTCAGGTTGATGGGAGGTCCATCTCCCATGAGTCAACCTCTAAAGATTAAACAGCATACATATATTCACCATGTGTAGTTAAGACAGGGGAACCACAAGAGCCCTTTCCTCTATCGAATGAGATTTTACGATTTTGTGACCTGAGACCAATTCTCATTCTGAGAATTCCAACCTGATGTTCACAGATCCATTCTTTCCCTCCTTCCAAACTTTCAACTGCCTTTCTAACTGGCAGAAACGGGAAGGAATCTTGGTAATATTCTAGACTGGTGCAAGTATCTCCTGCTATTTTGCCTTTTTGAAAAGGACTCTAAGAAACCACGGGCAAGGTGAGGTGTCCCCATAGAAACTGTCTTTAGAGATGATGTCCCACCCCCCTTTGTAAAATAAGTCAGAGAAGGCCTGACCATGGGAACAGGAAACATTGTTGCTGCCTCTTGCTCTATCTTTTCCATTCTCCAAGGCATCAGCCATGAGATGAATCTAAAAATAGGTCCTGTGTGTGCTGCAATCTATTGATTTGAATATCCTTTAACAAAGAGAACAAAGGTCTGTGTCATGGCGATGAATCACTTCAGCAAGACAGTAGTGTATTTAAACCCTGCAGCATCTGTTTGGCAACCAGCTAGGTCATTTGATCACTGACGATATAGCAAATCTAAACATTTCGGCACACTGTCTGCTTTGGAGAGAAGAGACACACATGAGAATTTTCAGATGGGGCTTAGTCTTTAGGCCATGAGATTTGGTTTTGGCATTAAAAATGATCATCTTTGTTGGTTTTATGAAATAGACTCCACTTGTGTTGGCCTCTTAACCCTCGGTCTTCTAATTCATTGCTAAACATTCCTGCCTATACTGACTTGGAAAGTTTGTGGTCTTAGATGCTAACAGTCAAGTAAGTTTGGAGGTGAGCAGTCCCACATTCAAAACTGCTAATCAATATTAGGGACTCTGCTTGTCATAATCAGTAAAAGTAATTTTAACTTGAAAACAACAACAACAACAAACAAACAACCAAAGGAAAAAAAAATCTGCTTTTTTATCTTCAGATCTAGAACCATCAGGAAGCCATTGTTATCATCAAAATTCAATGATGTATAACAGACTCATTGTTTTACAGCTCTTTAAGGCATTTTCTAAAAATGGACATAATATATACACGTTGAATATAATGTTCAATATGCTTTTCTAGTAACCGCTAACATCTGGACCACTGTCTTACTAATCTGTGTAGTCTCCAGCAGAATCTCTTTGAAAATGACTCAGCAACAATCATGAATAAATTACCTTGGCTACCATCTGCCTCAGAATTTCTCAAGTTTAACCCAAGCCCAAATAAAAGAATATAAAGGAGGGCAGGAGGAGGAAGAGCTGTAAGAGGAAGAGAGAGAGGAAGGACAAGGAACAGAGAGGAAAAAGTAAAACTTGAGCGTTTAAAGTCATTATTTCTGGAAATTACTGTGGCAATGCTTGAAATTAAATAAATTAAATAACATAAGCCTATGGATTTATCTCTAAACCAAATGTGTTTCCTTGGAGGATTTTGCTTTTTTTTTTTTTTCATGAACAAACTTGGCTCATCATTCTGTCTACTAAAACTTGGGATGATTCTCTGGTTATTGGTCCTGAAATCCCAGCAAGAGTCTAACAGCAGTGACATTTTTGAGAGTACAGGTCTTGAGAAGAAAGGCTCACTACCTTCTGGAAGGTTCTACAGGACCACCCATTTTTAGACAATGATGAAAGGCAGATTGTTGACTTATTTCCTATTTATAAATATTGACATTTTTCCTATTTATAAAATATCACATTAATCTGATTTCACAAATACTGTTTGAAATGAAAGTTCAGTGCTTAATGCTATAACAACAGCAAATCCACAAGTGACTAACAGCAAACTGGAGGACGCCTGTGCTTGTGTTTGCCACAGTGAGGGCTACCGTAGGAGTTCAGTGAATGTTGAATAACTAAGAGCCATGAAATCTTTAACCTGTCTGACTTAATCATTATTTTCCAGTCCTGCTGATCCCCTACACTTTTGCTACTCAAAGTGTGGCCCTTGTCATCACTTGAAGGCTTGTTAAAGTTACGACATCTCAGGACCTACTACTGAACTACTGCAGTGAATCTGCTTTTTAACAAGATCCCTGGGTAATTCCTGTGCAAGGCACTGCTCTCTGTAGCCAATTCCTTTATTAAAACGGCCAGACTCTGTTTTCTAAAGCTTTGTTCTGAGAATTTTTCCTAGTTTTATCTCGGTTCTCCTAAGATCCTTATTTGAAAAAGGCTGAGATATTTGTTTATATTCGCAGCCAACAGGCAAAAGAATGTAGACCCCTGCTTTTATAGGTCTCTGTTATCCTTTGGTAAGGGCATTCTCACCTAAGGTTATGTCAGCCTGATCATCCCTAACACAAAACACAATGGTCTCTCCTGTAGAATATAGATTATTATATGTTTATTTGAAGTTTCTGATTCACACTCTAGTAAAATCAATCAATAATATTACAATAAACTAATTAGATTAAGGCTGTCAGAAAAACCATTTTAAAACTTGATTTGCATTTTTTGTCAGCATGAAAGATTATTTTGATTATTTCTCAATGGTATCTTATATCATATATAACATCTTTGGAAGGGAAATGTTTCTCTCGTGTACAGGTTTTTTGATTTCATGTAACTAACTAAATATTTAGAGTTCTGATGATTATAGTATCAATATTACTATACTGGTTATTTTTAATAGAGTAATCTCAATATATTTGAGTTGATGACATTGAACATCTATAAAAAGGGTATAGTGATTTAATAACAACTCCTCCTTTCTCCCCAAAACGGAATCATCTAGTTGGACTTTCAGAATGTAGGATTTTCAAAAGACATTTTTTTTAACATTTTTTTTATTGATAAAAGAAGAATAAAGAAAAAAAAAACAAATTTCCACCTCCTCCCAGCCTCCCCTTTCCCTCCCCCTCCTCCCACTCTTCTCCCCCTCCTCCCACTCTTCTCCCCCTCCTCCCACCCCTCTCCCCTTCCCCCCACTCCTCTCCCCCTCTCTCTCCAGTCCAAAGAGCAGTCAGGGTTCCCTGCCCTGTGGTAAGTCCTAGGTCCTCCCCCCTCCGTCCATATCTAGGAAGGTGAACATCCAAACTGGCTAGGCTCCCACAAAGCCAGCAGATTGCGTAGGATCAAAACTGCGTGCCATTCTCCTTGGCGTCTCATCAGCCCTCATTGTTCGTCATGATCAGAGAGTTCAGTTTTATCCCATGCTTTTTTTGGTAATAGTCCAGCTGGCCTTGGTGAGCTCCCAGTAGATCAGCTCCACTGTCTCAGTGGGTGGGTGCACCCCTCGTGGTCCCGACTTCTTTGCTCATGTTCTCCCTCCTTCTGCTCCTCATTGGGACCTTGGGAGCTCAGTCCGGTGTTCCAGTGTGGGTTTCTGTGTCTATCTCCATCCATCACCAGATGAAGGTTCTATGGTGATATGCACGATATTCATCAGTATTGCTATAGGATAGGGTCATTTCAGGTTCCCTATCTTCAGCTGCCCAAGGAACTAACTGGGGACATTGCCTTGGGCTCCTGGGAGCCACTCTAGGTTCAAGTCTCTTCCCAACCCTAAGGTGGCTCCCTTAACTAAGATATGTGCTTCCCTACTCCCCTATCCAAGCTTCCTTTATCCCAATCATCCTGTTTCCCCAAATTCCCCCCATCCTCCCCTTATCACTTTTCTCTCTCCATCTCCCCTTACCCCCATCCCACCCCACCCCCAAGATCCCAATTTTTTGCCCGGCAATTTTGTCTACTTCCCATAGCCAGGAGGATAACTATATGTTTTTCTTTGGGTTCACCTTCTTACTGACTGGGAGAAGATCGTCACCAACCCCGCAACAGACAAAGGTCTGATCTCCAATATATAGAGAACTCAAGAAACTAGACTTTAATGCTAATTAACCCAATTAAAAAATGGGGCACTGAAATGAACAGAGAATTCTCAACAGAAGAAGTTCAAATGGCCAAAAGACACTTGAGGCCATGCTCAACCTCCTTAGCAATCAGGGAAATGCAAATCAAAACAACTTTGAGATACCATCTTACACCTGTCAGAATGGCTAAAGTCAAAAACAACAAGGATAGCCTTTGCTGGAGAGGCTGTGGAGGAAGGGGTACCCTCATCCATTGCTGGTGGGAATGCAATCTTGTGCAACCACTGTGGAAGTCAGTGTTTCGGTTTCTCAGGAAATTCGGGATCAACCTACCCCTGGACCCAGCAATACCACTCTTGGGAATTTACCCAAGAGATGCTCTATCACATGTCAAAAGCATTTGTTCAACTATGTTCATAGCAGTATTATTTGTAATAGCCAGAACCTGGAAACAACCTAGATGCCCTTCAATGGAAGAATGGATGAAGAAAGTATGGAATATATACACACTAGAGTACTACGCTGCGGTAAAAAACAATGACTTCTCTTATTTTGCATGCAAATGGATGGAAATAGAAAACACTATCCTGAGTGAGGTATCCCAGACCCAAAAAGAAGAACATGGGATGTACTCACTCATAATTGGTTTCTAGCCATAAATAGGGGTCACAGAATCTACAATTGGCGAACCTAAAGAAGCTAAGTAAGAAGGTGAACACAAGGAAAAACATATCATTATCCTCTTGGATAAGGGAAGTAGACAAAATTGCCGGGGAGAAAAGTGGGATCTTGGGGGTGGGGTGGGAAGGGGGTAAGGGGAGATGGGGAGAGAAAAGGTAGAAGGGAAGGAGGGGGGACTTGGGGAAATAGGAGGATCGGGATAAAGGAAGGTTGGATAGGGGAGCACGGAACCACAATCCTTAGTTAAGGGACCCACTTCAGGGTGGGCAGGAGAATTGACCCTAGAGGGGCTCCCAGGTGTTCAAAAGACATTTTTATTCTTCTATAATTAAGATAGAAATCTCAAGAAAAGATTCTTTTAGATTAGGGAGTGGCCTAAATACAATGTTCCTTTAAAAGATAGAGGAAAAGGAGGAAGAGGAGAAGAACAACAACGAGGGGGGAAAATGGACAGACACTCATGGAAAAGAAGCAGAGATTGGAAGAATGCATACATAAGCACTGAAGGAATACCAGGGATTAACAGTTACTTCTAGAATATGACAGATGTAGGAAAGGTTTTTCCTTAGGACTTTCAGAGCCTTGTCAATAACTTTAATTTTGGATTTCTGTCATCAAGACCTTTGTAAAATTTCTGTTGATTAGGCAACTAAGTGTTTGGTCATTTGTTATGAATACTCCCAAGAAACTAACAAGTTAGCAAATCTGTATCTTGATCATAAAACCCTATTCTTACTTCATAGGGAGTCTTCTCCTATGAAGAACATACAAAGAGGCATATGAAGGACACACAGACACATGCATACATACACACACAAACATACCAATTAAAAATATCATAAAAGCAGGTAAATGAACAAGATGAGATTATCCACCAAAAATTGAAAGTTGTCAGAAAAGAGAAATAAATACAAAGTAAGATATTTAAGCAACCTTTGAAACTATAAGGACATAAGTTTAAGAGAATCAAAGATCTATAACAATTATGCTTCTAAGATGCCACAACCTTTGATTTATGACATTTTTGGTACTCAAAGGTGATAGGTTTAATTCAACAATCATAGTCTAACCCAGGGTCTTTGCAGTGCTAGAGTTCTAACACTTTGTTATCTCACTTCAAAGCACTCTCTCACCTTCTAAGAAGAATCTATACTATTCTGCTACAGCCGAAGTGAGGGGAAGGAAATGTTTATTGGTCTGGTTGAATCAGAGACTGTAAATTGTTCTTCACATGCCCTATTCCCTTGCCCAAAGCTTCATGTCCAGAGGTACAAAATTGATATATTAGATGTGTGCAAGAAATGGGTAGTTAAAAAATAGTTTTCTCCATCCATGCCATTAATGTGAGTCTTGACATCATGTAACCCCACAAATCAGTAGCCAAATTCAATGACAAACTTCTGGAAAAACATAACTCATTAAGCTTTAGAGTTCCTCACAACAAGGACCTTGCTTATGGAAGGCTATCAAACACCAATATTGACTCTCTAGGACATTTTTAAGGCTATCCATATCACAATAAAGTCACTTTATTAGTCTCATCAATCAATAGAGTGAAATTTTCAACCTGAAATCAGTCTGCCTGAGCCTGTAGAACAGGGAAGGATGAGAAATTATAGGATGCATTATCTTCAATCTCATCTGAAGCTTCCTAAATGAAACACCAGACAAAAACAGTTTATTGCTTATAAAATAAATGAAAGAGGTGCTGCTAATGTAATAATGAAAGACCCAGCTACTGGTTGTTTTTTCTATCTTGACAGAGAGTTGGTGGTCAGCCAACACAGTGATTCCTGGTTTCCATAGTTAAAGACACAATGCATCTGTCACTTGACCAAGATAAATGTGCTGGCCATTCAGGGGGACTGCATCCAGCTTGTAGCTGAGACCCAGACTGCTGGTTTCTGTCATCTGTAACTTGGCATATGATCCCATCATTCACTGGGTGAGGGAAATACTATCCTACAGTGATTAAACAGTTCAACCCCAAGTCAGACCAAGTTATGTTCAAATCCCACCTGACTTCATTGAGCTGAGATTGCTCAACTGTACAACAAAAGACTGAATCTTTTCATGGATTTAAAAATTGGCACAGACAACGCCTTATATACAATACACACTCCATGACTGCTCACTTGAGGATGATACTGATAATGAATTTTCATTTCTAGTTGCATGTATATGACTGGCTGATAGCAGAAGGTAAGCAAAGGAGGGAGCTTGTCAGATTAAATGCATTGATTGTAGCACTGATTAGATTGGAAACTTCCCTCAGCCACTAGAAGATGAGCTCTTCAGTAACAAATTTATTTTCTTTGAGTTTTAGTTATCTAAGCTATAAATGGTTATTAATATAAAAGCATCACCCTCTCAAAATTGTTATATAGACCAAATGGAAGCATCACATTGGCAATGTATATTTTCAGTGCTTTTTATATGACTATAGTTCCTCGGAACCATAAACAGTATATCAACAGCACTCTTACAAAGTTATTGAGAACCCAGCCAATAATTATCAATAGAATAATACTATTAATTTCATAGAGGTTACACATGAACTCTGAAAATGTCTGTTGAGTCCCCTCTCTGGTATCTCCTAAGAATTCAGTGAAGAACAGGGGCAACAGGTTCCCTGTACAATCTTAGGAACAAGATGAGGAAGAGGTACCCATCTTCTGCTTTCAAATGATAAAAGAAATAAAGTGGGGTCATATGGGAATGATTATGGATAAGCAAGAGTCTGATGTCGTCTCAACTAAGACCAAGAGGTGTAAATATAAAGAGAATGGATGACAAGTCACCGTGGCAAAGGAATGTGCTGTGACAAAGCTCAGAGAAAGACAGGAGTCCCATAAAATGGCCAGGGTATCATGTCTGGGGGCTAATGAGGAAGGAATGGATTGGCAGAAAATGAGGTTTGAGAGTCAATCAGGACAGGATCATGCAAGAATTTTATGGAAGATGTTAAGAGCTTAGATTTCATACTAAACACATGGCACAGTGTTAGATGAAGTTTAGACTTGGTAGTTAATGGGATTTTATGATCTGATTTTCCTTTACTAAACAATTACTCTGACTTCTATACAGGAAAGGTTGTTTCTAGTTTATAGTGAGTTACATAAATATGCACCAGTGAGGGCAAGGAAAATGAGAGCACTGAGTACCAGTGGGATATATTTTGAAATACAGTATGCTGATGTATCCAAAATACATAGTTTTAAAAAAGAAAAATCAAGGCTGTCTTGAAATAGTTTCTTTAAGAAAATGTTGGCCTTCAGCAATACAGTCTTACTCTTCAAGTTCTGCCAGGCAACCAAGGGCAATGGCAATAGCCTATATTATTTTTGGGATCACTAGAACTCATCTGATCAACCATCCAATGGTAGGTTTTCTGTGTTTGGCATTTGGGTTTTCTTTTAAATAACCTATGTAGTTGGAGTAAGCATGTCCCCCTTGTGTCATAAATCTATTTCAACTTTGTCTAGCTAGCTGCTCATGAATACACACACTTATGTAATTTTAAGTCAGTTTATAAATTAATATATTCCTATATGTCTTTTAAAAATATCCTGAGTGCTATAGCTCTTTCTTTCTTCCATCTTGCTCTGTATCACCATGCCCTGCAATTGCAATACTTATCTGGAAGTCTTCTCACTAAAAATTAGGACTCATGGTACAAGAAGGTATTATACAAGTTACTAAGGGAGAAAAGAAACCAATAGTACTACACTCTGTAAAGCCTGTGAACCAGAAGAACGACCAGACCAGCAAGAGATATCCAGTAGTGCAATAGTGGTACTTTTACCTTGGGAGTAAACAATAGCTTCCTAATTGGACCTATGTCCTGCTCAATAAGAGGTAATTCATTCCTGTTACTGTAATCCCTGCCAACTACCCTCCCATGGAGAGGTCATAGACCTGAGAGGAGAACTTAATACTGCTAGTTTCCTAAACCAACATAGTTTCTGTCTTCTAAATATTTATCCTTATACCTACAGTTAAATGTTGCTTTCTCTAATCATTCAAGAAGCTCCTTTTCATAGCAATTATAGAATATTACAGAGATCCCACACTGGTCAAATACAGAGAATAAGTAACTGTGTTTTGCCCAATCCTAATTGCTATACCTATGATTCAACCCCACATCTCAGGCTCAAAAACAGTAGCTGGAAAAAAATGGGCAAAATGATTGTAAGAGTCAGAAGCCCAGGGCATCTTATGTGAAATAGATACCCACAGATACAATGGGTAAGAAAGACTGAGATGCTTACATTTGAAAAAGATACTAATTATTTTTTTATTTACCTTGAAACAAGCCATTCAAATTAGTCCCACTATTTTATTCTGGCTAGTGTTCTGGCTTGTTTGGACTGTGTTCTGGCTCATGTCACAGCTTAGTCATTCTACTGACATTTTTCAAAACCTCTAAGAAACAGAAGCAATTTATAAGTGAATAAAAGGAGAGAAATGCCCTAATTGGGCAGAGAGCTCACCTTGGATACCATGTGTTGGACTTCATCATTTCCTAGAAACATGCTCTAAATTAACTCACCAATGCTATTGTAAGTAAAATCTAAATTCTAGAAAAACTAAGGTTTTCACTATTATAATCAGCTATATAATGGACCCCGAAAATAATTTTAGCTATGTTTTTTAAAACATAGTTAATTAATAGGTAGGTATGATTTCCTGAATTTGTATAAGGAAGTATTCTCACTGAATTTGAGACAGCTATCCAGTATAATACAGTGATTCTCAGCCATTCTAAATGCTTCAACACTTTAATACAGTTCCTCTTGTTGTGGTGACCCACAGACATAAAATTATTTTTGTTGCTATTTCAGGACTGTAATTTTTCTACTGTTTTGTTCACAATATAAATAGTTTTGGAGATAGAGGTTTACCAAAGCGGTCACTACCCACAGGCTGAGAACCGCTGGTCTAATAAGTTGTGTAATTGAGCCAGCATTTGAATTCATCTTCTTCGTGGCTTATAGCTGACCACACAGGGAAACTTTTCAGACCTAGCCCTCTAAAACTTTTTGTTATGAAAATATCTGGAACTCATTCAGAGAAGGGGGCTCAGCTATGTCACCAACTCTGGTTTAATGATCTAAACATCTCTACTGCCAGGGACTCATTCAGTTTTGTCAAACATTTCCTTACACTGCTTTTACAGCCTCAAGAATGGGATGGAGCTGATGCTGTGGATGAGGAAAGAAGCAGATGGATAAGAACAGTTCAAGCTTGTGTAGGTGAATACAGTAGGGTAATTTAAAAGATGGAATTTGGAAGATATATACCCTAAGGCTAACATAGAAGCCATTTACTGAACAATACTAAAACATAAATAGTTTGCTGAATTTGTTTTAGCATGTTCTGGTTAGTTCCAGTGGATGCAAGTTTGGGTAATCTGGGAAGAAGAAAACTCAATTGAAGAAATGTGTTCATCATATTGGTCTATAGGCACATCTTTCAGACTTTTTTTTTTATTAATGTTCGATGTGAGAGGGTCCAAACCAGTGTAGGTAATACCACCCCTGAGCAGGTAGTTCTGTGCTTTATAAAAAGTAGGCAAGCCAGTAATCAGTGTTTTTTCATGGCCTTTGCTTCATTTCCTGACTCCAGGATTCTGCCGAGAGTTCCTGCCCAGACTTGCCTTCATGATGTACTACAAGCTATAAAATCAAATTAATTCCTTTTCTCCACAAGATGCTTTTGGTCATCTTGTTTATAAAAACAATAGATAGCAGATAGGATGTAATAAAAGAATTAAAAAGAAATGAAAGGATTAAATGAACATAGGTGGTGGGAAATATAAAACAAATGGGAAAAAACAGTAAAGGGAAATTTGTAGAGAAATGAATGCAACATTCTAAAGAAATTTGAAGGATTTTCATTCATAAAAAATTCATGAGGAAGCATATCATGTGCTGGAAGATCATTTACTTTATTTGTGTTGAGATCCTAAGAATCCTTCCTGTCTAAACTACCATGTCAGAGTTTAAGTAGCCCATCATATGTTTAGCATGGAGGTAAAGAGAAGCTGGCATATTACTTCCCTTCATCCCTGATCCTTCTTGCTAAGCAGTTCTGGTTGAAGCATGCAAGAGCTGAGTGTTCCCTATGAGAAAGAGCATGTACTACCTGGTTAAAGATAATCACCTTCAAAGTCCCCAAAGAATATTTATTTAGAGCCAGTTCCAACAATTTTTTGAGTGAAAAATTAGGAACTTTATTGGTTCATATTAATGAAGAATAGAGTGGATGGCTGTGTTCAATGGGAAGATGATACCTTTACCTGCGTTCATTGCTTTTCTATTGACTCTTGTTCCCAGGATATTCCATATATATATTCCAAATATACTGCTTAAGATTGTGAATGGCTGCTGCAGCACAAGACTGTGTATATTCAAGTATTTTGATCCCTTTGGGGAAGAATAAGCATCCCTTTCTCAAAAGTCAGGGAAAGATTCAAATCATACGGCATTGCTTCAATATTTGTGATTGGGTTTACTGTTTGTCTCTGAATGCTTACATCATGCACAGCTTGGCTCAGTTGTGAGACTAATTCTTGTAGTGACAATGGGATTATTAGACATCTGTAAAGTCTGAAAGTAAGAAGGGTGTTGCTGTTTAAATGGACACAGATAACTGTACATCAATGAATCCTGAATGGCTGAAAAGTAACAAGGAATACATGTTCATCACAAGACTAAATTTTAAGAAGCAGAGGATTCGAAGAATTTAGAGAGAAAGAAAAGGAAAAGAAAGTATGTATACATAAACATAATCTATACCCAAATACATATTTAGAACTTCATATGATGTTCTATAGTTAGTATGGGAAGGACCTCTAACTATAAATAAAACCACTTTGTGTGATTCATTGGATTTATATTCAGAAGATCCTTTAAAAGGACAGCAAAACAACATATAAGACTAAATATAAATTTCTTTTGAGTCCCAACATTATTGCTAAAGGGATGTCTCTGTTCAAATTATATTCTGACATACCGCTAACTGAACAAAACTCACAGGGCTCTCTCCTTTTGTCTCTGGGGCCATTATCTTTATAATGGCACCATTTCTATTCCATGTTTTTCTATTAACCGTTTATTTATTTCAACCGCTTATTGAGAACCTGAGCTCTATTTTTAAAAATTAAGATGATACAAGAAATTTTGCTCCCAACAGCTGTGCACGTCCAGTTGAGATTTAATCAACTTTAATTATCCATTAATGTTCTTACAAGCTTTGTGCTACCATTCTGAGTCTTCTACCAGCTACTAAAACTCCTGATTCGTTGTATGGCCTTAGTGAGGGTTCCAGGGAATTTACAGGGGAGGAAAGTGATGATGGATAAGGGAAAGCAGTGGCAGATATATGGAGTTGAAAGAAGAGAGAAAGTTAGCTAGGCAGTGCAGCCATGAAATGGGCTAGAAAGCAGTTTTCAGCACAATTACCCAGAGCATTTGTCTCCTTAAAATATTGTCCTTGAAACTACCGAACATGTTCCCTGTATGCTTGGGAAAGCTAAAGGTCTTTATGTTTGGACTCTGCTATAAAAGAGTATTGGCTGGTGCTTCTGGAATTGGCATCCAGAATACAATGCATATTGAAAGTAAGATTGGTAGCACAGCCCCGGTCACTCTCCAGAGGAACGCAGAGAATGAATAGTTCAGTGAATTTCCTAAGGCCTTAGTTTCTGAGAGCTGACCTTCAGAAGTTGATGGCATGTCCCAGAAGGACTGAACACATCACAAGGTCATACAGGTAAGATAAGTAGCATTTCCTTGGAAGTATTTTGTTCTCTACTGTGCACATACCCACCTGGCATCCATCTTTCCACTGAGCATGCAAAACGACGTAACTTGTATATGGATGCTGGAAGCAGCCTCTATCCCAGCAACAGCACATCTTGCTAACAGGATTAAAGGGAAAGGGATGCTGGTTTCCTTTGGAGAAATTGCTTTTCTACTGGGTCCTTGCCAAAGGTCACACTGACAATGCTATGCAGTAATCTAGGCCAAACCCTTCACATACTGCTGTGTGTTTTGTGACCAGAGTTCTTTTTTGTAAATAAAATCTAATATAGCAAAGACCTCCCTACTTACCTTGGGAGAGGAGGATGCTATTTACCCAAGGTAGAGAATTGGCAGTATATTATCAGAGGGTATTTTCTGAGCAAATATTTAATCAGAACCCCTCATATTTGTCTTCTTCAGACTGAAGGTGTTCTATGAGGTGCACTGCAATACCACTCTTGTGAGCATGATTTACAAAGAGCTTTGGCACAAGCTGCTGTGCATGTAAAAGAATGTTCAGTGTGTCTAATTGTATGTGTGCTGAGTCTGATATCTAAGAGTCCTTCAGCATAGTGCAGGATATGTTTTCATCATCACTCCTCACTGCCAAATATTAAGATCCATGAATTCACATTTCCTTAGACTTTTTTTCAGGATAGTGTAGATCAACATAAATATAGCAATATGGCTTTCCCAGCTTTTGCTATAGCATGTACATCAATGAACCCACCAAATCCAATCTACTTCTGACTACATTTTTCAGTAGCCTGAACATTTATATTTGACAAATACCTAGGACGCTGTCATATTGCTGCAAGGCTTTTAGTTAGCTTCGATGACATATAAATGGCATTGAGTAGAAATATTAGCTACATGCTTTAATGTTCTTTTTCTTTACAAAATGGAAGTGAGAAGTAAAGCTCTCCCTCTGTATTGTGTTCTTCTGTTACCTTTTTGTCTTAGTTGAAAAGGGATATTGTCGGTTTCTTTTTTTGTGCTTACATATAAAACAGTGGGAAAAGTATGTCAAAAAGTTCCAGAGATGGAGAACACAAAAATCATGACAATGTTAGTGCTCTTTTAATCACTTGTTTTGTTCATTATGTCATGTAATACCTATCAAAAAACAATCATTGATTCATGGACATGAGAGCTTTTGCTCTGAGCTAAATCAATCAATTAACAAGAGGAGTCAACCTCTGACCTGTTGGCTGAGATGGGATATCTATGTACAACTGGTGTGTAGTTTGAGGTGGGAAATCACTTGGCCTGTGGAATGGAGAAGAGGTATGTGCTTTTACACTAAAAGTAAAGGGAGAAATAGGTCTACAATGTTCAGAAATATCATGGAGTGAAGAAAATATATGGTTGTTGGAGTCAGAAATAAGAGTATTGGGATTTGACTTCAATGTACCCATGTGAAACAGGTCCTATTCTTCAAATCTCTTCCTTGTTCCACTAGAAGAAACAAAACTGGATCTTAAAGGACGATTGAACTTTGGATCTACTCAATCAGTAACATGCTTTTTAACTCCCTTATTATCTTTCAACAATTGTGTCCTCACTCAGACACATCGAAATGTTCTTGAAATGTTACTTGTATAAATGAGGCAAGGATGGCAGTCAGCTTCACCAGAGACTCAAGTGAAATGAGACAAACTACAAACTGTAATTTTTCATTGGTTAGCCGAGCTTGGACAGGGGGATAAAACTAATACTTGGATAACACAACAGACATTTAGCAGTGAAGATGAGGAAATCAGATATGTCAAGAAGTGTGATGAATACTTCTTACTTAAAAACGTTTTAGAGTAAGAGTATGTTGCTTAAAATTAAATAAATTTTCAGAATGAGTAAAAGCAAAAGTATATAAATGTTCCATTAAAAAACACTTCTACACTTTCATCGTGAAAAAGGAACATCAAAAGTGCATACTAATCGTGGTCTCATGAGCCAATCTTTCTGCAAGAAAATTTACAAATACTTAAAAAAAATAAGAAGGAAAGACAGACAGACAGACAGACACACACACACACACACACAGAGAGAGAGAGAGAGAGAGAGAGAGAGAGAGAGAGAGAGAGAGAGAGAGAGAGAGAGAAGAGAGAGAGAGAGAGAGAGAGAGAGAGAGAGAGAGAGAGAGAGAGAGAGAGAGAGAGAGAGAGCATTTACTAATTGGTGTTTTGTTTCTAGAGACACTTAATTCCACTGAAAGAGAAGGTATATTTAAAATGAACTTTCTTTCTCAGCTTTTATTTTTAAATGTGAGGGTTTTTTGGTGCCTGTGAATTTGCACGTCTTGAAAATGATGAAAAACTTGTAAATGTAAACTGATAGTATCGATGTGGCTATGCATTGTCTTCTTTTCTTCTGCCTTCCTCCCCACGTGTTGGGCATTCCTTTGCTTGACTCAACATGCCTTTACTCCGTGAGCAAAGGGTGTTAGGAAGATATTGCTGTTGGATGAAGTGCCATGCGTAAAGTGCTGCAAAGAGTGAATCTACTTCTGTCCATCAAGGCATGCACATGCCACAGGATGTAGTTAACCACAGAGTTTTTTTTTTCAAAAATGACAACTCACCTTGAAAGTTAACATATAAACCAAATTTCCCAGTGTCCAAATAAGACCTTACATTCAGCAAATTAGACAATAAAGCTCTATACATTTTGGTGAAGTACCCTATACTGTTTGGGATTCTGCCCATAAGTAACCTGCTGTGGGACAATGGTCCATACCCTATCAATTACATTTTAAATAAATGTTGACTGGCCAGTAGCTAGGCAGGGAGTATAGGCAGGGTGACCAGGCAGAAAGTAGAGGCTGGGCAATGAGAATTCTGGGAAGAGGGAAGCACATTCTGCAGTTGTGACCTAGCCACAGAAGAAGTAAGATGTGACTGCTTCACTGAATAAGGTACTGAGTCACATGGTTAACATAGACAAGAATTATGGGCTAATGTAAGCTATAGGAATTATTAATAAGAAGCCTGAGCTACTGGGCCAATCCATTTATGATTAATGTGTGATTCTTTGGGACTTAATGACTGTGGGAACCAGGAAGGACAGAAACCTCTGTCAATGTTAATGAATTAAACCCACTGTTAATGAATCTAGACTTCTGAGAATCTGACAGAAGTAAATGATTAAGATCAAAACCAGAATTTCTATTCTAGATTCCTGTTTTGCAAAATGCTTTAGATATTGGAGCAAAAAAGCAACTTAGGAACCAGACAAATACCATGTACATATAATATGGATATATAAATGTTTACCTCAAAGCCCTAGCTAGATGATTAAGCCCTTATGGAACAAAACTTCTACTCATATCTCTAATTACCAAGTATAGTGCCTGATTCTGGCTAGTATGTTAAATAAACATAAACCAACAACATAACCAATGGAATTATTTTCTATTACCCATTGGATCAGGAACCAATCTCTCTTTCCAAAAGATATTTGGCAGGCAACCTGTTTGGCCATGTCACACTGATAGTGCTTTTGAGAAGAACTTGTCTTAGATACCTTTAACTCTCCCTACAAAGCTGCATTCTAGCTGGTCCAGTTGACTCTGTCTCATACATAAGTAGCTGAGGTTCAAGTTGAGTTTACACATTGTTGAACAAGCCTGGATTCCTAATGTGTGTGCCATATGTTTGAACTTTACCATTTCTGTCTTGATTTTTCTTTTCCTTATAAATAAAAGTTTAGAAACTTTGGATCAATATATTTGAAGGCCAAAATGCATGCTGTAAACTCCTAAAGGGATAAAAAAAAATCTCTGCTTCATCATTGAGAAAGGGAAAAGAATACTGCCTGCAAAAGGCTACGAAATGTAGCCTTTTCAATTATGCATGGCAATAGAGACACAGCATTCAGATTCCAATGTCTGCTTTTTCTCTGTACCTGTATAGCCCTCACTGTAAGAGTGTAAATTGTGCCACGAAAAATTAATGAACTCAGGTATAATCATAGATCTAATTCCCTGATCTTACTGTTTTTCTACTTAGTAATTGTAAGCATTTCCTGGTTTTCATTTTTTTAAAAAAATGCCACCAAATACAGACATTCTTTTCTTTTCTCCATTCATTTATTGAACTGCCCTAGTTTATACTGTTCATTGTGAGCAGCAGTTAGAAACTGAGGTCATGGGGAAATTGGCAGGTAGTGTATAAAGTATTCTTCCATTGTTTCGTTGTTTCTTCAGCTGAAGTAGGACAACACACAAAGGTGATCTGCAGAAAATGAATTTATGCTGAGTTTATAGCTGTTAGCTTGGGGGACATCAAAGACAAAGGTTGGAAGGATGATAAAAAAGGGAAGAAAGAAAAGACAGGGGAAAGAGTAGGAAGGAAGGAGAACTCTTAACTAGGAAGAGTAGATTATAAGAAATGAATACAGATCCCAAGGGGTAAAGGGCAGCTGAAAAGAAAAAAGAAAAAGTGGTATAGAGAAATATTATGAGAACTTGAGGAAGAGAAGGCAAATACATATCCTTAAATCTGTTCTCTCTTTATTAATGTTAGGGAAAATAAAATATTAATTGCTGACCCCTTACTTTCCTTTTGTTAAAACTTTATTAAATGGTGATAGTCTCGAGATGACTTTAGATATTAAAATGAGTTTGCAACTGTCTGACAATCTTTAACAGAGGCTGGGATACCAGACACAGTGGGACACGTCAAACTGACTTAAAGGTCACTAGGAAGTTTGAGACACTGAAGGGAAGCCACAAGAGAGGGGATTTTTTCCTAACCCATCTTTCTTTCAAATCCCAGGTTTTTGCACCCTTCTAGATACTTCTGTCTAATTTGTCAGCCCCAAATCAAAAGCTAGTTTATAATCTTATAAGCAAGATTATGGAATAGGGTCATTAAAAGAAAACAAGAACCTTTGAAAGTATAATATGATTGTTTCTTACCAGTCTAATTATAACCCAGTCATGTTTGCTTCATTGGGTATATATGCATGACAAAATTTATTCCTATACAGGTCAGTGACTGCCATTAACAGTTTTATACATCCAGTTAAGAAAATTGGATCTTATGCCCTTGTTCTCTGCAATGTAAAATGTACTAAAGAATGTTTTCCCATATCTTTTTATTTCCATCTTGTTCTTTTAAACATCTCTTTGCCTGAAATATGCTCTCAACTGTAATTTACTTTTATTAATATGGTGGGTGGTATTAATAAGTCTGTAGGATACCTCCAAAGTTATTTACATTTCAATGGATTTAAAATTCTTAAATGCTAAGGAAACATACTTAGATTTAGTTTCTTCCAATTGATTTAATGCAAGTAAGCTTTGCATAATTTGAAATAAAGACCACCTATTGCCTAATTTACCAATGGCTGGATCACTCAAAACCTAATGTGATGACATAGCATGTGTCTTGAAAAACTCTGAAGTCTTCACAGCGTGCAGACATTTTCATGAGTTAGACGCAACACTTTTTGGTTCTGTGAAGATATGGGTGTAGTAGCACTTCTGTTCAAATGGAAAAAGTTTGAATGAATAAAGATTTACAATTTTTGAGAATCTTTCTCCAGCTTAGAGATGCATTTCACAAGTTAATGCTTATATGAACAGTGCTAAAGAGTCCATTGTTCTTACTAGCCAAGAAAATTGGTTTATCTTATTTAAAAAAAAAAATAAGTACATCATCCATTTCCTTCCCCCAAATCCTACTTGCTCTCTTTCAAATGTATAGCCTCTGTTTTCCCAATTGTTAGCACATGCATTTATGTATTGACTTTAATTAGACATTTTTTTAAAAACCCTCCTACTTGTTGATCTTATATGTAACAGGATCACCTCATTAAATGGTGAGGAAAACCTTGCTCCAAAGCTGCATTCTCAAAACTTGTTAGTTATCTGATTATGTGTTAGTGGTGAGGAAAGCATACAGCATTTGTTCCTGAAACTATCTTCTTGTATTTCTCTAGAAGATTTACTTCTGTAAATCATACCTCATTTCATCTGGAATCCAGTGAATGTGGTCATCTGAGCATTTATAGTCCTGTTGTGCAGTACTGAAGATAAAGATTTTAGGCTCCATTCCAAGAATGAGTTGCATAAACTGAATTTCTATCTACTATTTTAACAAAGCTTTAAAGCAGATAGTGATTTTTTAAAGATTTTTCTTTGTTGCCTGTATTTATTGAGAATTTCACACATTCATACAGTATGTTTGTATAACATGCATTACTGTGCCATAGACCACCTAAGCATTACAGGCTATTGCCATTGCTCATGGCTGCCCTCTAGAACTTGATGGCTCTCTTGCTGAAGACACCACACACCTGAATCATAGCATATAGAGAAATAAAGCTGATATAGACCTATAAGATTTATACATCATGGCTAGCTAACATACTTCCAGATGGTCCTATTTATGCTATCAAGAAAGAAAAATACTCAGTAATCATACTAAGCTGTGAACCCTTCAAGATACACTGGGGACAAGACTGGTAAGGCGAGTCAACCGATACACTAGTTACAGAGATTTCTTTTCCCCCTCTAATGTTTAACTATATCTGACATAGTATAAATACATACTGAAAACAGAGAACATTATCCTGTTTTAAATAAAAATAAAATTCAATCTTTAGAGTGCTTGTCTTTGTATAAGGTCCTGGATTCAATATTCACAATTTTTTATAAAACCGTGATCTAAGAGGGAGTATAAATGAATGAAGATCTAAGCTCCTTTGCTCCACCATCATGTGCTCTAATCCCATGCAACTATAATCAAAATTAAACACTTTCTTTTGTAAGTTGTCTTCGTTATAGTGCTTTATGAGAGTAATAGAAAAAAAAGAACTACTATAGAAGATGATATAAGGAAGTAGGATATTTCTATTACAGACCAGATCATACTGTCTTTTAGGAGTTATGTAGAAGACTCTTAGACTTTGTATTATGAAAGCAGTTGAATATTATAAGGTGGGCTTAATGGGCCATCTTACTAGGAGCTTGGAAAACAGTAGAGCAAAGAATTATGTAAACTGTGAAAACCCTGATGAAGAGGTTTCAGAAGTGAATTAGAAATTATTCCTTTGGTATTTTGAGAAAGTATGTGGTTGCTTTCTGATCTTGTCTTAAGAATATGGCTGAGACTAAATTTAAGCATAATGGGTAATTTCCTTCATAGGGGAAATTTCAAGAGCGTCTAACGTTGATTCTGTTGGGTAGTTATTAGCAGTCATTCTTATACCTGTCTACAATGAAAAAAGGGCATGTGACATAAAAAGGACAAAACCACACAGCTAAAAGCAAAAATGAAGGCCAGGAAATTAGAGCCAAGGTTCTGTTGAAAGAGATAAGATTAAAGAGAGATCAGATCTGAAACAGAAATAAAGAGAGGGGTTCCCACAGGGACAAGACCCAGTCTAGCTAAGCTTCCAACTTGTAAAAAGAAAAAGCCCATGAAATTTTCTGCGACTAAAAGGCAACAACAACAATGTCAAAGCTGCTATGACTATGATTCAAGAGTGCTAGGATTCACCCAAATTGATAGACAAACTTGGCAGTATCATCCATATGGCTCTGGTTTTTAGAGTCATAAAGGATACACGAGTCAAAGGGTTGTAGCATCTACTCCCATGGTTTAGGAGAGTCACTGAGGCCTGGTGTAAGACAGGGGAGTCCTTGCATGGGAACATGGAGAGTCCATTGTATGAGGAGAGCTGCAAACACAGAATGAAAACAGCCCAGGAAGGAAAAGTTTGTTGCAGGCAGCAATGCTGGAAAGGTGTGACCATCTAAGCCCTCTGACTTCAGACATGGGGCTACAGAATTTAGAGTTTCCTTGCTGGGTTTCAGTCTTGCTTTAATCCAGTGACTCCTCGCTAGCCAATGTACGTCAGAAATACATGGTTTGTGTTTTCACTTGAAAGGGTTTACAATTAAGAGATTACCTTGAGTGTCAGAACTATGGATCTTTAAACTGTATTGAGACTATATAAGACTAGGGCAATTTTAAAGTTGGATTAAATGCATTCTGTGTTATGGTATGGCCATGAGCTTATGCATGGTAGGCAGTAAAATGTGGTTGTCTGAATGAGAATATCCCCCATTTCTTTATATATTTGATTACTTGGTCTCCAATTGGTAAGTCTGTTTGGGGAAAATTGGGTTGTGTGGCCTTGTTAAAGGAGATGTGTTCCTGGGAGCGGCCTATGAAGTTTTGAAAGACCCATGGAATTCCCAGAGTTCTTTCTCTTCCTTGTGACTGCAGGTTAAGATGTGGGCTCTAGGTTTTTTCTTCACCCTGCTATCATGGACACTAAACTTTAGAAATGGAATGAAATTAAGGGATTTATTTTATTTTATAAGTTGCATGGTATTTTATCATAGCAATAGGAATGTAACCTAGGCACTTTTTCTTTGTTTGGTTTTCAAGACAGGGTTTCTCTGCTTGTAGTCCTGGCTGTCCTGTAACTCACTCTGTAGACTAGGCTGGCAATGAACTCACAGAACTGCATCTGCTTCCAGATTGCTGCGATTAAAAGTGTAGTTTACCATCACCCAGCTACTTAGTCACTTTTGATCCAGTGGTTTCCATTGCAGATACCAAGGAGATGTAGGAATTGAAGCTGAATGACCTTCCGTCATGGCCCACAGTCAGTTAAGACTTATTCTTCATCTTCATCTTCATCTTTAAAATTCACCTCAATTTTCCTACAAGACATAGCTTTGCCTATTACTGCAATGTCAGAATGGTTGAGAACTTCACTGCAACAAACACTGTGTGAAGGTATCTGGAATATATCTACTTCACATCTTTTGGTTGATTACTGAAGTCATATATTACATCTATTTGTAGATATTTCAGCAACTTCCATACAGACTTCTATATTGACTGGAGTAGTTTCCATTTCTTTCAGAAGTGTCTGAAATTCTCTTTTATCCACATCTCCAATATCTGTTGTTATTATTTTTTAATAACTGGCATTCTTTCTGCAGTAAGATGGAATATCAAGTCAGTTAAAGTTTGTATTTTTAAACTAGTGGCAATGAGCATTTTCCTATGATCATCAGTCAGTCATATTTCATCTTTTGAAAACATTCTGTCCACTTCATTAGATCATGATTCACTGAGTTTTTTTGATTTCTTGTAATTAAAAAAAAATGACTTCTTGTGTAATCTAGAACTTAATTCTCTGTCAGAGGTATATCTGAAAAATCCTTTCACCCATTTCATATCCTATCTCTTTCTTCAATCAGCTTTTTCATTTGCTGTAAAGAAGCTTGTGTAGGTGTCAAGAGGAAACCAACAGAAGCAAAAGGTGGTGTGAAGATGTAGGGTAAAGACTATGAAAAGGAGTAGGTTCAATATACAATATATACTTGTAAAAATCTTAGGAAAAGAATTTTAATATTGAAAAATTAGAGTTCTCTTTTCATATCTTGTGTCATGCATTGTTAAATGTATGAGTCACATTCACAACATATACAAGAGAAAGCTGCATCTCTCACAAAAAGAAATGATTCATCTGTAGCCCATAACTGAAAGACATTCAGGACAGGGTTTGCCTTAAATGTATCACTGGTGTCCAAAGAAGACCGCTAACTCTACTCTGACTATAGAATGTTATAACTGGGCAGAGGAGAAAAGGACAAAGGACAAGTTGCAATGATTTGTTACTGTTTTCTTCTTACGATTTTTCCATTAGAATTACTTTTTAAAATTTCTATTCATAACTTTTAAGAATAATGAAATATTTTGGCTTCTTGTAATTAGAAAGAATCTGAGGAAAAGTGGATCTTTCTTGTTTCTCCTCAGTACCTGTTACCTCTTGCTTATCTTTTATCCTCCTCACCTGTCTATGTGACACTCTCTCAAGTCCACTAGACTTAACCCTCTGATGACAGTGAGTGGCCCCTACTCTTCTTCGACGTTTGCACCCCATGCTCAGGACTGTAGTGCGCATGCCCAGTGAAATACACGAGCAATCTAATGAGAGGGCTGAGCAGAAACAGAACTCCTGGGCCTCCTTTGGTTTCCTGTGCTTGAGACTCACTGCGTGAAACAAGTTTTACATGTATGTTACATCATAGAGATACTCATTTATCATGCATCTACCTTTTTTATTCAGTAAATATTTACTTGTTGGCCATGCAACATTCTGTCCTGGGGATGAGAAGCACCATATTAGAAGGAATCGTTACAATCAGCGAGCTCATATGCCAAGATGACAGAAAATTAGAAGCACCCATGAAATGTACTCACAAATGGTGATGATGATAAATACTGAGGCACGATAAGCACCATATAAAAACATGAAAAGAGTTGCTGTCTTTTTCAGGCAGGAGGTCAGGAAAAACCTTGATGGGTGACATTTAGACTGAGATCTGGAAAAGAAAGGGAAGCAGCTGTGTAAAGATCAGAGGAATGCTGAGAAAATAGATGCAAAGTACCTCCTTAAACAGTACTTGGTAATTACTGGGATCATTAACATTTGGATGTATAGCCTTTATTTGTGTGTGTGTGTGTGTGTGTAATTCTCTGTGTACACATGGATAACTGGGTTTTACTAGTATGTATATGGTCTTTTATTCAGCAATATATTTTGAAGATTTTACCAGCTCACTAAATTTATTTTTGCAATCTACATTTCAGTGATGGAACAATATTCAATTGAATGCAATGCTCTCTATCCTCTTTCCATAGTTGCGCCCACATTTGTCTTATTTCTAGTATTTTGGTGCCCTACTTCTGTTTCCAGACTGCACCTTGGAAGGAGCAGTATAGGATGCTGAGAAGTGCAGTCTCTGAAGATAGTCTGTCAGCCTTTTCTTTAACTCTTGCTAGCAGTGTCATTGTAAGTGAATTAACCTATCTTGCTGCAATTTTGTCATCCTTATGATGGGCTTCACTGCATTTTGTTGGTAATTATGCTGCCTAAAGAATCATGCCTATGACATCTATCTAAATGTGAGATGCAGGTTTTTAAGTTCTGCAGAGTTCTGTGGTAGATAAAAAAAAAAAAAAAACCCTTTGCCAAGTTTTTTTTCCCAAATGTGGAAGAAATTATTATTTCTTTTAAAAACTCTTTAGGGAGTCAGACGATGGTGGCACACACCTTTGATCCCGGCACTTGGGAGGCAGAGGAAGGCAGATCTCAGAGAGTTCGAGGCCAACCCGGTCTACAGAGTAAGTTCCAGGATAGCCAGGACTGTTATACAGAGAAGCCCTGTCTCAGAAAACAAACAAACAAAAAAAAAAACAAACATAAAACAAAAGCAAAACAAAAACCTCTAGGATCCAGCTCAAGGAATCAGCACATTTTTTTGAACTGAAAGGTTCATGGTTGGCTGTTTTCAGACGATCAGGAAAGTTGCAAACTCACTGCAAGCTCCAGTATTTTTACATTGATCTATGCTTGTTTTGTGTGCACTGAGACTTCAATAATGAGTACCATTGTACTATTTCATATTCTAGCTTGAGGTTATGCAGTAGGCAAGTATTATTGGGTTAAAAGGTCCATGGAAATGCCACAGAGGTCAAGTAATGAGAAGAATGCACACAAATAAAACGTGATTAATGTAAAAAAAAATGTGAAAATATTGTGACCTATTCAATTCTAGTCCAGTGTACTGCCCTAGTGGATTGTTCTTATCCTGGGGTTCCAGAAATGAGATTCATGATATCTGTCTTTCCAGCATAGAATTAAAGGGCATTAGAAAGAATATCTAAATGGCTCCCAGCCGTGGTTTACGGTGATGACTTATGCATTTATTATACATATTTTGTTTGTTTTAGTAGGGGTTTAAGGAGGAGTTTTAAAGTTCTGTATTATTCACAAACTGCTGAACACATGTTCACACTTTGCACATGTATATATGTCAGACAATGAACAGTATTAGTCATATTACCAAATATATATAGGAATCAAAGCACATGTTCTGCCCTTTAAAACTTGGGACTAGGCTTCTGGGAGCTTGGCCTTATAGTCTGTCCTCACCTCAGTATCTGAAGCTTGATTCTCTAATGCAGTGGTTCTCACCCTGTGAGTCATGACCCCTTCACAAGAGTCACCTAAGAAGACACAGATATTTACATTATGATTCAAGATAGTAGCAAAATTACAGTTATGGGGAACGGTATTACAGGGTTGCAGCATTAGGAAGGCTGAGAACCACCGCTCTAATGCCTTCTGTAAGGAAAGAGTGGCAGAGCTCCTATGGTGCTGCTATGATTCATCTTCATCCCTCATTTTAGAGACTGGGTGCCACACCGCTGGGAGAACTCCCAGTCTTCCTCTTCCCCTCCTGCCCTCCTGTCCTCCTACCCTCCCTTCCTTCTTCTCTCTTTCTCTTCCTTTCCTTCCTTCCTCTGATTTCTTAGTTTTCCCCTCCTGTAAGTCACAAAGCACAGCACACTGAGAATGAGATGTGTATTATATCTAACAGTACCAAATTCTTGGTCAGTCACAATTTTACTTCTAGTTCAAAGAGCAACCTGTACCCCACCCCCTCATTCACCTCTGACTGAATGACTTCTTCCTCATTTGATCCCCTCAACATTCCTTATATTACTGTCTTAATGCATCTTCTTTGAAATTCTTTAACAACATACATCTATCCGTAGCACTCTGAGTCCCTGAAAATGTGTATGTCTCTTTATCTCTCCATCAGCAGCAGCTACATTTGTGGCTGAATAAATTTACATTATCTGAATTGCCTGATAAGACTATTACTGTAAGATTGTCCTTGAAAACATCATATGGGACATTGTATGGCTTCTTTTTGTAAACTGAAGAAATTGTCTTTTTAGCCTTAGTGACTTATGTAAATGAGTATGTCTTTATCTCTATGCTGACTGCTCAGAGCTATATTTATAAAATCCTTGCCATTAGCTGTAGAAATCACGCCATATATTTTATATACTAATCTCAATATTTGTTCCATTTTATCCTTATGATGATTTTCCATTTCCTTGATTTCTTTGCATCTTTTAATAAATATTAATTGCATGCATAATTAAACCATCTTTAAAAAGCTTGGTATAAATAACAGTATATAGTTTATATAAATACTTGCATGCATGCATATAATCATGTAATGCTTCTTTGAGCCAGCCATTTCTGTATAGATGATCTTTTTTTCCTTTTATTGTAAAATAGATATTTTTCTCACACAATATGCACTGATAATGGTTTCCCCTCTTCTTCTCCTCCCAGTTCCTCACCACTACCTCTGATCAGGGTCCACACCCTTTATCTCCCTCATTAGAAAATAAACAAGCGTCTAAGGAATTGTATTATAATATTACATAATATGATATAACAGAAACTAATATATTGGAGTTGAACAAGACAAACCAATGGAAGGAAAGAATACAAGAGAAGGGACAAGAATTGAGACCCACTCATTTGCACAGTCAGGAATACCATGAAAACACTAAACTGGAAGCTATAATATATATTCAGAGGACCTGGGTGCAGATCTGTGCAGGCTCTGAACCTACTGCCTCAGTCTTTTGAGTTCATATGAGCTTGGCTCATGTTGATTTAGAAGACCTTGTTCTCCTGGTATTCTCCATTCCCTCTGGATCTTATACTCTTCCTGCCTCCTCTTCTGAGTGGTTCCCTGAGACTGGAAGGAAGGGATTTGATAGAGACTTCCCATTTAGGGATGATACATAGGTAATCTTATGACTTAAAAAAATATAAATAAAACTAGATATAAGAATTAAAATATGATTAAGATTATGTCTCTCTCCTGTCAGAATAGATATTATCAAGGAAAAAGATCAAGCTAATGTTTATGCAGGGAATAGGGGCCTTATATATTGGTAAGAATGTTAATCATTGTAGTCATCATGGAAATCAGCATGTTCCAAAGGAAAAAGGAATGAAGGAAGGAAAGAAGGAGGGAGGGAGGGAGGGAGGGAGGGAGGGAGGGAGGGAGGGAGGGAGGGAGGGAGGGAGGGAGGGCAGGCAGTAGAACAAGCAAGAAAGGAAGAAAGTCCCTTTTGATTCAAGTGCATCACACCTGGGTAGACACACAGACGAATGTAAGTCAGCCTATACATACCTGTGTACTCATGTTTTTGTATTATTATTCACATTAGCTAAGGCATATAATGGGCTTAATTATTCTTCAGTGAATGGATGGATAAAGAAATACTCATGTATACACAATGAGTTTGCTTTTTCAATTACAAAGCAGAACAATGCAGAAAATGAATGGAACCAGAGGTGAGCATGTTATACAAAATAAAAGAGACTCAAACAATCATCATGTGTTTATTCTAATATGTGGAACATTGGAGCAAAAGGACTACTAGGGAAGAAAAGATCTGGGAAGAGAAAGCAGAAATAAAAGAAAGTAATTGGTGTTGGGTGGGTATTATCAAGGTACATATAAACTACTATAATTATTATACACAATTAACACATGATATGAAGGATTTCAATATATTTTTGACATTTTAGTGACTTCAAAGCTTTTCCATAAATCTTTACTTTAACATTAAATACTATAAGTCAATAAAACAGAAACATATATTTGATATAATTGGAAAATGTTCTGTATTAAACCATCACGATTAACTATTTCCATTAAGGAAAATGTTTTCTTCTTTTTCTTTTTTTAACAATTAAACTGATCCAATGTTTATATATATATATATACATATATGTATATATATATATATATATATATATATATATATATATCATATATATTTCCCACTATCTGTCTAAGTTACTTTTCTATGGCTGTGAAGAGGCATCATGACCTAAGCACTGTATAAAAGGAAGCACTTAACTGGGGGTTACTTACATTTCAGCAGGTGAGTCCATGACCATCATGGCAGTAGGGAGCATGGCATCGGGCAGGCAGGCATTACACTGGAGCAATAGCTGAAAGCTTACATCTCATCGGGAAGCCGGAGACAGTCAGGGTGACAGTGAGAGAGAACTAGATAAACAGAGCCAGAGAGATGACAGAGACAGGGACTGGACCTGGTATGGGACTTTGAAATTTCAAACCCACCCCTAGTGACACACCTCCTCCAACAAGACCACACCCCCTTTAACAAGGCCATGCCTCTGAATCTTCTCCCAAACAGTTTTACCAGCAAGGGACCCAAGGTTCAATACATGAGCCTATGGAGGCGGGGAGGTCATTCTCATTCAAACTAGCACAATAGATCACATACATACACATTTGTGGGTATTTTTTATAGCTGGTTGTAGACTAACATTTTATCCTATATCTTAATGATGCATTACCCTGAGGACCTAGTCCTTCTCTTCTCTGAAACAACCCAATCTTTATCCAGCCACACCTGATTTTGATATTTTTATGCAAACAGTACTTTGAAACAGAAATGCAATATGAAATGGCATTTTGCAACACAAGAAAGTGATTTTCTATAGCTACCTGACTTAGCATTTCAGAGTTTATGGTCTCGGTGTAAAGCGGGGAGGGGAAGGGATGGAAAACATGAGGGAACAGAATTATTGAGTTGGGGGAGGGATAGAGAAAGACAACAAGGAAAGAGATATCTTGATATAAGGCACTATTATAGAGTTAGGGAGAAATCTGGTGCTACAGAAACTCCCAGGAATCTATAAGAATGACCCCAGCTAATACTCCTAGCAGTCATGGAGAGGGTGCTGAACTGGCCTTTCTCTATAATCAGATTAATGACTACCTGAATTGTCATCACAGAACCTTCATCCAGTAACTGATGGGAGCAGATGTAGTGATCCACAGCTAAGCACTGGGCTGAGCTCCTGGAATCAAGTCAAAGAGAGTGAGAAGGAATTATATGAGCAAAGGGGTCAAGATTATGATGGGGAAACCCACAGAGACAGCTGACCTGAGCTAGTGGAAGCTCATCGACTTTGGACTGATAGCTGGGAAACCTGAATGGGACCTAACTAGGTCTTATGAATGTGGGTGACAGTTCTGTGACTTGAGCAGTCTGTGGGGCAACTGGCAGTGGTACCAGGATTTATCCCCAGTACATGAGCTAGCATTTTGGAGCCAATTCCTTATGGAGGTATATCTTGCTCAGCCTCAATACAGGGAGAAGTGAATTGGTCCCACCTCAACTTGATATGCCAAACTTTTTGACTCCCCATGGGGGGCCTTACCCTCTCTGAGGAGTGGGTAGGGGGTTGATTGGAGGGAAGGAGGGGGAGTAGGAGGAGGGGACAGAAGGGAGTGGTGATTGGTATGTAAAATAAAAAAAACTTTTAAATGAAATAACAGATAAGGGTAAATAAAATATCTGTATTACACATTTCTGATGTTGGAAGTTCATATGTCTATCTGTTGCTTTCATTGGTTGATTAATAAAGAAACTGCTTGGCCTGATAAGTCAGAACATAGGTGGGAAGAGTAGACAGAATAGAATGCTGGGAAGAAGGGAAGTGAGGTCAGACGCGATGGAGCCAGCTGCCAGGTCAAACATGTTGAATATTTCCCCATAAGACACAACTTCGTGGTGCTACATAGATTATTAAAAATGGGTTAATCAAGATGTGAGAATTAGCCATTAAGAGGCTGGAACTATTGGGCCAGGCAGTGTTTAAAAAAATACAGTTTCCGTGTTATTATTTCAGGGCATAAGCTAGCCAGGCAGCCAGGAGCCGGTAGGCAGAAACGCAGCCTGCTGCTCCTTCTATACATTTCCACATACAAAACTGTAGCAAAAAAATATAACTTTAGGTTTATTATACTATGTGAAAAAAATTACAGTCTGATCAGCAGTCTCAACCGCCAGAGATACATCTCCAAGATATTTGAATGCACATAAAACTTTTGAAAAGCACTATTCTGCATGATTCTCTGGATGATAAATCCATTGTTATTGTTGAAGATGCAAATATTATAATTGATGAAGTGTGGATGTTGACTGTAATGTAAAAACAAATAAATGAAAAGTTAAACTGAAGTGACAGTTTTATTTGAGTTCTGATCAGTATGACTCAAATAAAACTATTTCCTAGTTTACTTGCTGTGAAACCCAATGAGTACTTACCACTTCCTCCTTATAGGTGAGTCTGGGGTGGGTAGAGGATGAGGAAGATCAAGGCCCAGGTGATGATATAGCCCTGAGGAACTTTCTGAAAGGATGAAGAATCAACACACCTGGAATTTTGTTTCCCCAGAGACTTTATTCCAACTTCAATAAAAGAAGCCTGCTTTTTCTAAAATGAGCAAAAATGGGGAAAAACAGAGAGGATAGCGTAAAACAACTCTGAAAGCTCTGCACAGGTGCATAAGTGAAACTCACTAGGCATAGGTAAAAATGTGGAAGTCAAAGTCAGTAGCAGAGATGCTGAGGAGCAATGTGGCACTCTGTCTCCTTGCTTCACTCTCCTGGAAAAGGGTGGTTGTCAGAGAACTTTTCTTACATAGGTACTACAACAAGGAAATCTGAGAATTCATATAAAAGTATTTTAGTGATGTCTGGAGTGGAAGGCACCCAAGAAATACTGGGCTTTGTGAAAATAAACATACTAATGTTATGCCTTCAATCTGAAGGTATTAGCTTGTTCTAGGAAGCCACCATGGTCCCCAAATGCAAGGCACATTTACTATATGCTTCATCATTTTATGTCTGAGCTAGATTAAAAAATTCCATATAAAGTGCTTTCCAAAACCTACAAAACTTTCAAGCAGCTACAAAGAGATGAATAATAAGCAAAACAGTTCCTTCCAGTTCATAAAATACTGTTGGAAAGCATCTACATTTGCAAGTTATCCTAGATACTGTGAGCTGAGACACTTGACTGTTAACCCAGTGGCATAAAATAAAATGAAAACATAATAAAACGTAGGGGACTCTGCATCCTGCTGACATAATAACTAAACTGAGCAGACAAGGAAGGCACATCTCCCGACTTTATGACCCACACAGAGGAATGAGCCACAGTGTAGGCAAGCTTATTACAGTCTAAAATCTACCCAAGGGGTCCACTTTCAGGGATTTCATGGTGTGATTTATTTGGTGGGTATCACAAGATTATAAATGTTAAGAGAATTATTTTTAGTGTTTTATAAAAGCAAAGTTACTATTTCTCTTAACTATGCGAGTGTAGAGAGTGCTACTATTGCTTGCTTTAAGTGTCTGATTTTATTACATCTCAGGATTTTATTACATGCAAGGATCTCTGGTTTTCTAAGAGCAGTCCCTAAGGCACCAGGGAAAAAAAGTGCTTTTCTGGAATGCATATATTTTATGAAATAAGAGATAATATAATGAAGAAACCCTTGCTCAAAAGGAATTAATTTTTCCTTTTCTCTCTTGTTTCTTACAAAGGCACTGCCCTGGACTGTTCTGGGCATCGCTCCCAGTCCATGCTTCCCAAAAGTAACCTGGCACAGAGGATTTTGTGATACATGGTGTTAAAAAAAAAAAACAAAGGGCTCCAGACAGTTATACAAATGGCAATATCCAGGCCACAGCAATAAAAAGAATGTTCAGGACTAAGTGATGCTTTAAAGAAAAGGAGGGGAGTAAGTCTGGGAAGCTAAGAGGCAGGGAAGCTTGGAACAAGGGTAGTAATGGGAGCATACTGGAGTTGTCCTGGTATGCTCTGTCGCCCAGATTTGAACTTCTTTTATCTATGCTTGCCTGTTAAATTCTATCCATTCTGAATCCTTGCATAGAGGTTGCAAGTGCACCTTGAGAACATAGCCAAGCAGTGAAGATTGTTTTTGAGCCTGTTATGAGTCCAGAGTGTTATGATAAGAGAGAATCAACAGAGAACTCTTCTACTAATGTTTTAATAGAAGTAGATATGGACGTATAACCTAATTCGTGGCACACTAAACAAGCATTCAGATGGCTTGTTATAAACTGCTATTTTTGTGGGAATACCTTTAAGAGGAAATGGTAAATAGGTAAGTTAGAACTTATAGTATTCTATAGTTATAGTATCCCTTAAATATAGTCACTTTAAAAGCAAAGTTCAGAAGCACGTGAATTTCAATGCTGCTATATTTCCAATAAAGTCAGTATGACTATGAGTATGGGTTTAAACAGTAATCACCAGAAAAAATTATTAATTCTATGATTGAGTTTGTCCATATTTTAGTCAATTTCTTAAAGCAAATGTAATGTTTTATTTTGGAAATAAAGAAAATAGTGGCAAAATTCTCACCTAGAAGGTGGGACGAAGTGTTGGCTTAGGTGAAGGGAGGCAGCTTGATTTTTGAATGTGAGTACCCTGCTCTTCTATTGAACAAACATTCTGGATATTCATTAGAGGTCTTTGCATTTTGTATCATCTTCCAAAGCCTGGAAAAGGCTACAATCACCATAGCTGCCAGCACCATCTTGATTCCAAAAGGGGACTTTTGATTCCTGGACTTCAATTCTTTGATCACAGGATACCAGTAGTCAGCCTCAGGAGGAGGAAGTTGCAAATAAGAGAATAGTCTGTAGTGGTTAGTTTGGGGAATGTTAATCTAATGCTTTGCTAAGGTAGAGGAAATGGAGAAGTGTAAAAGGCAAAACCTGTCCTCCCCCCTCTCCTTTCCCTCCTCACTTCCATCCTCTCTTCTCTCCCAACTCCCAATTTTCTCAGGAATTCTTGTCTATTTCCCCTTCCCAGGGGGATCCATGTATGTTTCTCTTAGGATTCTCCTTGTTACATAACTTCTCTGGAGCTGTGGACTATAGACTGGTTACCCTTTGCTTTACAACTAATAATCCACTTATGAGTAAGTACATACTGTATTTGTCTTTTTTGAGTCTGGGTTACCTCACTTAGAAGGCTTTTTTTTTTTTTAAATTCCATCCATTTGCCTGCAAATTTCAAGATGTCAGTGTTTTTTACCACCAATAGTACATCACTGTGTAAATGTACTATATTTTCTTTATCCGTTTTCAGTTGAGGGGCATCTAGCTTGCTTCCAGGTTCTGGTTATTACAAATGCTGCTATGAACACAGTTGTGCAAATGTCTTTATGGTATGAGTGTGCATCCTTTGGGTATACGGGAGAACAGGATGGTCGAAATGGGTAAGGACAGAAAGGAAGAGCAAGATAAAAGATATTTTGATTGAGGGAACCATTATGGGGCTAGGGAGAAACCTGGCACTAGAGAAATTCTCAGGAATCCCCAAGGATAAACCTAGCTAAGACCCAAAGCAATTGTGGAGCGGGTACCTGAACTGGCCTTCCCCTTTAGTCGGATTGATGACAATCTTAATTGTCATCATAGAACTTTCATCCAGCAACTGATGGAAGCAGATGCAAAGATTCACAGTGAAGCACTGGGCTGAGCTCCAAAAGTCCAGTCGAAGGAGGAATAATATGAGCAAAGGGGTCAAGACCATGATGGCGATACCCACAGTAACAGCTTGCCTAAGCTGATGGGAGCTCATTGACTCCACATTAGCAGTGGGGAAACCATCATAGAACCAAACTAGGCCCTCTGAATGTGAGTGACAGTTGTATGATTGAGGCAGACTGTGGGGCCACTGGCAGTGGGGCTAGGATTTACCCCAAGTGTTTGAACTGGCTTTTTGGAGACCATGCTCTTTAGAGGAATACCTTGATCAGCCTAGCTATAGTGAGGAGGGCCTTGGTCCTGCCTCAAAATGATGTGCCAGACTTTGTCACTGCCATGGGAAACCTTATCCTCTCTGAGGAGTGGATTGGGGAAGGGTGGGGAAATGTGGAAAAGCAGGAGGAGGGGAGAAAGTGGAAACTGGGATTGGTATGTAAAATGAAAGAAATTGCTTTAAAAAAGTAAATAAATACATTTAAATAAAAATTTTTAAAAAGTTTTCAAAAACTCTGATTCTTTAATATTTGTTCTGCAATCTCTCTCTCTCTCTCTCTCTCTCTCTCTCTCTCTCTCTCTCTCTCTCTCTCTCTCTCTCTCTCCCGTAAATGAATTTGTCTATACAGCTTTTTCTCTTTGCTCTATATTCTTTTCTTCTGCTGTCTTTGCATATTGATAGCTCTGAGAGGGCCTCAACTGAAAATTGTAAACTTGCTTACTGTATTTGGAGGGCCTTTTTATTTTTGTGGTTTTGTTTTTTGGCTCCATTGCACTCTTCTCCAAGTGACCATCATAGCAGACAATATCTGCTATGTTATGTCACATATTTGATATTGATATCACAATATCAAAGACTCAGACATGTCTGCATGATGAAACATTTCAGTTTTTCTCTATTCGTTTGACTATATTAGAGGAAAATGGATTCTAGATTTTCAGAAGTTTGAAATCACTGGCACTTAAAAGAATTTCTTCAGAACCACCATAAAGTTTAGAAACACATCAATAATATTGAGACTCATTTCATATGTCAAAGCTAAAAGCCATTTCAACTATAGGTACCCAGGGATTTGAGAAGTTCCCCTGAGGAGATAGGTCATTAATTCCCCTAATTGTTCTCTTTCTATAGCAAACTTTTCCTTCTTTCCTTGATTAATTACTGCAAATTCTCAGGAGATCTTAACTCTCCCTTTAGGCTACTCCCAGACCCTGGCTCCCTCATTACAAATGCCCTAGTCTGGTTCCTCTGCAACAAAAATCTTTAGGTAAAGGTTGAATCATGGGTCTTAAAAGCCATCTACAAAGGTATATAAATTATTCAGATTGTAACATTTAGTTGTTAAACCAATGGTCTTCAGATTGAATATTTCTGATTCCTAAGCATCTTTTTTTTTAGTTCTCTTGTTATAGTAATGAATGAGACCATTGCCCATCTACACACCCTTCTGAGCCCTAGGGATAGGAAGAGTGAGCTAGCTATGTATACTGACAATGTATGCAGCCACTCATCCTGTGTGCTGCCTGTGTAGTTTAGCTGAATCTGTTCTAGCCCTTCCTAGCCACCATCATACATGTGTTCCCATCATATTAGGCATGACTACATGCTATGATTGAAGACATAGTAGGTTCTGGACAACTGGGTCACCAAGATCCACATTTCTAAGAGGAATCCCCCTGTTGAGCTTGACTATTCTAATCCAAAGTGGCTCTTGTTGGTTTGTGTTTTTAAAAGAACACCAATTTCTCTGCCACAACGACTTAGTGTTCTAGGTAGGATGTAACTTGGTTCAATTATTCATTTAAGTATCACCCCCAAAGAAGGCAGTCCTCACTAAGAGCTCATGGCTTATATCCAGGTACATCCTACTGAGTAATTATCGTCCACATCATGGAGCGGGAGATGCCTAGTCCTATCTGAAAGTTCCTGTGCATCTCTGCACCTCTGCTTCTGTAAATTCAGCCCAGAGAGTGAGGCACAGCGACTTTCATGTGCAGCTAGAGTCCCCTTGATTTTGTGCCAACGTCATTAGAGAGACGACTGTAACTCTTCTGGAAACACTTGGTAAAACAGCACACCCATACCATACTTTCCTTAGGAAGCTCTTATCAGAGGAGCAGTGTAAAGGGAGAGGATGTCATTAACTGAATTAATTGATAAATTAGCAGGATTAATGAAATAGAAAAAGAAACAGCCTTTGAATGTATGCTATATAATGAACTAATTTTTTTCTCGACCTATTACAAAACTTGAGAGTTAACAGACGAAGAAGGGAGGGACAACGAGAAAAAAAAAAAGAGCTGGTAAAATTACAAAGGATATCAGCAGAGATTTGGGGATCCTCAAATAGTGATAATTTAAAATTACTATTTATTAAATAATTCTGAGCAGACCTTTGAAACATTATATTGGCATTGATGAAAATGAAGAATTAATTTGTGTGTCAGTGGAAATCCACAAACTCATATGTATTAAGAAGTAGCTCCTGTCAGGCACCTGTCAATGGGAATAAAACTTCCTATTGATCAAAGGAAAAGTCGTTAGTTACCTGTGCTCCCACTTCGAAATGACAGTGCTTGTGTGCTACAGAGCAGTTTAGAGCCAGTGTTCTGTAGTTGAGTACAAAACTGTGTTATTGACAGTGATGGTGCCTGGCACTGAACAGACTGCACAGGGGCCTGGGAGGTCTTTGTAACCGTCAGTCCTCTGCATCACACTCCACTGTGGCTGGAAGCTTCTCAAAGGATTGGCTGGCGATACTTGTTCCTTTATCCCGGACTGCCTATCACCAGCTGTGGTCCAATTCCGTTTTATTTTTTTTCTAAGTCAGAGGTTAAAAAAAACAAAAGCCACTCCCACAAGCCTTACAAATACCTAAGTGTCTCACATGCCAGTCAAACCTTCAAAAGGCGATTAGTTACATGGCTGGCTCTTCCGCGCTACACTGTGCTGATGGCCACGCGCGTTTGTGCCCTGTCCATACTGTTGGCTTCTGCTGTGCGCATACCTGGTACAGCCCTGGCCGCGGTCCCACGTTAATGCTGTAATCCCATTGTGACTGAAGGTAGATTTTAGGAGGATGGCAAGCAAAAAGAGTGTTGGATAAGTTTGAGATGACTCAGACATATTTTTCCTTCCCTTTTCATCTGACGTTGAATGAGAATAGTTTTGCTGTGAGGACTTTTAAAAAGAGATTTTGGCACAGATACTTACCAGCACTACAGGGTTTAGGAATAATGTAATAGAGTTAATTCCATTTTCGCATTTTCGTGAAATGTGGGAGAGTTCACTCGTGGATGATTTGCAAAGGGTCACGCTAGAATAAACATACTGTTATCTATATAATATCTTTGTCCTACTTAGCTCCTTTGTGTTATTTAAAAACCACTGTTTAAGGGATAAAATAATATGATAGAAGGAGTTAGTATCTAATGAAAAGTTGTTAATCTCCTCTGAGCATCTTGGCATAATATTAGATTTTCTCAACATGGACAAAGACTGTGAGCGCCTGAGAAGAACATAAAATGAATGTCTGTTCTGCTTTTGTTATTGGCTCACTGGATGTTGTTTTTTTTAGCATAGCCTTAAGCAGATTTTCATCTAACAACATCAGGCTCCCAGAAACATCCTTTACTATACAATAGAGACTGTTCTGCACTATTTGTTGCTTGGGGCTAATAGGATGAGCTGTTTTGCATTGAATATGTATCTTTTGATCTTGCTTTATGTTCCTCTGACCATTTTGTTCCTAAGAGATGATAATTAGGAGAAATCCATAAGTGAAAACAGCCAAGAGGGTTTGAAACTTAAGGGACTAGACTTTATGGACAGTAGTCACACTGAGTTCTAGAGATAGAGAGATAAAGGTCTCTCTAAAACTCAGTAATGAAGAAAGAAAAATCAACTGGAACTCCTTAAGAGAAACATATTATCTAGCGAAAGAATAAATATAGTAACTAATGGAAGAAGCTAGATACTCTAATTTTGACTAATTTCCTAAAATTTATATTTCTAAAATTTATATTTTAGGTCATTAATTTCTTCTTTTTTATTTTTTATTTTTATAAATATCAGTCCAGATCTTTTTTTTTTTAATTCATTTATTTATTAAGGATTTCTGCCTCCTCCCCGCCACCGCCTCCCATTTCCCTCCCCCTCCCCCAATCAAGTCCCCCTCCCTCATCAGCTCAAAGAGCAATCAGGGTTCCCTGACCTGTGGGAAGTCCAAGGACAGCCCACCTCCATCCAGGTCTAGTAAGGTGAGCATCCAAACTGCCTAGGCTCCCCCAAAGTCAGTACATGCAGTAGGATCAAAAACCCATTGCCATTGTTCTTGACTTCTCAGTAGTCCTCATTGTCCGCTTTGTTCAGCAAGTATGGTTTTATCCCATGCTTTTTCAGACCCAGGCCAGCTGGCCTTGGTGAGTTCCCCGATAGAACATCCCCATTGTCTCAGTGTGTGGGTGCACCCCTCGCGGTCCTGAGTTCCTTGCTAGTGCTCCCTCTCCTGCTCCTGATTTGGACCTTGAGATTTCTGTCCGGTGCTCCAATGAGGGTCTCTGTCTCTGTCTCCTTTCATCGCCTGATGAAGGTTAATATTCAGGAGGATGCCTATATGTTTGTCTTTGGATTCACCTTCTTATTTAGCTTTTCTAGGATCATGAATTATAAGCTCAATGTCCTTTTTATGGCTAGAAACCAAATATAAGTGAGTACATCCCATGTTCCTCTTTTGGGTCTGGCTTACCTCACTCAGGATAGTGTTTTCTATTTCCATCCATTTGTATGCAAAATTCAAGAAGTCCTTGTTTTTTACTCCTGAGTAATACTCTAATGTGTATATATTCCATACATTCTTCATCCATTCTTCCATTGAAGGGCATCTAGGTTGTTTCCAGGTTCTGGCTATTACAAACAATGCTGCTATGAACATAGTTGAGCATATACTTTTGTTGTATGATAGGGCCTCTCTTGGGTATATTCCCAACAGTGGTATTGCAGGGCCTCACTATGTAGCCCTGGCTATCTTGGAACTTATTATGTAGATCAGGCTGGTTTCAAACTCTTATAGATAAGCTTGTCTCTGCCTCCCAAACATTGACATTAAAAGCATGTGTCTATGCCCATCCTAAACAAGTGATGGTATCATTGGGACCTAACAGTGTTAGTTACATTCTTCAACAAGAAGAACATAGGAGTCTCCATGGTGCATGAGATACTCATCAAGGATGCACTGGAGCTTCACAATGATGCGGTGCTGTGGGCTCACCATATTTCTATAAGTAACACGTCAGAAAGAATCTGCAAGTAATTCCATTGAAAATCATTGGTTCACTCACTTGGAATTTGATAGAACTATTCCTCTGGTCAGTTGATGACGAGGATGTGACAGAACCAAGGATAAGTTTGGTGTGAACAATTAGATGTAGTTGCTTTTGTGTAAGCAAAGCACACAAGTGAGGTTCAGCATCTATTCGTGGTGCATCCACAGGTGCATCTACCTATATGGTATGTGGCAGTATGCTATGGTGCTAGTTGCGTGGGTTTTCTTATGGGTTATAAAACATAACTAAAGCTGAGTCACCTGCAGGTGGAGTGTTCATCTGGGGACTCTTGGTATGGCTGTCTCTTTCTGTGTGCTATGCAGTGGCAAGCCTACTTTATCAAGAAATCTCCAGTTTAAGTACTGGACTTCCTCACAGTGGTTGAAGGCCTGAAGGAGACAAGATCATGGCTAGGTCATTGAAGTGATTGAATGACCACTACTATGTTTAATAAACCATTAATTTAAGGCCAAGAGAGCTGCCCAAAGGGAACTTGCTTTTGTGCAGGAAGAATTCTGATAAGAAAAGGGCCTGTGAGGATGTCTTCTGTTTAACTTCTGCATTTGGCTGAAAAACTAAAAACATGAGCAACAGTACATACAGGAAATAATTTACAAGTTACTTTTGCAATTGCTTGCTGGCATGACACATTGTCATCTGACTATGTAATCTAAGAAGCCTCACCATCCATAACCAGGAAACTAGAACTTCAGCAAACCACTCTGAAGGCTTGAAGTCCAGAAAACTCAAAGTATAAATGCTGGCACAAGTCCAAAATGGAAGGCAAAAGAATCAATCTCTTGTAAGTTCAAAGACAGAGAATTCATTGGTTCCCCACCCCAACTCCATTGAGAGTATAGACAGATTGGATAAGGTTCATCTATACTTTAGAGGACAATCTTCCTTAGTCAGTTCACCAGTTCTTTACCTCATCCAGAAACACCCTCACAGAATCCCCCAGAATAATATGCAATCAAGTATCAGGGGACTGGTTAGCCCAGTCAAACAGGTACATAAACTGAATCTCAGTCTAGGTATCAGGAAGTGTTGGTCAATCATGACTGCAGATTCAGACGACAACCAGATAGCTCAGATTGCTTTATAAATAATTGCTAACTTCACAGTGAAATGAAGTGGAGGAAGAAAAATCTCATATATTGTATGAGAACAAATTAACCTATTTCACTAGAGATGAGCAGGGAAAAAAGATGCTTAACACCAATGTTAAAGGCACTGTAAACTCAAAAGGTAGGCTTTTTGTTGTGAGAGGTGTTTAGTCCTGACAAGTCTTTGAGTCCTGAAAGGACATTTAAATGTGTGTTAAAACATGTTTACTTGAAGTCTTAAAATGAGTCCATTAGGATAAGAGACACTGGAAAGGAAGCATCAAGGTTCCTAGAAGTCTGTCTAACTCAAGAGTTGGAAAATATGGTTTCATTCTCTACTATACTTTCAGCAATTCTTAGCATTCAAAAATCCTCACTAAGCACTTTTGAACCTACTAACATGCTATGCATGGTAACACATGCTATAATCCCAGCAGCTGGGAGTTAGAGGCAGGTGGGTCATGAGTTTGAACCCAGCCTAAGGCACATAGTCAGATCCAGTCTCTAAAAACAAAGCAAAATAATACCCACTTATCTTAGTGAAACTATTGTTGTATACCATTTATGCATCATAGAAAAAAAGTATCATCAGTTTTATTTTTTGGAGCAAACATAAGTAGACAAAATGATAACAGTATATAAAGGGAAATGAGGCATGAATTTTGATTTTAAAATGTGTCATCACTGTATGCACACCTTTAAAATCACCTGGAATAGTAAGCTTCTTCCACTTTCAAGACTCTACAGGAAAAGAGTATCCCCAAGAATGTAAGATAAGAGGTGAAAGATTCTCAATCTATTTATCCACCCATTGGATAATTGTCCAGTGACCTTTTTTGTAGACATTTTGTCAGCTGATAGAGATACAAAAGGATGAGGAGAAAGGGTGTTAACATATTAAAATCGTGATGAATGGGAAACAAACAGAAAGTTCCAAAGAATGAAAATGCTAGCATAAGCTGGATATGGTTAATGAAGGGGTGGTGCTTCACAAGGAAGAGAACGTCTAAAATGGATTTTGTACAGTAAGCAGGACTTGGGGAAGAATGTAACAAATGCTTCGCAGAAAATGAACAACCAGCTTTAGGAACTGTTTGACTGGAGCCTGAATAAAGGAAGAAGTTCCTGTTCTCAGGGCCAGACTGAAATACATGCAAATAAAGGCAATGCTAACTGGACACAGTTAGGTGTGTGTGTGTGTGTGTGTGTGTGTGTGTGTGTGTGTGTGTGTGTATCGGTGTGTATCTATGTGTGTCTGTGTATGTGTGTATGTACATACAAAAATAAACATAAAAAAGCAGTCATAAATTTAAAAGGGATTATCTAGGAGCATCACAACAAAAGGTGAAGAGGAGAAATGGGGGAAATAAATGATAGAGAATATAGTACTCATGTACCTAAATCTTAATATAAATAACTAATAAAAAGTTCAAATCAAGTCAGGAGTATAATGCTGAGGACTCAGGCTAATGGGACATGCAGATTTATGTTTGAGTGAGTTATTTTAACATTAATAGATAAAAGGGGTGAGAAATATTGAAACAAGAGGACTATATGGTCAACCTTACATATGTCCTTTTTTTGTTTTTTACAAAAGATGGACACAGCAGTTGTGAGTTGAGGATGTTGTGCGATATGCTAGAATAACACCCGTAAGAGCTTTGCAGTGGTGTTAGAAAAGTGGGACTCATCAATATTAAAAGGGAAAATGGAAGGCAGAGGTCAGTGTTAGGAACAAAAGTATTAAATAACAATAGATGTGATGTGGCAGAGAATGAGCAAGCAAAGCTAACTGCATGCCTATGAAATTAGGATCAGAGACAAATCTGTCAACTGAAATCTCAATTTAGAAGGAGAGGGGAGCAGAATGTAAGCTTCAGCTCCGACGCTTAATATTGAGGCGCCTTCAGATATCAACTTGAAGCAGCTGGTGGCCTTGTTTTAGATTCCAATGTTGAAATATAGTGAACTCTTCAATACTAACAAAATCAAAAGAATATTAAACTATTAATATACTCCATGAGGCCTGAAAAGAGGAAAAGCCCAACCCTATGCAGCTGGACAGAGAAAGGGGAGACAAGAGTGGAACTTGAGAAGTGTAAGAAGAGGCAGGGAGAAACAGGACATTAAAGGTATGTGGTAAGAGATTTGGAGATATAGATAAGATAGATACTCCAGGCTATTGGATTTGGTGACTAGTGGATAACACCCTTCTGAGAGTGATTTTCATGAAGCCAAACAGATGTGACTTGCTCTCAAGGAAGAATGGACATTATTAACTGGTCAAACACAGTTTATGCAGCTGAGTACATACTAGATTTCTCAGTGCCAGATGAAGGAAGTGTTGACTACAGTGGTATTAATCCAGAAGAAAGAGAGGAAGGTTGGCAAACAATGTGGCCCTGATCTCCACTGGCTTCTATCTTCTCATTGAACAGCCTTATTGGAGAGTCACTAGGAGAGAAGATGCCTTTCTGTCAACATGGACCGACAGAGTCAGAGTAGGAATATAAGTGCCCTCAGGCTTAAAAGATAGTTCTTTTGAGTCATAGGGCTTCTTTGGGACCATCACCTTGAACACCCACAGCTCTCTCTTGAACTGAGATGGCTCTGATATTTTAGAGTTAGATTATTTAGTGAATGTTATGCAAGAGGCAGTGGCCTCTGACTTCCTCTCACTGTCAAATCCAGATGTGAGGAGTCTCTCTTCACCTCCATCACCCTACCAGGGTCAGTGCTTCGTGCTTTTGGTCATTGGAGTTGCTTCTATTATTCTGCCCCTTAAGCAGGATGAGTTCATTACAAGAGTTCTCTCAAACGGGCTTTCATTCAAACTTACATGTTCTTGCTTTGATCCCAACTCTTTCAGCAACTTCTAAAGCTCCTTTTGATCACCTGGCTCCAACTCCTATCCACGACCTGCCTGTTGATCAGTTCAGGACTGACATGCTTTCAGCAAAAGGTTTAGATGAGGGAAAAAAAGAGTTCTGGGGAGAAAAAAACACGATGAAAGAAGAAAACACACACACACACACTCACACACACATACACACAATTGATCGTTGCTCAGGGTGATGACCTTCTCACATCACTGTCCTTTACAAAATAATACTGTGGCAAAAAAATAATAATAATTTGGAGACAGGAAATGGAGAAGTTGGGGTGGCATGGAAAGTAGGTGATGGAAAATCATCACAGACGTCGGACAAATCCTTACGATTACTATTCTCCACGTGAGAGGTGCTGTTGTGATTTATATGCATTCGTCAGTGATCTATCAGCTTCCTGACAGCTGGAGGAGGGGAGCACTACATTTCCTTCACCTATGATGGATCTGTTTGATAATATCTCCACCAGTTTGCAGCAGCTGGAGTCTCCTATTTCACACCTGTATCCACAAAATATATTTTTAAAAGTAAAGACTTCTTTGGATCTTTACATTTTCTGCCTTTACTTTTTATCTCTTTTCCCTCTACTTGTGAAGGCAAAGGAGAGAGAAGGGCTCTCTGCTAAGCGTAGCCTTGATAGGCTGTCTCATTCCTGAGTCATTTATTTGCATACTTATTTCCTATGTGCTAACTCCATAATGGCATGCATGCTGTATCTATTAATTGTCGTGTCTTGGCACAATTTGATCTGAATTATATCTAAATGCATGTAATGCAATGATGACTCATATTATAATGTGGTTCTGCTCCAGTGGCAGTATTTGCATAATGCTGGATATGATAAGACTATAAAGTAAGGGGCTGGGTTTTCAAGTGAGTCTTCTGCAGAACCGTCTTCGGACTTTATAGACATGATTCATACATCAGAATGCTCATCCAAAGGGCCTCATAATTTATTGTAAGCACTTTTCTTTCTCCCTACTGCTGCAATGAGATAAAGAGTAGGCCTACATGGTAGAGACCTCATTATTTTTCCTTTTAGAACTTTGCATATTTTTGATACTTATTTTGCAATGACTTATAAGGTAACAGAATTTTCTTCAAATAGCTGTGGAATTGTTTTTAATTGTTCAGTGCATGAAGATTTTAAGTACACATGAGAGGCAGATCCCAAGACTAATTTTCTTCTTTCACTCTGGGAAGGCATGGGCCATGTTCATAGAACATAGTAGTTCTATGACATACAACAAAGACATACAACACACAAGGCAAGCTTCATCGAGCCCAGGAGGAGCCCCAGCTATGCCAGCAGACCTCTGCAGACCACAAACCACACAGCATGAGCCAGCTGTCATTCTCTACTCTTGCTGTCCTGGAAGAAAGCTATGTTTTAGCTTTTGCCATTTATAGAACACATTGTACTGGGCAGAGACTGGGAAAAATGTAATGTCTGAGCTACCCAGAAACAAGCATTCCAAAAGATCCTTATACACTGTGGTAACTTGAATGAGATGCCCTTCATTGTCACCAGCATTTGAATGTTTGACTCCCAGGTGGTAGTCCTGTATGGGGAAGCTTAGGAAATGTGGCCTTGCTGGAAGGATGTCACTGGAGCAGGTTTGGAGAGCTTAAAAGCTTGTTCAGTTTGTCCTCTCTGCTTCATATCTGGTGTTGGAGATGTAAGCTCTCAGCTGTACCTGCTACCATGCTTGCTACTTGCTGCACGGCTTCCCCTTCATGACTGTAATAAGCCCAAAATGAACCCTTCCTTCTCTAATTGCCATGGTCATGGTGCTATAGTCACAGCAGCAGAAAGGTCATTAAGACATTAAGTATTGCAGTAACGGCATCAAAACCTCTCTTCTTTTCCACGTAAGTTGCATTGTTTTTGAGGGTAATGTTGCTCACCTTAGGAGATATGCAAGGAATAAAACAGGAGGAAACAGATCCCTAAAAAGATTTTTGCAAAGTTTTCTACCAGTGAACAAGGACTAGGCAAATCACCATTTCCCCAGTTGCTTGGTGTAGCTCAACACCTGAGTTAATACTGAGGGAGTATTCAAAGCTCAAGTTTAAGATGAATATTGGAATAAGATTTGCTAAGCTATTTCGAAGCACACTAAGTACTCTTAATGCATTGCTCATTTACTGATGAAAAACCTCTAACTAGCCAGTTATTACACTTGGCCTGGAGAAGAACAACACTGATGCTCTTCAGTGATATGGGATGCTTGACCAGGTGCTGTGCTCTTTTTAAAAGTTCATCATTTTATTCTTAATTGTGTGTTTGTTTCTGTGTCTGCATGTGTGTGTGTGTGTGTGTGTGTGTGTGTGTGTGTATGTGTACACATGTGAATGCAGGTGATTGATAAGTTATATCATGCTGAAGCGGAAGTTACAGGTCATTATGGACTGTGAAGAGCTGAACTTGGGTCCTCTGCAAGAGCAGGGGCTGACATTAAACATAAGAACATCTCTCCAGTCCCATCTGCTTCTATGCTTAAAGTCAACCTACAGAGTGGAAAATCACTGCCATGTCCACGCCTCTGTTTTTCTAACCAGAAGAGAAAAAAAAAATCATGTTCCATTTTTTTCAGTCTTGTAATATCACAATATAATATTTTTGAGAATATATTGATATTGAAACATTCTAAGCACATTACATTGTTATAAGATGCATGACTGAGAAATTTGGAAGTTTGAGTCCAACCTACTGAAATAAAAACATCCTTACAATAGCTACAATAACCTGGATCTTGTGAATGGTTTGAGTTTCCCAGCACCTCAGAAAGTATGTTTGGTTTATACTGTTGTCCATTAAGGAATCAATAGCATTGTGTGCAAAAAGCAATTAATGTGTATAACTCAAGTACGGATCTCATTACTGTTAAACTATCACATTCTTCTCCACTACCACTACCACCACGAGGCAAATCTGGAAGTAAGCAAGTTGATGAGGTGAAAGTTCTTGTGGTAAAGGTAGGCGAGGGCTGTTAAGGATCAACAGTCAACCCCCAAGTTCCTTTTCTAATTTCTGAGTCTGATGTTATAAAATGGTAATGAATCTAAACCATGACAATTCATAATTATAACTTTCTTGAATTTAGTACTCATCTAATTGGGTGTTTTTAAAATGTGTTTGCATAGTTCTTAGAATTCAATATTCTTTAAATAATGCTATAAAACCAGATTAACGTCTTCGAGTCCAAATTGTCTTGAATATTTTCATGATAGTTTATTCCATCTTCTGCTTGAAATCTTCCTGATCCTATGCTTTAATGCTGGTAATATATAGCATCACTTTCCAGACCAATTATCTTTCCTTCTAGAGTGAAATGACTCTATGATAGTTTTCCTTATTCATTAAGGGTTTTATTTGTAGGACTGAAGTTAAACATGAACAGTGTCAATGGGGGGAGAACACATTCTAAAAGTGTTTTTTCCAATTCACATCTTGTATCTTTCCACAAGCATGTGGGGGGGGGGGTGCATGTGTATCACAGAAATGTTTCCTTAATGAGTAATAAAATCAATTGATGGTGAAAAAAAAAAGAGGAATTCTTATACAGTGCTATTAAGAATGCAAATTAGTCTGCCTATTGGGCCTAAAAAGTTGAAAAGACTTCTCCTATAAGACCTAGTCAGGCATTTCTTGGCTTTAAGTCAGCATACCACATAGATATAAAAACATCCATGTTTATTACAGCAAAATTACAATGGCATGTAATGGAATCAGTGTGGATATCTGTCAATAGATAAATGATTTAAAATGGTATCATTTTTGTTCAGCAATAGAAACTTTTGCAATTATGTTGTTGGCAATGAAATTGATGCAGTGGAGATTGTCATAGGAAATGATGTAACCTGGACTCAGAAAGACAGATATCACACATTTTTTTTCATTTGTGAACTCTAGATCTACACGGACACATAAAATCAAGCATATGTATATGCCATGAAAGAAGTGAACTGTCTTCTTTAAATAAGGGGGAGAAGGGAGGGAGCTTCAGGAAGGGAAAGAGGGAAAAGAGGAAAGTGTTGATGGAAATATGATAAAAGTAGTGTGTTATAATGAATAAATGCCAATAAAAATTAAAAATTATTTCTCCACTAAAAATAGGAGCAGTTTTACTTAAAATCAAAATGAGTTGTGTTTTTTTTCCTTATTCTGGTTGCTGTTGATATTGTTTTGCACAAGAGTGAAACACTAAGGAAAAATAGTTTCTCAAAAATTAAACTAGAAGCAAACAAGTTAGATTCTTTCCTTTTACTATCAACAATGCAAAGAGTCTATCATTAGGTAGTCATGAATGAAGCATCTCAGGCCTGTGCCTCATTCTTATTTTAATACAAGTTACCTTCAATTGACACAGAGAAACAGAACTTATTTCTTGCATACAGTAAGAAACATCAGCTCATGTATACAGTGTGGAGATTCAGATCAAAGCAAATGGCATAACTTTTGCCTTAAAGATATAAACTTTCTGTGTGTAAGATTATTTAAAATCTCATTTACTTGTTTTTTAAAATATTGCATAACTATTAACTTGTAAGCAAAAAATCACTCTCTCTCATTTCATTGCCTTTGCCATGAACTTCACATATCATTCAGAGAATTTTATGATATTAAATACTTGATATGAAAAACCTAAAGGAAAATGCCATTGCACTGAAGATATTTACCTTCTGATTCTAGGCATTTGGATCAAAGATAAAGATCTAATCCAGGTTCCTCACCCTGGCCTCTGTCAATATTCTGCATAACACATAACTTTTTGTATGAATATTGCCCTGAGTATTCAAGTATGTATAGCAACACACCTGATAACTCCCCGCAAAATACCAGCAGCAAAGATTCCCTTCTCAGTTGTATTAAAAAGCTGTCACCACATATTTCCAATGTCACCTGTGGACATGAATCGCATCTATTGAGAACCACTCCTCTGTCATTTCTTAAGAAGTAACTTCTTTGTGTACATGAATCACAATTTCCTTATCCATTCTTCTTTTGAGGTGCATATAGGTTGTTTCCAAGTTCTGGCTATGACAAACAATGCTGCTATGAACAAAGTTGAGCATATGTCCTTGTGGTATGATTGAGCATCCTTTGGCTATATACCCAAAAGTGGTATTACTGGGTCTTGAGAAAGATTGTTTCCTGACTTTCTGAGAAATTGCCATACTGATATCCAAAGGGGTGTACCAGTTTTCACTGCCCCCAGCAATGCAGGAGTGTTTCCTTTACCCCAACTTCTTTCCAGAATAAGTTGTCATCAGTGTATTTGATGTTGGCCACTATTACAGATGTAAGATGGAATCTCAGAGTTGTTTTGATTTGCATTTCTCTGATGGTTAAAGATGTTGAGCATGTCCTGAAGTGTCTTTCAGCCATTTTAGATTCCTCTGTTGAGAGTTCTCTGTTTAGGTCTATACCCCATTTTTTTATTGGATTAACTGTTCTTTTGATGACCAATTTCTTGAGTTCATTGTATATTTTGGAGATCGGTCTTCTGTCTGATATGGGGTTGGTGAAGATCTTTCCCCATTCTGTAGGTTGCCGTTTTATCTTGTTGGCCATGTTCTTTGTTTTACAGAAGCTTCTTAGATTCAGGAGGTCCCATATACTAATTGTTTCTCTCAGTGTCTGTGCTACTGGGGTTATATTTAGGAAGTGGTCTCCTGTGCCAATGCATTCAAGTGTACTTCCCACTTTCTCTTTTATGAAGTTCATTGTAGTTGGCTTTATGTTGAGGTCTCTGATGCAGTTGGACTTGAGTTTTGTGTATGGTGGTAGATATGGATATATTTTCATTTTTCTACATGTTAATATTCAGTTATGCTAGCACCATTTGTTGAATAGTACTATACAGCAGAAAAAAAATAATGACATCTTGAAATTTGCAGGCAAATAGAAAAAGCTAGAAAACATCATATTGAGGTAACCCAGACACAGAAAAACAAAAATTGTATGTACTCACTCATAAGTGGCTTTTTATAGACATAAAGCAAAGAAAACAAGCCTACAATTCACAATCGAAAAGAACCTAGACAACAATGAGAACCCTAAGAGAGATATGCATAAATCTAATCTACATGGGAAGTAGAGAAAGACAAGATCTCCTGAGTAAATTGAGACCATGGGACCATGGGACCATGGAAGAGGGTAGAAGGGGATGGGAGAGGAAGGGAGGGAGCAGAGAAAATTTATAGCTCAATAAAATCAATAAAAAATATAAAAAAGAATAACTTCTATCCACCTAGTGAAAATGTCTTCCAGTGTTGAAATATAATCATTCATAAAAGTAGACCACAGACTAAATGAAATTAATAAATTTGTATCCGTGCATTAAATAAATGAATGCCAGATTCTACTCTTCAAATGAGGAATAGAAAACATATAAAACAATGTTTAGACAAATACAAATGGTAAGAGATGGAAAACTTTTAGCCAATAATACTGTTTAAATATGCAACGATGTGCTTAGTAACAACTAAAGAGTTTAGTCCTACTGGACTGCATCATTTACATAATGGAAACCTTGCCAGTAAACTTGTTGTTATATTGTTGCTGACTGGGATGACCATTTCTTTTGTTTCCAATTGTGTTCTTTGTTTTTGAAATGTAATGTAATCACTAACTTTCTATAACATAAATGGAATTGCCAGTGTACCCATTCATGTAACGATGCCTAACATCTTTACCAAGAAGTGCTTAGAGATACCTAGCAATGCATCTAATTCTTATGATACTCTTATAGATTCAGATGTACTAAATATTATAGATAAAATGCTGATTTTAAAAAATCAAAACTTTTTACTTATGGTATATAACCCACCTGCTATTTAAGAGTTTGTGTTTGCAGAGAGCACATACTCATATTTCCTTTGTTTTGTAGGAAGCAACCCATTTCTGCCTTTTTTCAAGTTGTTTACATGCAACACAGATTTTTTTCATAAATGATCTTTATTAATTGTGGTGGTTTGAATGAGCAATGTCCTACACAGGCTCATGTGTGAACACTTGGTCCCCAGGTTGTTTGATGAGGTTATGAAATGTCTAGGAGGTGAAGACTTATAGGAGGAAGTGAGTCCCAAGGGATGGACTTTGAGAATTTAAAGCCTCCCCCACCTACAGTTCACTCTCTGCTATCTGTGAGTGGTTGAAATGTAATCTCTCAGCTTCCTGCCCTGGCCACCTAGTGCCATGCTTCCCATGACATTATTGGCTCTCTCTATGGACTCAGTTAAAATAAATGCTTTCTTCCATAAGTCACTTTTGGTTATGTTGTTTAATGACTGCAACAAAAATAACCAATATAGAAGAATTAATAAGTAATATGATTTTCATCTGTTTTATTTTTTGTATTTATTTATTTATTTATTTATTTAAGATTTCTGTCTCTTCCCCACCGCCTCCCATTTCCCTCCCCCTCCCTCATCAGCCCAAAGAGCAATCAGGGTTCCCTGCCCTGTGGGAAGTCCAAGGACCGCCCACCTCCATCCAGGTCTAGTAAGGTGAGCATCCAAACTGCCTAGGCTCCCACAAAGCCATTACGTGCAGTAGGATCAAAAACCCATTGCCATTGCTAGCCAGGCAGTGGTGGCGCACACCTTTAATCCTAGCACTCGGGAGGCAGAGGCAGGCGGATTTCTGTGAGTTCGAGACCAGCCTGGTCTACAAGAGCTAGTTCCAGGACAGGTTCCAAAACCACAGAGAAACCCTGTCTCGAAAAACCAAAAAAAAAAAAAAACAAAAAAAAACAAAAAAAAACAAAAAAACATTGCCATTATTCTTGAGATCTCAGTAGTCCTCATTGTCTGCCATGTGCAGCAAGTCCGGTTTTATCCTGGGCTTTTTCAGACCCAGGCCAGGTGGCCTTGGTGAGTTCCCAATAGAACATCCCCATTGTCTCAGTGTGTGGGTGGACCCCTCGCGGTCCTGAGTTCCTTGCTCGTGCTCTCTCTCCTTCTGCTCCTGATTTGAACCTTGAGAATTCTGTCCGGTGCTCCAATGTGGGTCTCTGTCTCTGTCTCCTTTCATCGCCTGATGAAGGTTAATATTCAGGAGGATTCGTATATGTTTTTCTTTGGGTTCTCCTTCTTATTTAGCTTCTCTGGGATCACTAATTATAGGCTCAATGTCCTTTATTTATGGCTAGAAACCAAATATGAGTGAGTACATCCCATGTTCCTCTTTTTGGGTCTGGCTTACCTCACTCAATCATTTATTTTTAGTGTATTTATGTATGTGTGTGTGTTTGTAATGTATATGATATAGGGTACATATACAGAGATCTGAGGACAACTTTTATAAAATGTGTTTTCTCTTTCCTCATGTATATAGTTTCAGGGGATTGAACTCAGGCCATCAGGTTTGAAACAGAAGTGCCTTTACCCACTAAGTTATCTATCTCAGGGACTTTCTTTCAAACTCATTTAATATAATATTCAACAGTTTTTAATGTTACCTTGTATAATTTCAATTATTTAACACTAAATAATATTAATGACTTATTCTTCATGGATTACATAACTATAAAGATGTGATAGTTGGTACAATAGTAAGTTAAACAGTAAATTAAATTCAGAGTAGTTGTTCTACAAATCTGAAAGTATCTACTGAGTATATGGTGCTTATAATCCTCAATCACTATGTCTCTTCAGTGATTTATAAGGTCTTTAGTAAACATATGAGATCAAGTAACTGGAGTCCAATGTTGAATATGAGGATGTTGTAGTAGGACCCAAAGAAAAGGACTGGATACTGACTTGAAGAGATTTTTCTAGAGAAGGAACATCCTATGGCCTCAGCTTCCAACCACAAATCCCATCTAAAGTGTAAGGACAGTCTCTAAGTCTCTCTTTATTCCTGACCTCATTTTTAAAATGAAACATTCTTTGTCAACCCCAAAATTATTTGCAATGTCATGATCTCATTGATGAAACATCCCATTGAACTGAAAAATTCATAAAAGGAAAGATTTTAAAAATAGTTTCACACTTTCTGTTTTAATCTGGGATAATTTGGGAGATAAAGCCATCATGTATATATTCTGAACTACAGCGATGTCCTGTATGCAAAGAGCATTTAAATGTCACTAATTCACTGCAATCACACTATGCTGGTACAGCTCCAGCGTCTTAATTCACTCTGCTTCCCTGCCTAACACATAGTTAAGCCAACCTTGTTCCTAGATGCAAACCCACGATACTTGTTGTCAAGTCAGTGAATGATGGATATGCGTTTATACCAGCAGTCTCTTTTCTGCACAGCCAGGTGGTGTGTGATTACTCAGTGGCTGGTTCCTTTAATCGACAGAGTTATGCAAATTAAGATTAATACTTGGCTTTTAGCATCTTTTTCTTATGTGTACAGTTTAAAATTTAAATTAGTTATCATCTTAGATCAAGATTTTCAAAATTAAAAATTAAATTAGTTCTAGAAGAGCATTTGCTCAGTTTTTGTTAGAAAAACTGTCATCACATTTTGGAGGGATTGTTTTCTAGTCTACAAGGAATGCATTTGCTTGCGATCTTTTGAATAAATAAAATGAGATCTTAAAGATTCAGCAAACCAATTTATATATATATATATATATATATATATATATATATATATATATTCATTATTTTCTTGTCTTGTGTTTGGTTTTTTTTTTTTAAATAATAGGGTAAGCCAGTAAAATATGTGACAGGATTTTAACACACCTTTCATTTGTTTGCAAGTAAGAGGTAAATTTGAAAAGTAAAGAATGAAGCCTAAACTAAAAGTAAGATGTTCTGTAGATTGCCATGACAATAATGCATTGTTGCTGTCAGTGCGTTTATGTAAGTCTGGCAGGTCTGCTGAAATAATCAACTGCTTCTTTAGGTAAGATAGATCGGAATATTTTCCAAAGATAATTTGGAATAATGATGTGTGTGATTTTCAACTTTTCCATGGAGAAAAATTGCTAAAATGCCAGAAGATCCTAAGAACCTGACACAGCATGTCTACATGATACTGATAAGAAAATTGGTCTAAGATATTTGTGGATTTTTATAGGGCTTGGGATGGGGCATAGAACATAGCAGTCACATGACCTTTATTTCTCTTTGTGAACATGCTAATTGGCATACAAAGTGTTTCCAAAATGCTTATTGTATTTGAGATTTGCTTTGGAAAATGTCCAGATAAATAATCCAAAATATTGTATTTATTAAATTGAGAAATAATATATATACATACATACACACACCTATATAATGAACAAATTGGGGGTTCATTTGCTTTGTATTTATTTTAAAGATTGAAATTGAAATATAATTATATCACTTCTGCCCATCCTTTTCTTCCCTCCAGCCCTCCCACATCCTGTTCTTCCAGATGTTCATAAACCTCCAACTCCATTTCAAAATGACAGGTTTTTATTATTATTCCATGTATGCAAATTTATGAACATATAAATACAACTTTCTGAATTCTTTTAGTGAGGGCAGAAATTTATCAATTTAGTAGCAGACTCTTGAACTGGATAACCAATTAGAGGTTCATCTCTGGGAGAAGCTAATTTGCCCTATTTCAGTAATCGTTAGCTGCCTATAGTTCTTTGTCTCGGTGTGGGACGCAGTGTGATTCTCCACTGAAGTGTTAGCATGTCTATTGATTTGTCATTGTTCAGATTCTGCCTAGGAAGCAGCACTGTTGAGGAATTATGGTCAGGTTCCCATGTCGTTGAATTATTATGGAGGTCTTCCTTGTTATTGCTGGAAGACACAATCTCCTAGAAGACTTACTGGTCTTCTGGCTCTTATAATCTTTCTACTCTCTTTTCAACAATGTTCTCTGAGCCATGGGTGCAGGGTTTTTGTTGTAGATGTGTCCACTGTGACTAGGATCATCACATTCTGTTTATCTTTGCAATATGATAAACATGACACAGCCATTTTGGGGACTACAGGACACTTGGAGTACTTCTCTATGATATAGTAAGTCTGCTTATTGGTGTTTTGAGTTATCCATATGACAAAAGTACAAGGGACATGTGGTTGAGATTTAAAATATATTTACACAGGTTCATTTCCAACCTTTCAAATAGAAAAGAGCACAAAATCGCTGTCTACATTCTACAAGTCTACTAATGGTGCCAACAACACACTATCATTGAACTCTAAATCACTTTGGATTGAACGGTGCCTTTAAAGCTACTCCGAGCAGAGGAGTGACACTTTAGAAATAGAAAAAGCAAAATCTGGAAGGCAGCAGCAGCCATGTCCGCGAAATGAGTCATGTTCCTTGTAAAGTAACCACAAATCGCCAAACATGTGTCGTTATCCCCAATCCAACAGTATCTCTGTGGCAGAGAAAGACATCCTAGAAGATGGAAATAACATCTAGGACCTAAAATGATCTGTGTTTGAGGAATTAAACAAGGAAAGAAGAAATATAAGACCTGTAAACCTTAGCATGGAAAGTGTCAAGTTTTCAGTCCAGCACAAATCAAAACAGCAAAAACATACCATCTGCCTAAATGTAAGAGGGTAGGAAGGGCTTTGCACTATAGCTAGGATACATTAAATAGTGATCTTTGCTTCTTGTTATGAGAGATGAATTTGGACACGAGAGCCAGGTTTGGACAGCTCCTGAATTCTTCATGCCTCCTCCCTATGCACGGGAATGGTCAGTCTATGTTTTCACACTGGCAAAAACCTTGTATTTGATTTGACTTAGAAAATCCAGGGGAATGTGTTGTTTTAATTGTTCTCTTGTCAAGATCTTGGAAATTTTGCCTTTCTTTTGTGCCCCAGAGTGCTGAACAGCTGGCTCTGCAGCTGTGAACAACACTTGGATTCCTCTTCCTGTAGGCCAGACATACATCTTGACATAGGGATATATAGAGAAATTGTTTTTTTTTTGGTTTGTTTATTTATTTGTTTTGTTTTGTTTCTCTTTTCTTTCCTAGTCCATCTTTTTAACCTAAAATTCAAGGAAATGCATTCCCAGCTTCACTCCCCACCGCTCTCGCACACACATGCACACACATCTTGCCATTTATATGAGCACTTATCATTTATCTTCCTTGGAATATGAGTAGAATCTGTTTTCTTCATCTCTGATGAAAGAGTACATCAGTTAATATGATCAGAAGTGCTGAGAGCAAATTATCTCCCCATCAGGCGCCTGTTGCTCTCAGCATGTACAATGGAACCTAAACCAGATGCTGTTTGCTTTGATTTTCTTGATCAACACCCTCCCACTCATGCCTGAACACACACACACACACACACTTCTCATCCCAGGGCATGGGCATTCCAAATGCTTCAGAGTCACAAGTGAATTCTGAAATCTAGTCTAATTCTTCTAAATATGGAGCATAACTCACAGGACTGTAGGTCATGCTTGTGAAAGAATAAACATGGTTTGAAATGAAGCAGAAGTGTCACAGTATCAATTGCATGAGTCTCAAAATATATATGCAGATGGAGTTTTGTGTGAATGACCTTTTCCTAAACATGAAGAAGATAATCTAGTGAGAAGTCAATCATCATTTAACTTTACTGGGTCATATTGCTCACATTCCAGTTGCTTATTGCTGAATCAAATCTAATAAAATGGCATTCACACACTGGGTGGTGATTGGATCTTAAAGGAAATGGGGAAAATACTTAGCACTTTCAGAAATATCATGATGATGATTTATTATGCCTGTAATTATTTGTCTTGATTGGTCTTGTTGAGTCCTCTCATGCAGAGTATGAAAACAAACAGAAAGAGTGAGGCACTAACAGTATTATTCTGCTTTGTTAGATGTGTGGTAGAAGACAAAAACTCGAAAGTGGCCTGGTTGAACCGTTCTGGCATCATCTTCGCTGGACATGACAAGTGGTCTCTGGATCCTCGGGTTGAGTTGGAGAAACGCCATTCTCTGGAATATAGCCTCCGAATCCAGAAGGTGGATGTCTATGATGAGGGATCCTACACATGCTCGGTTCAGACACAGCATGAGCCCAAGACCTCCCAAGTTTACTTGATCGTGCAAGGTAAGGGAAAAGTAGAACAAGAGAGTGAGCTGTGGAGAGTGGCTGTGATGAGCAAGACATTTGATTTTCCTCCTAGATGACTGATTTGAAAAGAAAGAACTAAGAAGACCCATGTGCTGATCACTGGTGGTGTTTCCCCCATTAGCTTTGCATAAAACACACACAGAGAGAGCAAACCTGCAGCTATCTTAACATAAGTGTACATAACGTTGAAATTCTTAGGAAGTTCTTTTAATTTTTTCAGTAATTTGCAGAATTTAGGAAAGCCTATTTAAAACCTGTCTTTGCCTTAAAAATCATTATTATTTCCTTATGTGCTATTGAAAATGTTAAGAAAATAAAAATTCCTAGGATCTGTGATCTTTTCTTACCTGGTTGCCTTTCTTTGTGACTTGTATCTTTATTTAATAAGTTGTTGTAAGCCAGACTAACGATCAGGTTCTGAGACACCATAAGGGAAAATTTGTTTCTAGATTGGAGTTTCTCTGAGGCACATCTGAGTCATGGCTTTCCAGAATTAAAATCTTAAATAGCATACACATATGCCCATATTGGGTGGCTTCCTTGGGTCCCCTTTGCCTTGAAAACAAAGCTGATACTTACACAGTTTCATTGCAAGCAAAATCAAACCTCCAGCAGTTTCCCTCCATCTCTCAGGAAAGATCTAAGCACTGACAAATATTAGGGCTGTATTTCTGTATTTTTGATTTATAATTTCGTGCAAATTTAATGCAAATTAAACATGGCCTTAGGGTTCCTGTCAGTATTCCAAATGTGGTCAGTGGTGTGGCAAAGTTAGGCTGTAGCTACTATTAATGTGTTAAGGAACTGGTTACTGCAGCATTTAAAGGATCGCTTTCCCAGACTTTTTCAATAATAAATTGAAACTGAAATAAAACATGTCAGAGTCCACATGGTAGCAGAGTGCTTCCATTGTGTGACTTCCATGCAGGCCATCTGCAATGGCTGACAGCTTCATTTTCATCCTCGGAAAAGGCATGTCTATGGTTAACAAAATTCCAAATATGAGAACGTTGCTTTGCAGATTAGTGGCAAGTATTTGAGCCAGGAAACAAGACATACTAGGGTAGGAAACTCAGGAAACCCACATAATGTGTAAATATGCTTAGAGATGTATGAATATTTCTATTTGTTACTTTGCTAATGCCTATAAAAGACAAATAAGTATTCACAGACAGACCGTTCTAAAACACAGAATTTCTACTTGATTCAGTGGTATAAGGAAGAATAAAGTAAGATATTAATAGTAAAGAATCTTTAGAGCAGATCTCACTTCATGGCCAATTATGGTTTTACCTGCATGTTTCTTTATAACAAATCCTTCTTCAAAAAAATGCTTGATTGCAACATTGCTTTACAATTTGAAAATTTGAATAACTTTCCTAACTTAATTATCATGAGAAAGTTCCTAGAGACAAAATAGGCATTGTGTATATAATTCTCAACAAAATACAGTTAAGAATCTGAGCAGCAGAAGACTTAGTTTCAAAATGAAAAAAAAAAAAAAAACGAGAATCAGTCAAGGCAAGTTCCATGCTCAAGATCACCAGGGAGGCTGTGAAGTAGCTGAGTGACAAGCCCCTACTGAATGGAATCAGATCTGGAAACATTTCCATTGGGTTACAATATTCTTACCATGACCTTAAGAATAGCTATTTTAAAGATTTATATTTAGGCCTAAGTCTTACCACCAGAAGTTCAAAGTTCTCCCCCCACCATCACCACACACACACACACCTACGCATTTGTCTGTATTCTATTAAATTAAAATCACAAAGAGACATGCTTAGAACCAGAAACTCAGTGCAAATGAAATTAAGTTTGATTTGGTATTAAGAAACAGAAAAAAAAAGCCTGTTAATGGGCCAGTACTGTTTATTCATTGTCTTGTGTAATTTGGATATTACTTGTAAGTAGACATGAATAGCTTTATTATGAGCAAAAGCTTATATTGAGTGTCAACAACAAACCTGCAAAAGGCTTCCTGTTACCTTATAACAGGCTTGGAAGCACATTTATGTTTGCTTCAAGTATTATCATATTTCCACCTTAATCACATCACCTTGAAAGAGGAGAGAAAACCCTGTACTAAAAGAGAAGGGGAGGGAGAGTTGCTGCGTCCTTAGTCTGAGGCATAGAACGGGATTTCTGGAGAATGCTAAGCATCCTTTCCTTTCTTTCCCACAGTTATAGAGACAGTTTGAGCAAAAGTTGTATCATTAATACTTAGATGATTTATTAACGTTTAGAATGGTTAAAAACTCTCCAGCATTTCTGCTTTGGCAGATTTGAGTAATGTCTGGAAAAATGAATTTATAATTCCACAAAGTGATGATCAGGCTCCCAATGTAGTAAAGCAACATAAAGAGTCCGTGTCCCCAAACAATTATATAAAATAAGAATCTGTGGAAGGAGAGAACAATGCTGCATGGATTCAACTACTTTCAGATGGCTGTGACTGTAAATATTCCCAAGAATTTACTTGAACATGAGGCACACAAGTCAATGCTGAGTTACTTAAATGCCATGGCCTTCTAGGATCTCTAAAGCTGCCTATATATAGCACCCTAGAGAGATAGTCTGTTTTTCCAAACTGTTTGTTTTCAGGTATCAGAACAATTGAGATACACTGGTCAAAACTTTCAACCTTATATATGTGCTAGTATATATAATGTCTTCTTCTTCTCCTATATATTATTTATACTGGAAGCCAGTTATCTATCTATCTATCTATCTATCTATCTATCTATCTATCTATCTATCTATTTGATTTTCTGTATACTAATTGCTTTTCAACATCTTCACCACATACTTATTTTGTTGGTTATTTCTCACAGAAAAGAAGTTTATTAGTTTATGAAGATCATTACATATAAACTATCCTGTATTGAAAAGATATTCTATGTGATTCACAGAAAAGAAGTTTATTAGTTTATGAAGATCATTACATATAAACTATCCTGTATTGAAAAGATATTCTATGTGATTCAATAAACTATTCTTGTCTAAATGATAGCTACACACAGCTTCCTTATGTGGTACACAGAATAAAGTCTTACCTCAGCAAAGCTTATGTCAGCACTGACCTTGGAGGCCACTTTTGATTATTTGCTAATATATATTCTTTCTGAGGGAGCCAAAGCTACCCAAATTTAAACATGTATTTTGCTTAATAAATGCAGGGACCCCTATGTAAAGGTATTTCTGTGCCTGAATCTTTATAGAGTCCAGGATCAAAGTTTAAGAACCCACGATTTTTAATATCAATAAAATAAGGAAGTAAATATTAATTAAATATTTTCTGCTACTAATGTATTCATTTTTTCTCTGAAGGTTATTCTTCTATGGTTTCTTGATCTTCTGAACATGCTGCCAATGAGAACGCATGTGCCAAAGCAACATAATTCCTCTCTAGTTATGACTATTGCACAATTTGCAGTAAACTCAACCCTTCAAACTATTACATTTGTCAAAGTGCTATTGCCTGAGAGCCACCTCCAGAACAATGGAATCAGAATCCCCGGGGTGGGTCAACGCCTACAAGTTCATTATCATTGTCACCCATTCATGTGCCCAGGAATCAAGACCTACTGTTTTGCAGATCTAAGCAATGGCAGGGATTTGCTGCCTCCTGCCAGTTCATTTTCCTGTGTGACACATCAAATTATGTCTAAAATTTCGCAGAATAAGTATTAGAGGATGGTAATAGTAAAAACTAAAAGTAAATCTGAGTACACTGCTGAATTGAGGTATTTTAACTATAAGTACAATAGCTTCAAAATGAGGTATCTGTTTAGAAATCCCATGTGTATTTGAATATGAAGGAATAATGACAATAATATTTTTAAATATAGATGCTATTTTTAAATACTAATTTACCACACATTTTAATTACCATTTGGTTTTTAGTTTATATACTTTTACTGCATGATTCTTAGATTGGTATCCGTGCCAGAGGGGTTATTTCCATGTTCAGTCTTTTGCTCTTTAAGTGCTATTCTCATTTAGTTAACATGTAAAAATAAGTAATCTAATCTGAAAATATCAAAATTGGATATCCTTAATAAAACAGATTTCAGTATTGAAGTATTTTCAAATAGATAAATAAATTTCACAATAATATAAATTAGAATTTGAAATTTTTCTTGCCACTATGATTCAAATCACACCCATTGAAAGTGGGAATGTATAAAATGTTGGCAGGGAGTTTATTGCATAATTGTTGCAATTAATATAATATAATTGTGAAAAATATTGAGAGTAAAACACACTGTAAGAACAAAATGTTCAATTCTCTACACCTGGTGATAAAAAGCCACATTTCCTTTACTTATAAATTCTAGAGGACTTAGAAAAGAAACTCTAAGTTTATTGCTTTTCTTATGAACAAAAGTCTGAGACTCCTTTCTAGGATTTGAACTTTAAGAGACCTGCCTTACAGTTGGCTCTTTCAAACATCCCTACTGCTGATCAAAACCCACTAGAGAGCTTTGAGAAATTACCGCTTTTTCTCTCAATCTATTTCTTCTGTCATCGTTGGTTACTTTTTTCTTCCTTCTTGTCTCCCATTCTTTCTCCCTTCCTAAGTAAACATTATGCTGCATCAATAATCTTTTCAGAATATGAGCATGGTTTACTCAACTTCAAATAAGTCATACTCATACACTGTATTGGATTTAACCCATAGTTGTTCTGATTTTTAAAGAATTTTAATAAAACACGACTTTGAAATCTTTTTGATTTGATTTGTGTTTATGGTTGTTAATGCTTTTGATTATTTTAATGATTTGCTGTAGTCAACATTTGTATTCTGTAGGCAAAAGTTGACCGATTTTCTGATTACTTTTTAAGTGGTGTGTGTGTGTGTGTGTGTGTGTGTGTGTGTGTGTGTGTGTGTGTATGTGGTTTTTTTTTAGACAGGATTTCTCTGTATAACCCTGGCTGTTCTGGAATTTGGTCAGTAGACCAGGCAAGACTTGAATTCACAGAGTTCTCTTCATGCCTCTGCCTCCTGAGAGCTGGGATTAAAAGTGTGTGCCTCCAGCACAAAAGCCAACAGGCTCATAATTATGTTACTATTACTTTCACTATTCATGTCAACAACCAGATAGTTAATGTAAAGGAGAAAAGTGGAATAAAATGGGGGAAAGAAGTCATTAGGGTGTAACAAGGACAAGCAAGCTGATTGTTCTGTTCCCAGCCATCCAGCTAGCTTAGACCTGAAATAATCACACAGAAACTTGTGCTTGGCCCATTAGCTCTAGCTTCTTATTGGCTAACTCTTACATGTTAATTCAACCCACTTTTATTAATCTGCATATCACCATGAGGTCGTAGCCTACCAATAAAGTTTCATCACATCTATCTCTGGTGGCAGCTCCATGGCATCTCTCCTTGACTCCACCCTGCTTCCTCCAAGCATTCAGTTTAGTTTTCCCCACCTACCTAACTTCTGCCCTATCAACAGCCCAAGGCAGTTTCTTTATTCATTAACCAATAAAAGCAACACATAGACAGAAGGACCTCCTACATCATTAGGGCTTTTATTTCACGTAGTTTTTATTCAGTATTTTCCTCATAGCAAGGACTTTAAGGTTTTTTTTCCAGGTCAATCTAATCTGCTTACATTTACTTAGTATCTCCAAGCCTCTTGCATTTATCTGAAGCTTTCCTCTTTCTCATTAAGCTAAATAAACATTTTACATCTGCATACTTTTCCAAACTATATTTGCCCTCCTTGAAAATTAGAGAAAATAAGTTATAATGATAGGGGCAGAAGAACTGTCTCTTCAGGGAATATTAAAATCCACATGAAGAAAGATGTTTCCTTGAAAAATAAAACCTGTACTCCTTAAAACATTGAAAGCAACATTTTGAATTCATATATTTACATACAAAGACTAAAAATGCTTATATATATATAAGCTCATTAACTACAGGTGATTTTATTGAACCAGTTTGTATGCAAAGGGTAATATTTCCTTTTAATGATCTTTTGAATGATAGAAGAGGTCTGTAAAACTATTCTGAGCTTAGGTTTGGAAAAATGACAAGTAAATTGAGTAACCAAACACAATAAGGCTCTTCTCTTTCTTTTTAGTAGAAATCTCTGAAGCAGACTATAGTGTAGTCAGAAAGCTTCTCAGTCTGGGTCAGGGTCCATATGAGCAGAGTCCCAAAAGGGGCAACATCACTGAAGGATATAACATCCCTGTAAGAAACTATCTTAGCAGCAAGTCCAGTATGTTTAGACAGAAACTCAGGAGAAAAATGTGAGATTAACAAATAAGTATAATGACACTCAGTTTCCAGATATAGAAAAGGAGAGATGTAGCATTGAGAACAGCAAAGTGAAGACAGTGGTCCTGGATGAAACTAGAGTAGTTAGTATTTATTCATGACTTTGAGATAAATATAAAGAGTTAGAGACAGAGAGGAAGGGGAGGCCGTAGAACATTAACACCCCAGTAACAATGACCATTGCCTAGCACCTATCATCCAGATGTTTCTTTGAAAGTATTATTATCCACTACTAGGGTCATAGGTTGCTTAAAGGAAAAGATGATCAAGAGCAGACAGAGAAGCAACAACAAGAATGTGGAACATCCTATGAACAAGAAAGTAAGGAAGTACTAAATGAATAATTATGCATATTAAACACATCCAGAAGGCATTTTCAAAGGGACTTCCATCAGCCAAGTCAAGGATGATTTGACTATCAAAACAAATGATTTCAGATATTCCAATATAGTTAGATGAGAGTTAATAGATAAGGATTATAAACTACTCTATTACATGCTGTCTAAAAATAAATGTAGAAGAAATATGATAAATATCAAAATCCTTACAGAAATAATTAATTCAGGCAAAAAAGTATCAAGGATTCTAAAACTGGAAGAAGAGTGTTAAAGACTCAAAAGTTTACACAATCTCAAAATAGCTACCTACAATAAGATAAAAGAACAAATTTGAAATCCAGATGTTGTCATATTTATCAAGTGATCAAAGTTAACAGTACCAGAAATGACACACATTGGTGTCACATGCCAGAAGACAGGCAATGGGTAGCAAACAGGCTCACTTTGTGGTACAAATTCCAAACTACAAATCTAAGCAGAACATCAAGCACAGTGAGGCAAATTCTATAGCCAGAATTGAAGGACTTTCTTTGGACTGCCAGCTCCCAAATAATTACACTGAGACTTCTTATTAATTATGAAACCTTGGCCTTAGCTTAGGCTTGTTTCCAACAAGCTCTTAAAGCTTAAATTAACCCATTTATATTAATATACATTCTGCCACATGGATTGTCACCTCTCCTCCATACTGGATGTCCAACTTGCTTCACATCTTGCTGGCGAATCCTGAGCCTCAGATTTCAACCAGAGTTCTTATCTCTCTCCAGAAGTCCCACCCATCATTTCCTGCCTAGCTATTGGTCATTCAGCTATTTATTAAACCAATCAGAAGGTACCATGCAGAGACACATCTTCACAGTTTACAAAAAAGTTTATCCCAGAATAGTGGAGATATGACACATATGTAAGATGTGAAAGACATTTGATGAAGAAAAGACAAGAGCAGGAAATTGATAAAACTTAAATGAGTTGGGGTGTATGGGAGTTCTAATCATTGGTCTTGTATCTTTTCATAAAATCAAATTATCGCAAAATACAAAAAACTTATTGGTTAAGGTAAGGATTTAAAGGCTGTTAAACAAAATAAAAATTTGTAGTAATGCAAAGCGAAGTGCGATAAAGCAGTTTTTAAACTTAAAATAAATATATGAATATAATTTATTGTGTTAACAAAGGAAAAACTAAGATAATATGAACAAATAACAAAAGATACGTGATATCATTCAACTTACTGATTTTGTTCTTTCCCAAAAATTTAGAGAGCTAAGTGTAGAGGATATAAACTTTCAATTTATAAAAGGGCACGTTAAAATCATCAAACTGAAAGCCATTCAAACTCACTAATAGTCAAAGACATACAAAGTAAAAGAGAAATACATGTTTTCTAAGCTAGTGACACTAAGAAGGAGTTAACAAAATGAGCATAGGCAAAATGGCAAGGCAGTGGGGAAAGTGACACATTTATATCTCCCTGTTGAGAGTGTAAATTAGTGGAAACTTTCCTAGTGTAAAGCAGATATGTCTATCAAAGTTTTAAAATACATTTCTACCACTTGACCAAGTAATTCCACTTCCACAAATGTGTTAAAAGAAAACGATCTGACATGCAAATCAGGATTTATGCATAAACTGGTCATCACTGATAAGGTCATCAAAATTGTTTAAAGAAAATTGTGAAAAATTCTTCAGATATTCAAAATAATAAAATGAGGAATGTCATTGGGGTTATTTTTGTAGCAAATGCTATTAATATAGATATTATAAGTCTATAATCCATACTTTTTCCTTATGTTTGGATATGACCCTCTTGATCAATATTGTTGCAATATAGAAATTTTCACAAATATAAAATATAAAATGAAATAGCTGTCCTTAAAATATGGGCAGGCTTGAAACTCTGGTTTCAGAATCATTAATCAACATGATTGACAAGAAAAACTCCCTCTAAGGAGAATGAGTTGAAATAAGCAGTGGTATCCACCCCGGTGGGTTTCTAAGGGAATGATCTCATCACAGTCTTTGTGGTGGCCTGGAGCCAGGGCCACACTGGTGTGGTGATAGCTATGGCATCTCAACTTCAAATTAAGCAGCACCCATGGATGTCTGTGCTGTGTGGCTGTAGACCTATTATGTGGCCTTCCCAATGATGTGAGCTTGGATGACTTCCTGTTTACACAAATATCACATAGCCAATGAGGTTTCCTTTTTCTTCCAAATAAATAAAAGGTCTGAGCTACACAGTTCAACAGCCATTAGTAATCAAAATTTGGGGGAAAAGTTATTAAATGATTAAAATACTTTTTCATATATTGAAAAAGTATAGTTTTTTTTTAAAGTATCTTAGTAAACTCGATTTTTCAAACTCAGGCCAGAAAGTACTAATATCTTATACACTCGTATATCCATAATAAAAAAGAAAAGATAGAGCCGGGCCACGGTGGTGCAGCTTTTTAATCCCAGCACTCAGGATGCAGAGACAGGCGGATCTCTGAGTTCGAGGCCAACCTGGTCTACAAGAGCTAGTTCCAGGACAGGCTTCGAAGCTACAGTGAAGCCCTGTCTCAAAAAACTGAAAGAAAGAAAAAGAGAGAGAGAGAGAGAGAGAGAGAGAGAGAGAGAGAGAGAGAGAGAGAGAGAGAGAGAGAGAGAGAGAAAGAGAGACAAAGAAAGACTAAATTCTAAAGTGATCTTTGTATAATGGCTTTTGGAATGCTGTCTTATTAAGTAAACCTTCATAACCAGTTTCTATTATGTATGTATTATAACTCAAAAATAGCCAAATAAAAGTGTTCAAATAATAAATTTATGATTTTTCAAAGGAGAGTCTTTTAGACAATATTCAAAGGCAAATTTTGGGCTCTTTTCTTCTTTTACTATCCCCTTTTTTGTTTGTTTGTTCCTTCTGTCATCCATCTTTCTCTCACAAATCATTTAGAGTCTTTGACGCTTTTCCTTGGAAGAAACAAATGTAAAATCATCTGTTATAAAGAGATTAAATTAGCTGTGAAAGTCTGACGCTATGAAGGCTTGCTTCATTTCAGAGGAGAGACAGTAAGACAGTGCCGAGAACGCACATGCACATAGTCTTTGCAAAGCTTTGTGGATCCCATCATGCAGACAGGGGTTCTCTGCTGCTAGAATTTCTGTAGAATTACAGAGTAAGAAATCATTGCATAAAACTTCTAATTTTGCAAAACATTAAAATTTAAATCAGAACATTTGGGATGTCTCCTTAATCTTGTGCTAGCTTTATCTGCCTGTCTGCAGTCCCTAAGTCTGTGTGTCAGTGGCCCCCTTACTGATACCTAAGGCCAAGTTTATCTGTTGTTATTCTGTTTTACTTCCTTATATGTTATCTGTGATAACAGGAGCAATACTTGGTCTTTTCTAATCCAAAGACCATTAAATGTTGACAGGAATTCAGACCCTCTAACACATTACTGAATACTCTAGTCAAGACAACCTCAGTTAAAACTCCTCAGTCTCAGCTCTCTGCCTTTGAAGGTTGCCTAACACAACTTTCCTTAGTTCTCATATTCCTTACCATCTCCCTGTTTTAGTGAGCTTGTCTTCTAGCTCATTCTCTTTGAGCACACTTAACAAGTTTCCATTTACTTAGCACCTCTTATTGTTTCCTGAAGTCATTCCCTATCCTAATGCTGCCTGTATCTCTCCTGCTAGGTCAGTTTGTTCTCTTTTAGGAGTGTGATCTTCAGCACATACATTTCTCTTCCTTTCTACATTTTGCTCATAGATGTCGTTAACACTAACAATACCATCACTCTCCATTGCCAGGCAGCCCTGTCCCTATTTTTCTGAGTATTAGCTACACAAACTTATAAGTAAGCTAAAATCAGTCACTTTTTTATTTATTGGGCTCAATGCAAAAGTCTCTTTTGTTTTAAGCAGGTTCTTTCTTTTTCTCTTATATTCTTATTTCTAATAATATGACACCCTCCTGAAAATGGGGTTATTTCCAAGTTATTCCTTTCATTGATCTCTCTTGTAATCAGTCAACATATTTTTAAAGCATGCTTTCTTACATTCTCAGTTTATGTCTTTATTAGCTCTTTCTCAGATTAAAAAATAAATAAAAATAAAAAGTTATCTTTTTCTTATGCTTTTTGCTAAGGCAAGGTGTCATGTGTGCCCCAGGCTGTCTTTCTACTTCCTACGCAGCTGATGATGACCTTGAAACCCTGATCCTTCTTCCTCCACCTCCTGGTAGCTAGAATTTTAAGCATCAGTGCCATGCTCAGTTTATGTGGTTATGTAGACTAGACAAGCATCCTACCAAGACCACAGTCCCAATCTACTTATGTCTTCTTTTTATTCTGAACTATCCTGAACATGGTTTCTAAATATTTGTAAAATATAGCTATGATTATCAGGATTCTTTGTCTTAAATCTTTTGAATGTTCACATTGAGATAGAGTAATGAGACTCCTGGTGATCCCCACCCCCAACACATTATTTCTATGCTCCTTCTACATATGTGCATACATCAGATCCCAAATAAAGAAATGCTCCCCCAGAAAGTGTGAAAGTAGAGCTAGCCAGTCATGGAGTGTGAAAAGTAGAGCCTGGCAGAACTTGAATGTGTGGAAAGGACCTGGCAATGAACAGGCCCACGGGTACAGGACAGATGAGAACTGGAAGGAGATGCCAAGCTATGCAGATCTTAGCTGCATCCTAAGGGTTTGTTTCCATTCGCTTTTTCCCCCAGAGTGTGTGGGGATTCAAACTGTGATAAAAATTGACTGAAGGCTTTACATAGGGAATAATATAGGTTCCTATTGGCTCATTATATGAATTATTTTTATTTTAATTAACATGCATGTATGGTATACACTAATGAGTTTGGTGATATATCAACACATGCATGAAGCATGCAGTGATACAATTCAACCTCCCTTTAGCCAAACTCCTTTCCTTCACAACCTTCACAACCTCCAGGGATCGTCTACATTCATGCTAACTTAATTTATCGTCCACAACTGAACAATCCTGTGGAGAAAAAAGAAACTATTCCATATACATTGTTGGTGAGGTTGTAAATTAGACCAGCCATTATGGAGAACGGTATGGGTGTCCTTCAAAACACTAAAAATAGAAAGCCATATGATACAGCAATTCCCTTCTGGATATATATCCAAAAGAATTGAGGTCAGCACGACAAAGAGACACCTTAGCATCCATGTTTATTGCAGCACCACTCACAACAGCTGGAATTCAGAATAGGCCTAGGTGATTCATGGATGAGTAGGTAAAGAAACAGTGGCATTTACGAACAATGAAATATTATTCATTTACAAAGACAGGATTCACTAGAATTTTAGACATCACCTGACATGCTTTGTGTAAATAGCACCTGCACTGTGTCTTGCTTGTGCTCACTGTCTAAAACCAAGTCATTCCTTTTCTAACTCTTCAAGCACATTTAACTCTCTTAAAAGATGTTACTCACTATTGTAGGAGGAACAGCCAATTTTATTCAGGGATGCAGCCTCCAAGATGCTACCCATGCCAGTAGATTATCCTGCACCCATGCCCATAAAAACAGCACTATGTGGACTTCGTGGGTTTTCAAAAAGAGCACAGGAAGTTTGGATGGAGAAGTAGTGGAAGAGGTAGAGAAGAAGTATGGATGTGGGAAATGAGGAAAAGATCTGTAAAAACACATGATATGCATGTGTGAAATCCTCAAACAATAAATATAATTACTTCTTACTGGGGCTAAGGAGATGGTTCAGTGGGTAGAATCCTTCATGCACAAGCATAAAAAACTGAGTTCGGTTTCCTAATATCCCTGACATGTAAAAAGCCAAATGCAGTTATTAGCTCCTTCAACCTCAACACTGAGTTTGAAGGGGCAGAGATATGCAGATTCTTAGAATCTTGCTAAAGCAATGAGTTCCAGGTTCACTGACTGACTGTGTTTCAAAAAATAAAATGGATAGCAATTAAAAGAACAAGAACAAAAACCACAGATACCAGAGCCAGGTGGTGGTGCACGTCCTTAATCCCAGCATTTGGGAGGAAGAGGCAGGCAATCTTTGAGTTCAAGACCAGCATTGTATACAGAGTGAGTTCCAGGAAAGCCAGGTCTACTCAGAGACAGACACACACACACACACACACACACACACACACAGAGAGAGAGAGAGAGAGAGAGAGAGAGAGAGAGAGAGAGAGAGAGAAGCTAACTGGCTTCTGGCCCACAAATGAAAACACAGTCCAGTACATCTGCACACACAAACACACACAGACACACACAAACACATGCACTCATGCACACCCCCACACACACATGCAAAATCACAGTCCATACGTAAAATGTAAAATCCAAAGATACTTGGTAGTGGATGAGTATAAATATTTTGTGAAATATTACCCATGCTCACAAAACAGGAAGGACTTCAGAAATGCCTTAGAAACAGTTAATAAAAAGCTTAGTCTTTATTTATTATAATTCTTTCAGCTTTTGTCTTTGCATGCATGGAGCACATCTCTGTAATTCTCCATACATGTTCACTCTGTTTTGAAACAGCAGTGAGTATTATCAACTCATTTTCAAGAATGGAATGAGCATCATCAAACTAATAATCACTGAGTACTTTAAATTTTCTAAAGACAATTTGAGTGGTCTCTGCTATAGTTTTCTATATTAAATCCAAAAGAAAACTTATTATTTTCTACCACATAGCCAGTGAGAAGAGCTCTTCCATGCAGACCCAGGAGCTAGCAAAAATAAACACACTGCAGATTGTTCTAAGGAAGAGGAAAGGGGAGGAGGGGAAGAAACTTCATTGAGTGTTGATTGGTGGCTGGATTTATAATGATTTTAAATAATTTTAATCACTTTAAATCATTCTTCTGGATAGAATGATTTATGGAGGGGGAAATGGAACTGTTCTTTAATATCCCAAAGCATCTGAAAACCTATGCAACTTCCATTGATCTGCTCTCTGCTGAATAACACTGCTATTTCAAACTGGTGACATATTTACTTCTCTCAGAATGCCTTGATGTCTGTAAACCATCCCTTTGTTGACTGTTGAGAAGAAAACCTCATATTCATTCTTCTGATAAACTAGAATTGGAGTAGACATTGAGGTTCCCTATATTTCCTCTTCTCCCCATTCCAATTCTGCTTCATACTCATGGGTGATAACTTAAGGATTGATGGTCTTCAACAGTCTTTACAAAATAAATTAACAAACTACTATATTCTCTGCATTGCTGGTTACCCATATCTCAGTCGAATCTCTTCCTAAAGCTCTTTAGTGAGAACAGACAAAATATTAGCTTGATGCTTTTGTTTTATTTGGAGCATAATTTGTAATTTCTTTCAAATAATGAAAAGATACAGAACTTTCATATCTAGATATGATCAATAACTCCCTATATCAAATACATGGATGGAATTTTATAGCAGCTTATTTCATCGCCTTAGAGAAACTTTTTTCCCTAAGCTAAAAGAAAGAGAACGCCTGTTCAAGAATGCTGCCCTGCCAAATGGCCCATGATTGATGGGACAGCAATAACCAGGGGGTATTTGCCAATTCACCAATGCCAAGTCCTCGGAGTGGTTTTGCTGCCTGTGACAGCTGGTGTTCCCGATTGGAAGGCTGTTTCTGTATACATCTCTGATTTGCATATTTATATACTTCGGCTTCCGTATGAGGTCTGCCTTCACAGTGGTGAGTGTATGCTTGCTGCCTGAGTGCCTCTGGGCGTGGGATGGTAGAATTGATTTGTGTAAAGTGAAAATTGTAGATTTTTTTTTGTGATTTTTAGGTTAGCAAGTAATGCCACATTTTGTCTCCATTCTCATCAACTTCCTTAATGATTTTGAAACTTCTGTACGCATGGGCTACCATTTGAGACAGACACATTGTCTTCTCTCTAGGAGGGGCCAGGATCCTGTATTTTGGCATCTCACAAAGATAGAAAGAGAAACAGTAAAGAAACAGAGTTAGTCAATTTGAAGCCTTGAAATGAGAACTGTGTAGTTGGCACAGTGAAGGGACCCACTGATGTTTGAGGAAAGGAAGGAGAAATCACCCTACTAAACCAGATATATGATCTCAGCTGCAGTGATTCTAAACCTCAGGGTCCCAGAGATCCTGGAACAGGTGATAACTATACAATTTTTGGAAATATCACCTATGGGCTATTTATAAAACAGAAAAACAAAGAAGCTTGATGCCAAGCTATGCAGATCTTGATGGGGGAAACCTGTATCTTGAAGGATTAGGAATTTGATAAACAATGACTATGTGAAAATAAAATAGTCTCAGGAAAACAGAGAGATAGGGGCTTAGAAGGAGTTATATTAGGGCAGGTGTGTCGTATAAGGACTTTTGAGGTAACTGAGAATCTAGATCATCATTCCCTATGACACTAAAATTAACAATGTGACTTAAAGGTGCTAACTTTGAAAATGATGAATCGGGGGATTAGTGAAGAGCTAATGTGAAATGGATGTTTTCTTTCTTTATGGAAGATTTAATTTTTATGTGTCTGAGTATTTACCTGTATGCGTGTATGTACGTCACATACAAGCTCAATGCCTGCTGACCTCAGAGGAAGGCATCCCATCCCCTGCAACTGGGCTTATTCATCCGGGTGTGAGCCATCATATGGGGCTTGGAAACCTGAGCAGGTCCTTTGAAAGAGCAAAAACGTGCTCTTAACAGCTGAATCATCTCTTACTCACCAAGGTAGAAAGTTTTCAGAAGCAATTTTGAAAAGAATGATATCATAAAAAGGCTAATTAGACTAGAATTCTAATGAGTGAATAGAATATAGCAGATTTCCAACAGGCCAAAGCTAGAATGATTCAGCAAAAACGGCTTCCATACTTCTAAAGACGGGTGAGAGGTTTAAAGGGAACTGAAGTTTGCTCTGTAGCACTTCTGCCATGGTGCTACGGAACCACTCTTACTATAGATTGAATGTTAGTGGCACCCTTGTCTCTCATTCCCAGTGTCAACCCTCAGAGAAGGAGCCTTGAGAAAGTGGTCAGACTCAGTCCTCAAGAATGGAATTAGGGCTGTCATAAAAGAGATCCCAGATCGTTCCTTATTCCTTCCACCATGTAAAGATAGTGAAAGTCAGTTCACTGTGTGCCAGGAAACTCTTCTCAATAGATTCCAAGGGAGCCAGAAGGGTGATCTGAAACATGTTGACCCCAGATCTAGGAGAAGCAAGTTTCTGTTCTTTATAAACTACAGTCTTGGTATTATTTTAAACTGAACAGACTAAGGCATTGTTGTGTGTACCAGACACCCAATGCATTTGTTATATAAAAGCTTTGCACCAAACCTTGAAGATTACTATTATCACCCATTTTATAGAGGAAGGAATGGAGACAGAGAATAAATAGCTCATCTAGACTTACAAAAGTGATACGTGCTAGTTAGCAACTGAGGTATGTTTCATCCAAGAATTTTTGTTTGTTCGCTTATTTGATAACATGGTACTTCCCTAGACACAGAAAGTTAAAAAATACAATGTAGCAAAGCAGTCCCTGGGGCATATTTAATTTGAGTTGTCAGTGAAATTAGCCATCTGAAGATAGTGCCTTGACAAAATACTTCCTAGATTTGCGTTCTGAATACCTGTGAGACATGTGATGTGAAATCCTATGGTCTCTATGGTACAACTGAAAAATTTCACAAATGGACGGATAGATGACTTGAAAATAACAAACCTAGACTCTGAGTAGAGACCTGGATAAGTGTAATGCCCATGGATATGCTGTATTTATCCAACTAAAACCCTATTAGTGGATGTACAGTTTCAATGAACTACACATTATAGTACATTTGGAAGGCATTTTTTGTCAAAGACGATTATCACTAATAATAATCACTGTTAATATTTATGAAATACTGAAAACAGGACTGAATAGTATGAAAAATTAGTGACATACTTTTGAATATTATTCTCATGAGATTATAGCCATCACAAAGACATACCAATCTATCACTAGAGAGCCATGATTATTTCTTAGCTTAGCTGGCAAGGTTTGGTTCAGATCCGGCTTTTCCCATGCTTCTCATTAAGCTGAATGATCATTTATCCACAGAACCTTACACTGCTTTGTGTGTTGAAAACATCTGAATGCTGTTCCCAGTCTGTAAATAACACCTTTTTACACTTTCTTCTAAATTATAGCTGATAAAATGTTCGAATTGAACCAGATTTATAAGTATCAGACAAATGTCCATCAGATAGAACAATTTGCACATACTACATCATTTAAAACATAATTTTTATTTTATGTTACACAGAACTTAGCACTTCACAATCTCAAAACTGGTCTTTTTTCATTTAAAACTTGTAGTGTTTACAACATAACAAACAGGTCTTACTGCAGAGAAAACTGTGGCTTGAGGAGCTTAAGGAGTACTATGTAAATTATATTCAAAGCTGACTCATGTAGTAGCCTTGTGCTTCAGTGCATATTATGCCATCTTTTATGCCCAAGTTTTCTTTTCCACAAACAGCATCACTTTTAGCACTGTCTGTACATATGGAATGAAGTAACCATATCTAAAGTCCATACTATCTAGCCTAACTGGGCATACACTTGATATTAAATATTAATATTTTCAGTTTGTTTCTTTTCTTTTTTGATTTGCTTCTTAAACCATGTTAATAATATCTGAACTTTGCTCTGCTAATTTTTTTCACACCAAGGAAAACAAATTCTATAATTCATCATCCTAAGTATCCATAGGCAAAAATGTTACAAATTTTCTGTCATTCCAAGTTTTCACCGTTATCTTAAATAAGGAATCCTCTTTGCTCATGGCATGGAAAAGGGTAAGATTATACCCTTAGGAGTTTTTAATGAGGTTTGCTTTAATACATCACATCACTGATTTCCATTAGAACCCTCTTCTCCTGAGACTAAGGACCCCAGAAAGGGGGGGGGGGTGATGGCTGATCCACTAATCCTCTGCTCTCTTCACCACTCATTTATTTCATGTAACTAGAATTTGACAAAGACACAGAGAAAAGTTAAAGTAAATGATACTAGATTGAGGATGTTTCTAAATGCATCTGAAAAAAAAAACAATTTATTGTACAAAAAGTAGGTTATACCCGGGCGATGGTGGCGCATGCCTTTAATCCCAGCACTCCGGAGGCAGAGGCAGGCGGATCTCTGTGATTTCGAGACCAGCCTAGTCTACAGAGCTAGTTCCAGGACAGGCTCCAAAGCCACAGAGAAACCCTGTCTCGAAAAACCAAAAAAAAAAAAAAGTAGGTTATAAATAGCAGTTTGTTAGAACAGCATGGTTTTTGAAGAAAAGGTTGTTTGTACAGCTTTTGCGACAGACATGACTTGAGTGAAGGTCTACATTGAAGCAAATGGTTTTTATCCCCATAACTTGACAGTAATGTTTTAATTTTCCACTCCCTAGTTAGTATTTGACACTAGTTAGTAATCACTGTATTTTATCATGATTAAGAAGTTGAACATTTTAACCACATAATGGTTTAGTTATTTTTTATTGCTGTGATAAAACACTGTGACCAAGGCAGCTTATAAAAGGAAGTGATTAAGGTGGCTTATAGCTTAAGGGGGTTAGAGTTCATGATGGTGGAGTGAGAGTTCACATCCTCATCTACAACCACAAGGCAGGAAGAGAGCACTGGGATTCACACTAGTCTTTGGAACTGCAAAGCCTACCCCAAGTGATACACCTCCTCTAAGAAGGTCACACCTCCTAATCCTTTCCAAACAGTTTCACCAACAGAGGACCAAGCATTCAAATACATAAACTTAGGTGGCTGTGCTCAATCAGACCAACAGAGATAGTAATCGACGGGAACAGTTTTAATTTTAGCAGTTCCACTGATAAATGTCTTTCACAATTAAACATTCATGTTTTTGTTTTAAGGTAATTTTTTTCTCTAATTTATTTGCTATTTTTTTCATGTTTTCTAACATCTGTATACATAGATGCACAATACTTCCATCAATTTCCCTGCAGGATTGATGGGCCAATCCATTAAAAACATATGAATCATGCTGCCTTTGACAGTGGATAGAAATATATCGTATTTTACAATTTGAAAAAAAGAGAGACTATATTTTGTGTGTTTTATTTGTTTAGTGTGTTCCAACAGCTTAATTGCTAAAATACTTCAAAAATTTCACTGTCTAATTCAGAAGGAGTACTAGAAACTGTAAAGCAATTTCAGTTGTAAATGCTTAATGAGGTTTGTCAAATCCAGCGATCGACGCACCATAAACAGTTATCTAGATTTGGTGTTAGATTAAATTGTACAGAAAAGCTCACTCTCTGAATTCAAGGTAACTGTGTGTAGACATATATGCATACATGTGAGCTCAAGCATTCATGTGAACATATATAAACACACACACTTTTATATATACAATTGATAACAAATTACAAAATGAGATTACAAACAATATAAAAATTGAATGTGGATTCAAATTAAGTTTTATCCTTCAAAATAGTTGATACTACTTGAATGGACGTTTTTCTTTCAATGCTATGATCTCTTCTCTCTGTGGAGAACTACTCACTGATAAGTTTATGAATATCAAGAGATAATTTTTAGTCTTCTGTGAATGTTTGTTTTGTTTCTGTTCTGAACAATATGTTACCCAGCTTAATAACATACTTAAATTATTAATATCTGAGAAGACATGATGAATAAATATTTCATTGGCATGAAGGTAATGAAGTCTTAGATGCCAATTTTAAAAATAAGTTTTAGAAATAGTTTAGACAATAATTTATGCTGATGAAATAGGAATGTGTTATTTCTAAACTAAATTTTTTGAAGCACATAATAAACATTTATATAATGAGTCTATATCCAAAAAAGAAAGAAAAGAGGAACAATGGAGAATGACTTTGCCTTGAATTGAACATGGAATATAAATCAGTGGCCATGTACATAACCAAAACATGAGATGAACTGCGATTCACTTCTTATAAGAAAGAGGTTGAGTCTCACATGGATACAGGCAGAAAATTAGAGCTGAGGCAGCTTCTTACCTTCTAGTTCTTCCAATGAAATTAATTGTCTGTTATTAGAAAATCTATACTAAGTGGTATATGGAAGGAACCAAAGCAACCTAAAGGTAGATCAGTTACATTGTAGATTCATATTAGCATGCTAGAATTGAAAAAGAATGGCTTCTGTCTTGGCACAAATGAATTATTCCTGTTTCTATTATTCTGTCATGCATACCTTTTAGCACGCAAACAATATCATACTAGCATAAGATTGCTTACCCAACAAGAAAATACATTTTAAAGAGATGATAATAATCAGGTAAAAATGTTGCAGGGGAGAGCTGCTTGTTTGTTCCAGCCACATAGAACCAAAATAACCACACAGAAACTGTATTAATTAAATGACTGCTTGGCCCATTAGCTCTAGCTTCTTATTGTCTAACTCTTATATTAATTTAACCCATTTCTATTAATCTGTATATTGCCACATGACAGTGGCTTATGAGCAAAGATTTGGCATGTCTGACTCTGGCGGTGGCTCTATAGTGTCTCCCTGACACCACCCTTCTTGCTTCCAGCATTCAGTATAGTCCTCCCCGCCTACCTAAGTTCTGCTCTATCAACAGGCCAAGGCAGTTTCTTTATTCATTAATAGTTATCATGACACACAGAGGGGAATCCCACATCACAAAAATAAACTAGAAATGGCACAAGTGAGAGAAATTTAAGAGAAGAATGGAATAATAACATAAATATGTAAAAAAAAAACAATGGAAAAGGACATCTATATGTACAATGAGGTAAGAAAACCTAAGAAAGGATCAGAAACTAAAAAAAAAAATGTCAATGAGAAATAAAATAGAATACGAAGAGAAGTTAGCACATACTGACCCACAAGATGGACATGCACAGAAAGTAACGAGTTGACAAACATGAAATGAAACAGCCTAGACCTGCATGATGTGGGAGTGTCATATATCAATCTGTTGATATCATTGGTTAAGTAATAAACAAACTGCTTGGCCTCATAGCTTAGAACATAGGTGGGTGGAGTAAACAGAAGAGAATGCTGGGAGGAAAAGGAAGTGAGCTCAGAGACTCGACAGCTCTCCTCTCGGGGGCAGACGCCTCAGAGAGACACCATGCTCCCCGCTCCTGGGAAGATGCACGCGATGAAGCTCCGACCCAGGATGGACATAGGACATAGGCTAGAATCTTCCCGGTAAGACCGGTGCTACAGAGATGATTAGAAATGGGCTAAATTAATATGTGAGAATTAGCCTAGAAGAGGCTAGATAGAAATGGGCGAAGCAGTGTTTAAATGAATACAATTTGTGTGTTGTTATTTTGGGGCATGAGCTAGCCAGGCGGCCGGAGTGCTGGGGACACAGCCCCGCCGCTCATATTACTATACCTGCAAGAGATGATAGAATGGTCAGAAGAGAGAGAGAGAGAGAGAGAGAGAGAGAGAGAGAGAGAGAGAGAGAGAGAATAAGGCAGAATAAATATGTGACATACTCATCAAGAGTTCTGCAAAATCAGGGAAATGCACAAGTCTCAGATACAAGAGTTCTAGAATGGTTTCAGAACTCAGATTTTATGCACACAAACAAAGGCTTTCACTTACACAAATAATGTACGAGTCACACAACACCTATGTAATATATACCCTTAAGATGAGCATCACTGACTTCATCATTCGCGTTCTAGTTTAACATATTTTATAATGTAGCTTTAGTGTCACATTTTTATTTTGTTATTATTGACGGAAAAATCACCTGTTCATTAATTAACTGTCAGTCATATACAAATCCTGCTGGAAGGTTCTCTGCAAACTTCATGAAGAAAAAGGAGAACAATAAGCAGATTATGAAGCTAATTCATCTCATTGCTATATTTATCCTTAGTTTTAATTCTATAAGTACTTCATGGACGTAATAGTATTTTGTCAAATACAGGTAAACTGGAATTCTCTTGGTTACAACTTCCTATCCAGTTTTGGCCTGGTGTTGACTCTCAGTAGACATGTGGTCATATGTTGACTCACATGGACACATCACCTCACAAGAACAAATACAATTAGTAATAGATACATTTGCTATTGTGACACAGTATTCTTGAACTCTTTATGCACAGCTGCCTAAAAATTAGTAAAGATGAAAACATCCTTTTATTTAACATCTTTCACAAGCCATATGGGAAACCTTGAGCAGAAACAGACAAAACTCATAAACAAAAAAACCTTATCCCCTCATAGAACTTAGACAAGGTGTCAATAAGGAAGATAAACAAGGAAATAATGTGTGGTATATCTGATGATGACAGTGTATGGAGGAAAAAAGAAGAGGGAAGGGGATGAGAGGTCCTGGTACATCTAATAGGATTGTTGTTCAACTCTATCGCCTTGACAGATGACTCCTCTCTGATGGCATCATTTGAGCAAAGGCCTGAGAAAAGTAAGGATGATTAAAGATGTGACTTTGGTCACATCAGATGAATCCATATCATAAAATCATCAGGTATAACTAAGGTCCGACCATGGCATCCTGCTTTTTCAGTTCCTGAAGAAAATAAACAATGGTAGTTTTTCATAATGAATTACCTAACTTTTATTTTCAATGTTATTCCACTAAATGACCTGGATACAGTTGTCTTATGTGGCCTGCTTGAAAAAAAAAAAACAACCTTGGAACAGAAAGTCCAGGATTTACTCTCACTCTACTAAATACAAACTCTGCTCAATTGGACAATACAGAAGAGTTTCCATTTGCTTGCTTGCGAAATAGAAATACCAATATTCAAAGAGCTAATGCCTGTTGTGATTTTATTCTAAGGACATAGTGGCCCAGACAAGAGAAATGTTAAGAACAAGGCTTGCCTGGGCTTCATAATGTGATCCACCCTAAAAAATAATTCTTATAAGAGTATAATAAATACTATCAAGTAAAATATAATATGTGATGTTAAGTGTCAGGCTTCTCCTGGGCCCTGACTGTATTTCATATGTTTAGGTTTCCCTGGAAACCTGAGCCTGAACAGCCACGCATCTCAGGCTATCGTTCTCTCTACTGAAAAGCAGACTTGATTTCTCTCTCAGACAACTGTTCTGTATCTTTTCAGCATAAAGTCAGGAAAGGAATTTGCTGGTGGTGATGCTTTTTTATTTTCATGTTTAAGAACTCTCTTTTTTATTCTTTTTTAGAGCCCATAGTTCAGATTTTTAAACTAGTAGTACTAGCCAGAAAAGTTCGCTATTTGCTTTTCTTTTTAAATTTTCTTTGCATTTCATTTTCTGGACTAAACTGTAATTAAACATTTCTCCCTTCCATTTCCTGCATATTCCTAAATATAACCTGTTCAGTCCATATAATGTTACTTCCATGTATGTTTCCAATGCTGATTGTTTTATTTCATCTTTTCTTTTTAAACTCTATACTTGGCTTTTAAGGAAAACAAGGAGAAAAATCCATGAAGCACTTTTTATTTGACTATCCTTACAGGTCTTTTAGAAATGAAGCATACTATTGCATTCATGCGGGTGCGGGGGGGGGAGTGCAAGGCAATAAAGGTATAAATAAAATTAAGCAGGGTATAAAGGAGGATGGGAGAGAGGGAAAGAGCAAAGAGAGTGAGAGGAAAACCCAAAAAGTGCGTTTGCTTTTTCCCATAGTCCTCTGCAGCAGGCTGCATTTCCTGCGGGTAAACATTGTTGGACAGCATTTGTCACGCACTGGCTGGGCTCAGGCAGTGACTGGGGGACTCTGGGAAAACAGCAATTGGTGATGACAACCAGCCAGTGTTCCTGCAGGACTGTATGCTGGGCTGGATCAATGGGTGTCCCTTATCACCTTCCCTGGTGAGCTGCATAAGCACCCACATGCCAAGGTCAGGGGTCATTTCATTACCGAGGGCTGGAGTGATTTTTCATAGCCAAAGCTGAGATTCAGCCAAGTCAGCTGATGGGAATCCAGACACCTCGTTAAAAGACCTCATTTACATCTGTTCAGCTAATTGCGTGTACAAGACCTTGAAGTTGTCTAAGCTGGATTTCGGTAAAAATCTGCTATGCTTGCAGACACAAGCCCCGCCCGGTGAAAGAGTCCTATCTTGTGACCTCTCTGGGGGACGGCACTGTAACCTTCCTCAGGTGCTGTGCTGTTTAATGTGGGAAACACTGGATGACAAAGAGGTATCGCAGGGAAAAAAAGAACAAAGGTGATAATTATGTCATCTTCAGAATTCTCAAGAGCAAGCTATCTTTTTTTCACAGCCCTTCCAATTTGATAAGCACACCAACAAAGGGGTTACAAATGAAGCAGAGTTAAAAGAATGTATCTCTTCCTAATTGTATTTTTTCTTGCTTTAATTCATTCAAAATTATGAATGGCTGGAGAGTTGGATAACTCAAAGGCCTCCACAGTTTATCTCTGAGGCATGCTTAAAAGGCTATAATAAAATATAATTCACCTCTCTTATTCACCAAGAACAAAAATTAGTTTTCAGGATGAAACTTAAATCATTGGAGGCATCAACAAACCAGTTTGTTTAATATCTGTCCTACTTTGAACATCACCATTTGTAGCTGGCTGTTGTCCTCATGTTTAAGCGTGTGTCTGTTTGTAACTAGTCATGGGACATGTCATGGCCCTTTTTCATGTCACAGGGACCTGTCATGCTGTTTAGGATAGCAGGCACAGAAACACTGTTGGTTGGAAAAGATAGCAAGAACACAACCAAACACTAAAGAGTGTTGTTAGATTGTAAAGACCGTTAATCTAGGTTGTTTTTCTAGTGCCCAAGATGAAAATTTACGCCCCCCCCCCAATCTTTAACATGTTCTCTGCCACAGTGATAGAAGTTGCTATATGTATACTCTATCCCTTAAGGGTTCTGAGTAGGGGTATCTAAGGAATTAACTTGAACTCCCAAATTATTTTTTAGTTTTACGCAAAGTAAGTCAGAATGTCAGAGGTTCTTGATGTTCGATTGTGATCAACAAGTTTGGATTAACCAAAAGGAATCATAGAGAATGGCGAGGATCTGTAAATTATCTTCAATTCAAAAACAAACAAATGAAAAAATTATTTGAGATTTAACCTCAAAAATCTTTTAAAACCAAAAGGAAATCCTAAAGCCCAGTGATCTGAACATGTTTTCCCCAGATTTTGCACTACCCTTCTTCAGTTGAAAGCTGACATCCAAGCTCAGAATATGAAATGAATAGACTGAGACACGTGGCTTAAAACCACACAGGAGCATGGAAGTGTGCACCCTATTTAAATTCTACACATCAAGTTGCTCTATGAAACATTCAGGAGTAATCAGAGCAAAGCAATGTTCTGGTCCCCTCATATTATAAGGAAGAGAACTGAGTACTAAAAAGGAGCTAGCTTGTGACAGAATTAAAACTAGAACCCAGACTTCCACCTCTTCACACCCCAAATAGAGCAACCTTTAGCCCACTGTGTTTCCTTTAATGTTCACTAGGCTGTTCTGTCCATTGCACCACACCACCCATTTTAGGCTCACTAGAATAACACCCATCGTCCTCAGATACTCCTGTTACCACCCACTTGGAAAGCCCAGGGACATCCCATTCATGCATGATGTTCTTACAAATATATTCTATTAAATCCACCTCATATGTGTATATATCTTTATATGTGTGTTTAGATATGTTGTGGATGTATACAAGCACATGCACCTGTGTGTGCACACACCCACATACACACTCTGTTTGTGACTGAAGTTTAAAATAAAGAGAATTCCAACCACAAGCCAGTATCTTTTATCTTTGAGAGTGAGTCACTAAGTGGTAAATGTTTAGCACATAGTAGCTTAAATAGAAAGGGAAAATACAGTTCAAGTAATTGCAAAACACAGCAACAGTTTAAATTTGTACTGGATGTTCAAATAATACCAGAATAATTCCATTTCTCTCTATTTTTGCCCATGCTTTTGTCTGCTGGCCTCATTCTCCACCAGAAAGTCCACAGACAGCAGGACAAGCAGTCCTGGACACTTCAGATGGCATTCATAAATGATCTCAAAAGGAAAGAGTCACTGTTTTCCAGTTTTTATCGTTTTTTTTCCACCAACCATTTCAGCCTACAAAACCAAAAATGTTTTCAGTCTCATGCTTGTTCAATCACCAAGTCCTCTTTCCAAGGAGATCAGTTCACAACTTGCTTACCATGTATCACATGACTACATGAGGTCAAGTTGTATGATAGACAACACAATCTGGAGACAATTATTTATAAATGATACCAGGCAAACAAAAACAAAAAGGGAACTCCACACAAAGATAAATTAAACACATATGTATGGATGGATACACCAACATAGAGTTTCATTGTACCTAATTGACTTATTTTACATTCTTTTTTTATTGCAGCCTTACTTTATGGGTCAAAAGGTAAATAAACAGAGTTGGTCTTAAAGGAATGGTTTCTGGGAATTGGGGTTTCTCCAACTTCCACAAGGAAGGCTATATCCTAGACGGTAATTTTCTTAAACCTTTAGAATTCATATTAAATCTTTATTCAGGGTTAGTCAGAAGTAAAGTAAGTGGTTTGAGTATGCAAGTGGGTGAGGAGGTCCTAACTGAAGCCTTCTTTCTTGATGACCTTGATCCACCAATGGAAAACTATGAGCAGGGTCAGTGGAAAATGTAGCAGGGACCCATAGGAACCCATGCTCAGAGCCCACCCTGCTCATCACCTCTGCTTCCTTAATATATCTACTCTTTGACCTAAGCTTATCTGTGGCAGCCAGAATCATGTCCTTATGCTGAAAATATTTATAACAGAATCCCAAGAGCTTGGAAGTATGTTGTAGTACATGGCAAAAAGATCTTTATTCTTATGATTTTTAATGACATGGAACAAAGATTGCCCTGGATGATCCATGATGCTATAGGATACCCTTGACAGTCATTGAGAAGCATCCAAAATGGAAAATTAGGATTGAACCAGAGCATCAGGAGATGAGAGAAATTTGATGCTTGTGTTGAAAGCAACACATGACCAGAAGCTCAAAACCACAGGAAGGAGTAAGTTCTACTCAAGACTTAAGAAGGGTCACAGACATCCCAAGACCTTGATTTTAGCTCTCTGAGACCCATTTTGAATTTCAAATCTCTGAGGACATACTATGTGTGTGTGTCTGTGTATATATGTATACACATAGTGTATATATATATATATGTATATATATATATATGTATGTATGTATGTATACTCTCCCTAAGCCACCAAATCTGTGTTTATTTGTTGTATCAACAATAAAAAAATCATACAAAGTAGAAATACAAGAAAAAATGTATTGATTTACTTTCCTTTGCTTTCTAACTATGTCTCTCGCTGTATTTTCTTATATTCTCCCTCTTTGTTCACATTCACCTATTTTCTCTCAGGTCTACTACTAGCATTTTAAAATCATGACTTTGAACCTTTGAACCTTTGTACCAGATTTTCTTCAACCTCAGGCTCCCACTTCACCTGTTCTATGGAGAACCTTCATCTACCTCACTCACCCCTAAATTTAATACAGGACTGTATTCTTGGGGACATTTTGAGCACATCCATCGGCAAATGAGCCCCTCTTCCTTAAACCTCTTTATTGTCTATTTTCCACAGGATTTCTCATTTCATTTTGTTTCATTTTTCTTCTCCTTTGTACGTTACTGAGTCAATTCATGACACACATTTGTCCTCACATTGCCTTGAGCCTGGATCCTCTAACCATCATCTGACTGCATTGAAGTGGACCTGGGCAGCTAGGGTTTCAGGCCTAGTATTGGAACATAAAGTCCTCACAATAGAGATCAATATTTCAGGGGTAAATTGGGAATTTCTCCTTTTGGTGACAATAAGACATGACTGGCAGTGCCATGCACTTGGGAGCAGGCACTTTCTTTCTGGTTCACCAACTTGAGGCCGGGCTGACTTGTAAATAGAGATGTTTTACCCCAATTTCACTTGCAACCCTCTCACTTCTGTGTTTTCCTGTTTTCTGTCAATAAAACTGAGCTGTGCTTCAGAAAGGGTTGATTCTGTGCACCAGGTCAGAGGGACCAGAAAGCATGCACAATCCAATTCCATCCAGCAAAGCAGTGAGATGTGAAATCGGTTTAGGAGCACATGAGCACCTTGAACAACATCACATTGGCTCATTCTCATTCACTCCTGAAATGCTTGAGTCCAGGGCCTTTCCCGGGTAATTAAGCTCAAGTGCCTGAGAACTCATAGCTAGCAAGTAAGCAACGTCTTCTTAGTCGAGGCCAAACACAAGAGCATCTTGTATTTTAGTTTCATCATTGTTTTTTAAACTGTGAACTTCTTGGCCTCGGTGGAACAGTGTCTGCCCAACAAAGACCAGCCAGGAGATCTTTAAATAAGATCTTGATAGAAATAAATCTTTATGGCATATTTATATCTATGCCAATCCTATAAGATTTGAGATAAATTTTTACTTGTAAAAGTTGAGTAGAATAAAAGAAAAAGAAAAAAGAAAGACAAGCAATGATTTTCCTGGTTATTTTTCTTTACATTTTTTTCCTCCACTAGGGTATTTTCCTTCCTGCCCACTTTTATGTTTCTTTCTGTAGCTCCTCCTTCTTTTCATCTCATATCTTTGACTTTAAGCATGGAGAAGTGCGCTTATGATAACACACTCTCAGTGTGATCTCTTCACTCTTGCCCTGCTCTGATGTCATGGGAGAACAGGGCAAAGGAACTCATCAGTGACCAACCTCGGGGCAACAAGTCTTAAGGTCCAGACGATGGGTAATTCTGCCTTCTTCTAACTGTTACTGTATTCTATGATCTTTATTTTCTCATTCTAGCCTATCTCTTTACTTCTTTCAACATATAAAGAACCGCAGTAGATGCAAAGAATTGGATTGGTGATATGATGGGTTTTCCTATCTATATTGCCCAACTTCCAGAAAAGGAACTGACTCTCTCTGTAGTTAAAGACTTCTGATAATCAGCAATCAGAGACCTATGGGACCCCCTGCTGGCCCTCCTAACACAAAGAATGCTATACCACTTTCTGTGTAGTCACCCAAACTGGAAGGGATATTCCTATGACTGCTTGGGCAGTGTGAGATGATCAAGAAGCCACTGCTCAAAATGTTCTACTGTCTGTACAGAGGGAGGCTGGCATCTTTCCACCTGAAGTCAGTAGGAAAGACGTGGGTGGTGACTCAGGACAGTGTCCTTCCTGATACCACCCCAAGGAGCTTGGAGATGATCTACTAAAAACACAAGCAAACAAATGAAAGCGTGGAGAAAAGGATTTCTGTGCAAGACTCAGCTATTTGCAGGGGAGAAGGCTGCTCCCTTTTCCCACTAGTTGTGCGTTTTCAAAGGGAGATTTATGCTGCAAGAAACAGCTTTTGGAAGTCATCTCAGGAGAAGTTCCTCTTTTTTGCCTCACTAATCAGCCCTTTTGTGCTGTCTGGGTCCAGTGGCAAGTCACATGGAACCTGCTGGAAAGCTATTTTAAACCCCTGTTTTGGGTGCCAAATGTAGAAGAGGCTCACACCTGACAGGGGAGGTCACCGTCACTCACCTTGCTGTTCCCGGGCTGGCCTCGGTGATTCAGAACCCTTGGCAGTGCCAGGTAGTCAAGCACTTCAGTTCTTTCTTTATTCTTTTTCTCTTTTTAAAGAGTTTCTTTGCTAATTGCAGATTCTAATAACTCTGGAGAGTAAATTAGGGCTCCTTAATATGACCGGCACTTATTGCCACTAAGTTTCTGCTGGAGGGAGACACTAAGAAACATTTATAATCACACCATTTCCTTCACATTTTTTTCTTTCTTTCTTTTTTTTTTAACACTTTTTTGGTTTCTAGAATTGTTCCCGGGAATCATACTGGCATGCTGGATGTTACTGAGTCTTGCTCTATGCAATCATGAAACAAAATTTATCTTTCACATGATATCATTGATCACACTGCTGACACAAATGAATTTTATGATTGTTGGAAAAAATGCAGCATTTCACAGCAACTCATATTTTGGATCTTTTAAAAAAGAAGTCATTTAGAAGTAACTGGGAAATATGCCCTTGGCCTGGGGAGAGGAACGCTGACTCCAAACCTTTTATTTTGCTATTAAAACCTTGGCTGAAAAGTATGTTTTAGTAGGGGAATGTGAGCCACATCATAACAGTCAGTCTTTGGCATCAGAAACTCATGCAGTTTCCTGGCTTTTTTTTTCTAGACTACAGCAATCATTTTAGGCCCTCTGACTCAGGGTTGCATCCCCCAACTTCCTAAGAATCATATTTAGGCTTCAGAATAAAGGTAACTCTGAGCTATAGGGCTTTATCAGTCAGAGTCCCTGCAGGAAACAGAGGGCAAACTTAAATTGGATAATTCCAAAGGGATTTAATAGAATAAAAAATGTATTTGGACAGGAAGCAGAGGGTAAGGAAATCACAGGGGACAATGGAGTGTCCTGAAGCTAATACGATAAAGAAGCTGTTAATACCTCTAGGTCTGCAGTAGGTAAGGGGAGGGAGCAATTACCAGCAGTCAGAGAAGGAAACTGTGTGTAGGCATTCTCTGGTAGCATCTGGGATTTATAGGAGAAGACCTCATCAAGTACATGGAGCTACTGTGGAGTGGAAACCATGGCAAATAAAACCTGGAGTTTACTCTCTACCCATTTCAGATCTTGCCCAGCAATGTTATTCTCTAATTGACCTCAACTAAAACCCAGGAGGTAAAACTGGCACTCATAGACATGGCACACCACAGGAGAATCTAAAGATGGGGGGGCATATGCAAATTGAAGACATCCAGAAAAAATAGGTAAATAAATAGTCCTTGGACTTCATATACCTTTTCACCTCCCTTAAAGAGGCAGAGCTTTCTTAGCCTGTTAAATAGAATAAATGAGCAAGACCTTTATTTTTGATACATATATACATATATTTGATATATATTAGTATATATATAGTCTATATAGTCTAACTATAGACTATATAGTCTAACTACTATATATAGTTAGTTTAGCTAATAGTCTAGCTTATATATGACATTATATATAATACATATATATGTAGTGTAACAACATTCCTATATTTTCTTCAGCAATCAATGAAAATATATGTGCAATAGAATTGTCAAATGAATAAAACAGGAATTAATTTGGTTTTGGAATGCTGGCAATAAATTGAACAAGTGAATTTTTATGTACTGAGAATATTCTACTTCATAAAGAGATGGTTAAATGATCCCAAAACTCATGAGCTGAGTCATGGATGAGACAGTTAAAAACCTCTCTTCTCAATTTAACAAAAGTAAAGATAGTAACTTGGTGAATTGATACCAATGGCAACTCCCTGTCATCTAATCACCCTGCTATAACCTATGCTACAACAACCCAGCAGCCCTGGACTTTAAAATAGAGTTTAAAAGACAAATGCATATTGTCGGTTGAGGATGTAGAAGACTGATGGTAGACGCAACCCAGTAACTTTCTCTAAATTACTGGAAGGGTCTGTATACTTTTTTTTCACAAGTTTTGGCCACTGGGAAGAAAGGAATGCTTCAGAATACAGAGGGTGCTGAAAATGAATTGCCTGTTTTGTAGTTTCGCCATAGGCTGGCCCTGAATCAACCTTTACTGTCCATAAATTCCAGTAACAGCTACTTAGGTCACCAAAGGCTGTTCCCAGACTCTTAGCACTGACACCTTCTGCTTCTGGCAAGCACACGCAGGCTCACCAAAGCCTGGTCAATCCCATTAATGTTAGGACAGATGGATATTCCTGCCTACAAACTTCATGAGGGCACTTTAGTTGTCTCTAACTCAGACACAAGAAACACTGGCTCTTCATGATTGTCTGTGAACACACAGGAAAGGGTTCTGTACTGGACTGATTTCTAGAACACCATTCCTTAATAACGTAGGTAGGCCCAGGAGAAGAGTCACTGAGTTCATCCCTGCCCTACTGGTCACCCAATCCTCCCTGGTTGCACCTTGGCCCAGTTTATTTTTGACTTCTGTATCTTTTATCTTTAGTGTGTTGTTTCATCTCATAGTGGAAAAGCAACATAAAGTTATTAAGTAGCCTAATGGAGAGTGGCCTTGAGATTTCTTTCTGGTGCTATGTCTACCACCCAGATGATTTGTTAAATCTCACTAAACCTCAGTGACCACAGTAAACAGGGAAGGAGGACAATGCCTTGTTAAAAAGTAATCTGAAAGATCTCACATATATTAACATATTCTAGGTGCTAAATAAATGCTTTGATTTGATACTTTTCTCTTCCTTTTCATTAAGACTGTGAAGATGCAAAAATAGATATTAAGTAGATTCGAATTTGTTCACTTTACTCGTAATTTAAGCTACGTGGCTTTGTTTGTATTCTTTTTTTTCCTAATGGTTGTAATTCATGAGCCACAATTAAATCACAGCATTCAGAGTGAGGTGGTGCTTTAAGAATTGTGCACACAGTGACCTTACTCTCATTTAACAGTTTTCAAGGTCCCAGGTATGATTCACCATACCTTAGCCTTCAACAACTGCACTGTACAAAATACCCGTTCCTGAGCAGATTGGTCACATTCTAGGACATTATGTTTGTTGACTCTTCTCCAAGTTATATAAAGAAGGAGCACAAGTGACAGAGATTTCAAGATGTATACATTTGTCAGATGTACCAAAGGGCTGAAAGGAGCATAATCATCAGGAAGTGTTGTCATTGATCCTGTTCTCTGACAGTGAGTCACCTCATCATTGGCTATCAAGACACTTGTATTCAGAGAATGGCATTCATAAATCCACCCTTCTATCGTCATTATTAAGAGTTTGCCAAATTCAAAGTGCTATGTCAGATTTTCGGAAATACAGAGATACATAAATAACACACCCCTATAATAACTCTCTGTGCATGGTTGATGATGGAAGAAAAATGGGGCACAGAAATGTAAATAAAAAGTTAAAATATTCAATTACAACCACGGAATGTGAACAACTCCCCCAATACACACACATACTCACTGCCTGGAATATGAATGGTTTCAATGAGTAGACATGGAGTAGGCTTTGTAGGATAAAGCAGATCTCTATGGCAAGGCAAAAGAACAAAAAGAAAACATCCAAGGCTACCACAATGCTTGGGGGTGTTCAGGACATAGCATGTGATCAGTTTCAAACAGAACAGAAGAAGCACAGAGATCAGACCTTAATAGTGTGCTGAGAACATAATGATGAGCTTTGAATACTCTGACAAGGATGTTTAACTTCACCCCGCTAAGCATTTTGGATGGTTCGTGATATGATTAGAAGCATATTTTATAAAGGAGGCTAGGAGCCATGATGAAAAAATTAAGTCTGCTTCTCTTACAGAAATATTTGCCTGGGTGCAGGATTTTCTGTTTTGGACAAACACACAGCTTTCCCTTTCTCCAACTCATTTGCAATGCATAGCATTGTACAGCTTCTGAGGAAGAATCATAATCTTCTCAATGTATTCGTTGGGAGACTAGTCATCAGTACAGACATGCTCGTGGTGGATTTCCTCGAGGGCATCAGATGATTTTTCTGACTTGCTCAACTGCAAAATATGTCCCGACGGACAGGAACTGCATTCCAACATTAGTTAGATATCTGAACAGAGCTGTGCAAGACAGAATAAATAAAACTGGAGTTATTTCCCAGCCATTTGCAATGGGAGATGATCTGAACAACTCCAACCTAACTAGCCATTTGATCAACTGCCTGACTGTTGTGTGAGCAAGCCCCCAGAATCACCACTGCATGTTGCCTACAACAGAGCAAGGGATGCTATATGGAAAAAAGGGAGCCTTGCTAATGTTTGTCTTTATTCCAACTGTGTTTGGGCTCTGTTGCTATCTTGATCACCCCCATTTTTCCCCATGAAATCTCCAGAAATATTTATTATTTGGATAAAATCACAAAAAAATCAGACTTTTGTGTAGCAGTCATGCATTACTGCTACAGCTCCCAAACCATTACATTTCCTTTCAGGGTTGGTCCTGCAGAAGCTTTTGATGATGCTGAGCACTGGCTGCCTTTGTCTGTTTTCACATCGCCACTGACTCCAGCCTCAGCCATAGCCTTTTGAGCTCTGGCCCCATCTAATCTCTGCCTCCCCACCTAATGACACCCACTAATATGTGCTAACATATGTCTGAGCAAAAATTAGCTGCGGTGTCCAACTCAATTAGAAGGGAGTTCTGAACAAGAGCAATTTCTCTATAGGTTATACGTTTTTCCTTTGAAATTTTTCTTTATTGATTTTATTGAGCTCTACATTTTTCTCTTTTCCCCTACCTTCCTCTCCCCTCCCCTTCAACCTTTTACCATGGTCCCTATGCTCCCAGTTTACTCAGGAAATCTTGTCTTTTTCTACTTCCCATGTAAATTAGATCCATACTTAGGTTATGCTTTTACTGTTCTTTTTAGCCACAGGAGAAGTTGCAGAGCCCAATTTTAGTTTTCCGACTCCATATTTTCTACTTCCAAACAGTCTACCTTGGTGTTTCACATGTTATGATTGGACCACCACATGCAGACACCTCTACCAGGTACATCCCCAGCAACCCAGGTAGCAAGAGCACTGCCTCATCATAAAGGCAATGGAGTCCAAATAAAAGTCATGTTGGTTTTAAAAAAAAAATCACTTGGTATGTGCTTAAAGTTCTAAGGGAATTTGTGCTAAGATACTTGTTTCATATGACATTTTAGCAGAAGAAAGACAGCCACATAGCTGGAGAGGGACAACAGCCAGTGAAAAGTGCTTTCTGTTCTCTGTCTCCCATCTTCTAAAAGAAGATCCAAATTAATAGCAATGTGAGCAGGTGGAATAAAGAGCCTCCGAAGTCTGAGACGTGGCATTTCAAACCATACTCTGCGCACCTCTTTGATGAACCCTGAACCCAAACCTGATTCTTTGCCTTAAGAAATTGCCATTTACCCCAAAGTATAGTCTCTCTTCTAATTTTAAGCTTTCGTGAAAAGTGGGTATAAATAATGATGTAAATATTATACTGGTAACTAAATAAAATATTCTTAAAATAAGGCCATTCCCAAAGTAAATGGTAGCTGTGTAAACACCAACCTTTCTATTCAGATAGAAATACTGGAATAATACCTAGTTTATGAAGAGTTCCACCCTTTTGTTCTAGGTTTTCTTATCCCATTTCAAGAAAAATCTTCTTCAGCTTTCTTTGGTTTCATGATTCTTTTTTTTCCTGTCATTTCCTCTAAGTTTTCCATTTATTCACAAATTTTGACCACCATGCTGCCAAACACCACCCTGGTCTCCACTCCCTCCTGTCCTCATGCTTCATTCCCTTCAGAGGCCTTTGCCATGGCATCTGTGCATCTATCTGTTGCGGAAATGAATGCTTGTTCTGCAAACAGGTCCAATGCTCATAATAGAAATTAATAAAGGAATACCAGAGAGAATGAAGTGCAATGTTTAGAGACAGCTGTAAAAAGTTAATCTGTTCCTCTTCCATTCTGCCTGCCCATATTCACGTTTTTATCTTGCTTAGGGTGGAAGATGCTTTTGAACTCTGAGAATAACTGTCTTTATGCTGCTCATAACCCTTCAATAGCTCACTGCTTATTTATGTATTCCATTTTACAGCTAACACCCTTCATGAGGCCTACCTCGGGCAACCCATGTATATGGAATGATCCTATTTTCAAGAGCTTCTGACATTTACTATAAAGCCTTTTTAGATATGGTAGCCCCCCCCCCCTTCTTTTCATTCTGGAAATTTAATCATCACTGTAAGGCATGTAGTCTTTCAGGGGCAGCTTCCACAGCTAGTGGGAGAGAGGAGACACAGAGAAAAGTGAAAGTCTATGCACAAAGCTTCTCAGCCCCCCCTCCTACACGCACAGGTTTGTTCCTATTACCCTCCTGGGGAGCCTTGTAGGTCTGGCCAACTGGGGCTTAGCAGGTGATGACTGTCACATATAAACAGGCTTCCAATCTCAAACTAGTGGGATTTGTTTAAGCTTCCTAATGATTGCTGGCTTGTTTAGTTTGCATTAGCTTTTTGTTGTTGTTTTCAGTACAATCGCATTTATATTTTAGGCTGCTAGCTAGATCAGAAATAGCTGTCAGGCTCATCATTTCAGCCTGCCCCCCTTTTAGGCATGAAGCAGTTCCCTATGAACACAGAAACATCACACTCAGCTCTGTCAGATCAGCTTCATGGCCGCATTTATCAAAATTATCCCAGAGTCCCTTGCAGAGACGAATATTAATAGGGTTCATTTAAAATCAAGAGTGTTACTAATGCTTTTTTCTATGTGCTAAATGGGAGGAAACAAGAATTACACAAACAAAAAAAAATAAGGCAGGGTTGTTAGAATAGTTAATAAGGTGAGGTGAAATCTCTGGGCAAGGAGAAGGAGTGCTGAGCTTTCAAAACTCTCCCCGTATCAATTTACATACTATTATTCCCATTGCTCTCCATCCAGACAGGAAAGCAGCATTTCTGTCCATATGCAGCACACTGGCAGGTAATCAACCCAGAGCATCCTCCCTGAGTGCATCCTGTCTGTCCATCTACCTGTACACTCTCTCTTGCTAATACCTTCATTAAAAGGAGAATAATGTTACCTCTCCCTTAGGATGATAAAGAGGGTTCAGGGAGGAAGAGCCAAAGAACTTTTGCATGCATAAGTGTAAACACAGGCATATTAAGAGTGAATGTTTTCCATCTTCCTCCCACCCAAAAGAAGTCCTTTGAAAACAACAGGCCAGGTGAGGTTGGTGGTAGTAGTAAGCCAGCGTAGTGGTATTCTTGGTAAGTTTTGTTGGATAGGACTTCACATTGTGACATTGCTTCTATGCCCAGGAAGTACCATTCTGTCACCTTGTGCTAAAGTGGCAACCACTCCAAGTAATGTAGATAATGCTATTGCTCCTTCTCCACTTCATGCCGCCGCTGACTTAAATAATAATTCTGGTTGCTCCTACCAGAGTCCTCCCTCCTGTGCCACGTTCCACAATATAGACTGTAAAGAGATGCCTGCCTTGGGTAACTGGTGTGTGATAACGTTTTCCTGGGGAGATGCAATGCACAAGTCTACTTACATGAGATAGAGAACTCACAACAGACCAAAGGACCATACCACTAAAGTGCATTATGGTGAACCAATGAGTTTTATTGGGATTACTTACAGGAATACGGATATGGGGCTTCTTATGGAAGCAGAAATGACTCAAAGACAGCCAAAGCCCACCCCAAAATGGGCGACAGCTCACAATGCTGGGAACGTGAAGCATGCTGCACAGTTTCTAGGCAGCTCAACAGATTGGAGTGTGCCCTTTCCAGGTACCTCAGTTGGTATAAATCTATCCCGGGCATCTCTGCTGGTTCCTGCTTCTTCCAGGCAGCTGGTCTGACCTATCTTCGTTGTAGTTTTTCTTCTCTGAGAGTCTTCTTGGCAATGTAGGTTCCTTCTATCTGAAGATACCTCCAGCCTTCATTGCTTCCTCTGTCAGGGAGGGGCCTGAATCTAGTAAGTTTCAGGGACTTTCTGATACTATTTTGAGTTGTTTATCTTCTGGTTTAGGGAGCTTCCTGAGGGAGAGCTAGTTCAAATCTAAGAGGACACTGTTACACAAAATCATCTTAGAAAAGTTTTTAAAGTAATTTATTGCTTTTGTTCTTCAAAAATAATGAAGTGGTCAGAGATAAATGTTTAGTTAGATTTTTTTTTTCTGAAGTAAAGGTAATAAACAAGACTGTTATTTATCACCTTTTAATTAAGTAAAACAGCCTTTCAAGTGAAGAGTTTAAGACTCTATTTGGAGCTGTTAAAAACTTGACTCAATAGTTAATTTTATTCTTGGACCAAAAACACATGAGTAATTAGACTTTAGGGTCAAAAGCTCTATTGTGGGAGCTGCAGCTGTGCTTGAGAAGGACAGGTCAGGCCATTTCAATCTCCCTGGAGCCCGGGAGATCACAGTGTCCTTCACTGATCAATGCAGCACTTCAGAGCAGTGATTTCTGACCAAGGACAGTTCTGGTGGCCCCCACCATGGGGACACTAATAATATTCACTATATATAGAAGTCAAAGGACAGGAAAACTCTCTTAACAAAGAGTTATACACAATGACAAATATCAATATTGACAAGGTGAAGATGGTCTACCACAATGTGAAAATGGATAAATACTTTGATAAGATTATGATTAGAATGATAGAAAAATAAAATTGAAGCCCAATCATTTAGAATCTCTAGTAGGGGAACATAGCATTTATATAATTTTTACTGATAGAGCATCCTCCCAAGGCTAGTGAGATGCCTTCATTGCTAAAAGTACAACCTAAAATGAAATATGAGAAGGCACTTCTACAAGTTGCTCGCTAGTCTCCATACATGTCTCCAGTGCTGCATGTGTGTTCATCATACATATATGCTATGTATATACACAGACATCATACACACATGTTATACCGATACATACAATTTATAAATTGAAAGGAAAGAGCATTTTCCTTGTTCAATATTGTCATCTTTTGCTAGCAAGCATGCCTGTTTAAGAGACACATTCAGAAGGGACAGATGAAAGATAGCATGATACCAAATGTTCTGAACTCTGTTTTTAAAGATTTATTTAGTGTGTATGTATGCTGTGTGCACCAATCGAAGTGCTAAAGCACATGTTTAGAGGTCAGGGGATAAATTTACAGAAGTGTGATCTTTCCTTCTATGTGGGACACAATGGCTAATCATAAATCATCAAGCCTTCATCTTCTGAGTCATCTCACTGGTACTATGTTAGTTCATTCTAACCTCTTAATAGATTGACAAATGTTGTTAAAGAAAAGGGGACCCAGCTTATGTTACCAGTTGTTTTCTTGGTTTTGACTTGAGTAAGATGAACTCCCAGAGAACTTTAAATGTGCATTTCCATAACTGAAAAGGAAACTTCTTAAGATACATATTAGCCTCTTTCATTTATTCTTTTGAGAAGTATCTGCTCATATCTGTAGCCCATTTTTAAGTAGGTCATTTATTTTCTTTGTTCTTTCTATATGCTGGATATTAATCCAGGAGGGTGTGTGTGTATGAGTGTGTGTGTGTACGTGTATGTGTGTGTATAACAATGATCATTAAAGAGGAGATTATAAATTTAAATGTGGACAATTGGAAGGGGGAGAAGTAGGCATGAAAATGATGTGAGTATAGTATACACATTGAAAATCCTCAATTTTTAATTAAATTCAAATAATAAAAACAAAACACCGAGTAGATGTCAAGTGTAAAGGTAATTAAGTCAGATGAAATTAGGAAATCTAAAGTTCTAGTCTAGGCTACTTTCTTATCTATAAACTGTATATAATAATGATATAGATCTCCTAGGATTATAAAATATTAAATTAATTAGCATGCAAAATAGCAACTTCATAATAAGCATTAGATATTCTTATACACATGACATCTTATCACAGTAGGGACCAAAGCACAATGTGACAGTTCCAAGCATGCTTCAGAACAGCAGGTGGGCTTTTTAGTGAAGATCTTCTTCACTGCTAAACAGTACCCATAAACAGAATGTGCAATTAACTTCAACATAAATGCACTATATAATGTGGGTATACACTGTGTACTATAACGGTATGTTATGCTCTATGCTCTATGTTAAGAAAATTATGTAAGGAAAAAAACACATATTAATCCATTATGTATATCTCAAAGTAATAACCACACAGAAAATGACTACATACAAAGTTGCAAAACAGGTTATTATGTAGGTTGAAGTGCTTCTTTTAAAGCCTAGATATGCATTTATAAACTATAGTGACACTTGGTGTATGTGTTTGTGTGTGTGTGTCTTTGAGTCCTTTAGTTGAATTAAAATAAGATTATACCAGGGGACTGTGGCTATGAAATACTAAGAGGTTATAAAGCATTGGGTTCTACCACCATTTCTATTGCTTAGTGTTTTATGATATGTTATCTGTCTTGAATTATGAATTGTCACTTCAAAACTAAAATACCTCATTTCTGTCCCACTCCACTAAGCAAAGAGGCACAAGGAGCCCCATCTTGGAAGACACTCAAAGTTCCTTTGTTCATTTTTAAAATGACTGAATTTTGATTATTGATCACATTCATCTGCCTAAGCTCAGGAACCTTTGATTTCCTGTGGGAGGGGAGATTTTGCTGAGATCAGATGTGTTTCATCAATCTTTAACTGAACCTTGGACATATTTGATAAATTGACATTCATTAGCCAGGAACCAAGCAATTCAGAAATCGTTTATGTGTTACACACCCTCCCTTTGATCATCTCCCTAGATCAATTTGCCATTCTATTGGTTAGAATAGGCTTTCAAAACTTGTTCCTGCTTCATTCTAGACATTTTAGAGTCCGAAATGAAGTGAATGCAGAAAGTATATTATGAACAACCCTGTGCACAACAAAGATATATGGATATTATTTTATTTTGTTTGATGAAATTCATCACTTTATGCATAATTGCTAAGTAGAGAAAAAAATCAACCAACAGGATAAGAATGTTAGGTTACCAAAATAAATAAGGGTTGGCATGTAGATCATGAAGATTATATGCATCTCAAGGTTACAAGTCTTCTATGTAGAGAAGAAATGACATTTTCTTCTTTTATGTCCAGCTGAGCTGTGCCTCACTAACAGTCATTTCTTTTTGCTTATCTGAGACAGGAAGTTGGACACCTATCACGTCCCTCCATCTCCCTTCAATGAAGACAGATTGGTCTCATCAGCCTTTCCATTCCGAATTCTTCTCCTTTGACCTGTGTCTTTGCAGTTTTATCAGGATAGTGTGTCTGTTGCAGGGGAGGGCTGGGTTCTGTCCTATCTATAGAAATGCTGGTGTGAGGTCAGAGTCACACTGTTTCGCCTAAGAACTTCTTTCTTTTCAACTATGTTTATCTGGGTGGAACAAAGCCATACATACATACAGCAACACTTTTCTCTTCAGGGATGTCATTCCACTCTTAGCAAGTTTTCTCTTTGCTGCTTTATAATTCTACCTCCGATAATCTTTTTCAAATACTGAGATAAAAAACATTCCAGAAAAGAATCAGGGTAAAGAGTGGCTGTTACCTGGAGCATAAGGACTCAAGTGGGGACAGGAATTTGCTAATGCAAGGTGAGGGCTGAAGGGAAGACTTTGAAAGGTGAACCTTAGAGAGACAAGCTGGCCATTGAAAACTAAAGTGCCAACTTGCCTCCAGTGAACAAATGCACCTGCCATTCGCACTGCAGCCAATTTGCTGTTTCTACTTTTATCTCTCTCACACAGCATGCTGCAAACTCTCAAAGGTTTTCCTGCGCCTCTTTTTGTGATGCCCAAACCAGCAGGACTTGAAGCTAGAAGCTTTTGCTCATGCATTTTATTCCTGCTCTTTCCCACTCGTGTTAAAATAAATTGGGACAATAATATTCATAAGGGGAGTAAAGTCCTAAGGGACCATAGCTCTTCCTCCCAACCCCAGTGTCACTGGACATGAGCCAGCTTTTCACGATGGTGCAGGGCATCTCCATGAAATTCAGTCACTGGAGCCTAGTCACCAAGGTAGAGAACTGTCTGTGCTATGAAGACATGATGGAGGTGAGAGTTAATGCATTTAGGTTTACTCAGCGAGAAAAAATGACAGCTTCTGTAAGAAGTAAGTCCTCCTTTAAAGGATGAAATGTCAAAAGCCAGGTCTCAGCCCCTATACATTTACTGGTGAATGTTTTCCCATATGCAAAAACATTTACTGGTGAATGATCATCATGTGGCTGTTTTCATTATACAAACGGGGGGGGGGGCATCGCTCCATAAAAGGAATCCTAAATGACGAATGTAGATTTGCTTATATAAAAAAGTTTAGTTTAATCCTTTCCAAAAGATTTAAATATTTCAGCACATAGCACTGTTGAGCTTTCTCAATAGCTTATGATTCTCAGCCCCCAAAGAAGCTTCCACTTACAGACTTCTGATTTTCCATGCCTGATGCTTCTCTGAAGACACCGCTATACATTTAAATATAGGTTCTTTCAAATGCTGCCAAGGAAGAAAGAAAGACCTTAGGACTGTAGCACGTGTAGCTCTTTCTTCCCTCTCTCTTGAAAACCTTAAGTAAAAGCTGTACAAAGCATTCTAATGCTGATGGAAGATTGGTATTTTAATTGTACAAAAGAAAAATTACTCATTGTGCTATCCCAATCAGCTGTAGCCCTTGCCTGGGAGAAGGGAAGATCTCAGTGTTTAGTCTCATGAGAGGGAAAAAGTGAGAGAAGGTTGAGCAAAAGTTCTGTTCTGCTTTGCCCTCCCTTTGCATTTCTCACTTGCTTTGCTACCTCTAAGCTTAGCCAGTGAACAGCTTTCAATTAAAAATGGAAGTGTTTAAACAACTGCAGTGTATATCTGAAAGAAAGAGAACCAGGCTCAACTCACAGGACAGCAAATGAATTACAAATATGAAAACAAAAGTTACTCTCCCAATGTACCATAAATACAATTTAGAAGCTTCAGGTTACTCTACAGAGGTGTCTGAAATTAAAGCTAATAAAAGTTGGTCACCTGCTCACCTGTTACCTCTCAGAAGTTTATTCACCAAGATGATTCCTCTGACCTTCACTGATTCATTCTTTTGCGGGTTTTACTTCCTTCATTTGTTCAACAAATATTAAATATAATTTTATAGTCAGTCCCCATCCAGGAACATTGTTACAAGGTAGTCACCATTTGGATAATGCCTCCTACATAGGCATCATCTTAATGATTTCATATGACTGCGTTGTTTAACACTTCTAAAATCTAATGAAGATAATTTTTGCTTTCTGTATCTAAGAAAATCAAATCAATTCATTACCAAAGGACTTGTTTGGATTGGAACATGGGTTCTTGTGGTCATGATAAAAGAATTGAAAAATTACGCACAAATAGCAAAGCAACAAATCTTTTATTTAAAGAGAAAGTGACGGATATTCTGTGAGCAGCATGCCACTTAAGCTAGAGCCATCCAAACAGTGGTTACTGCTTAGGGCTTCCTTTAATGGGGTCCAAGAGAAGAGTTAATTCCTAAAAGCCATAGTGTGTGTAATTTTCCAGTCTTTCCGAAAGTCTTGGGTTATATAAGCCTTGCTTTCCTGTGCATTTCCATGACGCATTTGATTTTAATCATATGCACACACAATTATGCATAGGCATAAAATGGTAAATAAAAATTTCCCCTAAAAGCTTGCTTTTATGTTCTTTTTATGAAAGAACAGTTTGTCTTACTTTGCATGAACCCAGAAAGAATCTTTCATTGCTGGAAGGGGAATATACCTGCAGCTCAATGCAGGTAAAGGTTCTAGGTGGCTAGGTACATTGTAAGGAAAGAGGTGTGTATATAGCCCAAACCAAGTAGAGTCCCGGATTGCAAAACTATCTCTGTGCTTGCTTACCTCAAAATTAAGATTAAATGGCCAATAAAGTTGGAATCCAGGATTCAAAACCAGTTCTAAAGCCAAGTGTCTAGTCGCTAAATTATACACTGTAAATACATATTTAAGGAGGTGGTCTACTTGCTTCATGAGTGTCAGAGTTAGTCCTTCATAGAAAATATTTACCACACTCAGTTTTTATACTAGATCCTTCTTATACTTTTGAACTCATATCAATGAAATAATCACAGAACCCTGAGGCCCATGCTAGCGAATTTCTTAAGTTTTCTTCTCAATAGAATAAGCTGATGCCACTGGGGTATGGCAATATCTTACCATGTTAGATTCTCTCTCCTTCCTCCTCCTCCTCCACTCCTCCTCCTCTTCCTCTTCCTCTCCTCTTCCTCTTCCTCTCCTTCTCCCTCTCCCTCTCCCTCTCCCTCTCCCTCTCCCTCTCCCTCTCCCTCTCCCTCTCCCTCTCCCTCTCCCTCTCCCTCTCCCTCTCCCTCTCCCTCTCCCTCTCCCTCTCCCTCTCCTTCTCCTTCTCCTTCTCCTTCTCCTTCTTCTTCTTCTTCTTCTTCTTCTTCTTCTTCTTCTTCTTCTTCTTCTTCTTCTTCCTCTCTCTCTCTCTCTCTCTCTCTCTCTCTCTCTCTCTCTCTCTCTTCTGTATGTGTGTATGTGTATATATGTATGTGTGTTTAGTCTCTAAGTCCCCAGACACTATTAAGACATATGCTAGACCAAATATAACCTCACAACCAATGAACATGCTCTATGAGCCCAACATAAAAGTCAATCATATCACCATACAATCATGATTTTGTTTTCCTTTTGTGCTTTGGAAAAAAATATCAAAACACATATTCTTAATGACTTCTACTCTGAAGGGAGAGGGACACAATTTCAAGGTGGTCTTAATTTGCATTTCCCTAATGGCTAAGGATGCTGAACACTTTTGCAGAAATTTATTGTCAACTTGGTTTCCTTTTGTTAAGAACCGTCTGGTCTTTTCAAATCAATGCCCCAGTTTTGATCAAGTGATTTGGAGTAACAGTATTTAATACTCATAAATCTTTATCTTTTCCACAGATTATTCCCCTATCTGACACAGAGTGGGTGTCTTAATTAGGGCTACTATTTCTTCCCCAACACATGAAAACCAAAAAGCAAATTGAAGAGGAAAGAATTTATTTCCTCTTTTCAGACACCTCTAGTTTGTGTGTCAAGCTGATACAAAAATAGCCAACATAAATGACCTCTTGTCAACTTAACACATAAACACATCACTATTAAGCCATAACCTTTCCTTTCTTATTTACCCCTAAGATCTCACACTAAAAATATAAATAATATGACACATTCATAATCTAAACCAAGAAAAACCCAACTCCAGCAATATAAATAGCTCAATATCCAATTATGTGGGATTCACTTATGATTTTCGGGGCTCCTCCGAGGAGCTTGAGTGGCTTCTCTAGCTCTATCCTCTGCAGTACACACAGATTGTTCTCCAGGCTCCAGCTGTTTCTGCTGCTGCTGTTTGTGGTGGACATCCCATGGTACCGGCATCTCCAAAACACTGGAGTCCTTTGCTGCAATTAGCTGCACTTTCACCAATATCCTTTCGTGGGCTCTCTTCATGGTGCCAAGCACTAAGTTCTCGGTATGACCCCTTCAGTCCTGGACCATCAACTGTCACTAAGGTTTCACCTCCACCAATGACTTCTCCTGAACCCTCACAGTGCCAAGCCTCAGTTCCTCTCCATGACCCCTTAAGCCTTCAAGACCAGTTTGGCGCCAGTGTGAGGTACAGCCTTGCTCACCTCTGGAACACATCTTCTATGTGCTGACTCTCAGGAAACACTTCCCAGAAAATTTCACCTCAATGAAACTTGTCTCTTCTTCGCTACTTCTAAATCCTGAGCTCCTACCAGCCAGCATTAAGTGTCCAAGCAAAGCAAAGGTTAAGTAGTTTCTGGTATCTTTATTATTATTATTATTATTATTATTATTATTATTATTATTATTATTATTATTATTATTTTCTGGTATCTTTTTTAATCATAGCTGATTCTTCAGACCCTGCTAATAAGAATGATATCTTAAATCATAATAGCAAATGGCTCTGATAGTTTTTAAACTCCCCTCTGAAGATTTACACGGCCCGCATCCTCTGCACTGCCCTCAACATTCTTATCTTCCAAACTGCCACAGAACCTCCCACTGAACTCTCAACACTCAACGGATTTTCTAACCCAAATTCCCAAAGTCCTTCCACAGTTCTCTCCAAAACATGGCCAGGTCTGTCATAGCCATATGCCAATGGGTACAACCTTGTTTTAGTTAGGATTAATAGTGTTGAGACAAAAAACCACGATCAAAAGAAAATTGGCTAGGAAAGAGTTTATTTTGCTTACACTTCCACATCACTGTTCATCAGAGGAAGTCAGGACAAAAACTCAAACAGGGCAAGATTCTAGAGGTGGGAGCCAGGAGGGGTGCAGCTTACTAGCGTCTTGCTTTGGCTTGCTGAGCCTGCTTTCTTACTGTACCCAAGACCACTAGCCCAGGGATGGCATCACCTACCATCAGTTGAGCCCTCCCCCATTGATCACAAATTGAGAAAATGCCTTGTGGATGGATTTCATGGAGACATTTCCACAAATGAGTCTCCTTCTTTGATGACTCCAACTTGCGTCAGATTGACACACAAAACCAGCCAGTACACAACATTTGATTTCTAATTTCACTGCACCATTGTAAGAGGTTTGTGAGACTCAGCAAAACAAATACGATGTAACTTTTTTCATGCATGTGCTGTGTATGTGTGTGTGTGTGGTGGGGTGTGTGTGTGTGCACATGTGTGTTGGTGATTGTGAGTTTTGTCAATCTGACATACCCTAGAACCACCTGGAAAAAAAGTATCAATGAGTGATTGTTAACATAGAGTTTATCTGTAGGCAAGTCTATGAAAGGTTGTCGTAACTAAGTACCCAGACCACCTTAGGTGACACTATTTCTTGGGAAGAGGGCCAGAAATGTATAGGAGTGGGGCAATTATACTGGGCACAATCAAGCAAATGAACAACTACGCACCCCTTTCTCTCTGATCTTGGCTATGAACGTCATGTGATTCTTTGAAGGCCCTTCCTTATGTTTTCTGCAATGATGAACTGTAACCTGGAACTGTAAGCTGAAATAAGCCCCTTTCCTCTTTAAATTGCCTTACTTATTTGCTCATTTTAATGATCTCTTCTTATACACTCAAGAACTTCTGCCATTCGCTGTAAGCTGAATTTTACATTCTTACAGAAGGACTGAAAAAGAGAGCAATGGAATACAGGTGACATGGAACCAGCAGTGGAAACTGTTTGGAGGTTTAAAGGGGACCAGAAATGATGGCACAGCAATAGAGGTCAGGAGTCAGTTGCTTAGGACAATGGGGGAAAGTGAAGAAGAAAAGCAAAATACTTTGACCCATGTATGTGAAAGTATGGTAATGAAGTCCACTACTTAGTGTGTTAATTTAGTAAATAGTTACAAAGGGAATATGTTTTCACACATATATAACCATAATACCTTCTCTAAATGATTTATCCTAGAATCTAGAAAGTTATCATATGCTATAGGTATTCTTTTAAATGACAAGTATCCCGGAGTATGCCGTTTTCTAACTAAAAGCAGTCCTACCAAGTCAGAGGAATCACAGGTTCAGATGCTTGCACTGTGTAAATGGAGCTGCCCATAGATAACACTGTGTGCTATATGGGTCACATCTTATTTCTATTCAGAGACACACATTATCGGCATATCCCCCTACTATTTTCCAGAAAGTTTCCCCAGTTGCCCTTGAAAATAATTCCCATAAGCCGGACGGTGGTGGCGCACGCCTTTAATCCCAGCATTCGGGAGGCAGAGGCAGGCGGATCTCTGTGAGTTCGAGGCCAGCCTGGTCTACAAGAGTTAGTTCCAGGACAGGCACCAAAAAAACTACAGAGAAACCCTGTCTCAAAAATAAAAAAAAAATAATTCCCATACTTGAAATATGTTCTGTGAACTTCCTTCCTTTATTTATTTATTTGATTTTACGAAGAAGTGATTATGTAATAAGGAGACCTGCAAAATGCCCCATATAGAACCACTTCCCTATGAGAAAGCTGAGGATGCATGCAAACCATGTAAGAAACACTGTTCTGGTAAAGTATAATTTTGTGCTTTCAGAGGCAAGATTCGTCCAGAGGTCCTGAGGCTTTGCGTTGATTATGTAACATCCTTTCCTTAAATAATTCTTGAAGCTTTGTTCTCCTCTTCTAGTGGGGACACACAGAGAGAAATAAAATCCTGCAGGTACGGACGATACCAAGGAAAGCCAAAAATATAATGTGGAACTCGTTTTTCCCCAGTTGCTGTGCTGTTTCCCAGCAAAGCTGCAGAGGAATTTGGTTAGAGTGCTGGAGACCCAAATAAGCATGCTCGGTACAGTTTTCCCTTGGGCAATTTCTAGGAATAGCCCATGCAGTTTCATAATCTCCATAGGTGCAAATATAGGTGGTGACTCGTTGGATGAGAAATGTTACCTTGCTAATTCAAACAATATTAGTTCATACTGTTTTATCCTGGATTTTGCGGAGAACTTGTGTTTATTTCATGTATTACATATACAATTATTAAACTCAAATGTGAGAATGTCAAATTTCTAGGAGAGTTGACTTACATGATCAAGGATCCAAAAATAGGTGCTTCAGGGGCCTTACAAAGAAAGGCAGATAGTCGTGACAGCTGTGTGGGCGGGAAACTTGTGAGAAACAGCAAATACCAAAGTGACATCCTGAATTAGGCCAAGACAGCAAGGGATCTTTGAATTGTGTCTCCAGTCCTCAGAGCAGTAGATAAAATACCCATGTCTCTTATAGATGATGCTCAATATTGGCTGGGAACTATAATACATCCAAACATTAAAATATGGATAAAGAGACTGGAAGGTGAATCTTACAGTCATTAGTAACTTGCCAATCAAAACCCACAATAAATTAAAAGGGTTTTCATGCAAATGGTTGTTATCTCAAAACACCAGTCTCCAAATTTTAGACAGATGTGCCTGTACATAAAAGTTGTACAGCTTGCTTTTTAATGATGTTTCTGTCAGAGTTATTGCTGGTAGCTGCCACTGCAGATACTACTGAGTGTGCCTGGCTTGTGATGTTTGGGTCAGGTCAGCCAACTCTTGATGATACAACAACTGTGCCACCTGGAGCGTACATGCATCACAGTTGGATGGCAAGAGAGGACAGGGCTACAGTAATGTGAGCACTGTTTGCAGTAACTTGCCTCACTTTCCCCAACCTTGTACTGGACAGAAACCAAGTTTGTCACCTATAACTCATGCCAAGGAACGACAAAAATGTAGAACAGCTCATGGATATTTCCTAGGTTTGAGAGTCTTTCCCTCAGTCTCTAAGAATATAATAGATGACAAATTGAAAAGACCATTGTGAAGTGCCTTCAAAGTTAGCAGCCCACTCATTAATCCCTCCAGGAAGCAGATGGATGAAAGGATGGGGTCCATAACTCACTGAGAACAAACAAGACCAATGTAAGAAATGTCCAGGCAGACAGCTAGCTTGGGAGCCAAGGATAAAATGTTAATGTGTTTATCTTTCCTTATGCATTGCTTTGGACAAAGTGAGGCATTTGAAATGTTTTAATAGAGAGAGTTAAATAAGAAAAGATAGAAGAACTCCATTTGGAAAATATATGCACCCCTGGGAAGTGATGCATCTCTCTTTTCTCATCCCATTCTTTCTCCCACTTATTCCCATGTCAGTGGAGCTCGTTAAAGTCTAGTACAAGTGAAACATTCCTCTTGTCCCCATGAGGGTCTATGAACTAAGATACTTTGAACCACTTTAATAATCTGAATTAAAGAGATGATGTAAAGGTTTGAATATGAAAACGCTGGATTCAGGTGTCAGGAACAGTCATAAAACATGACATTTACACACGTGAATGTCTTCATTCCAAATAATGTCATCAGCAAAACATATTCCTATTTGGTTGACATTTTTTTCTTCTTTACAGTGTTTTAAGACATTTTGAACAACATTTATAATAATTTACTTTGTAATTAGATTTACTGATTAGAATCTTGTCTGCTTAGATAGATGCTTTCCCTTAAATGGATGGTACCAGCTAGCTCATAGCTGAAACCTGCTCTGACCCAGAAAGCTTTCAGAGGGGCCAGCACCAGGCAGAACATCATGGTGCACAACCCCATGTAAAGGTACAAAGGGGCTGACTGAGTATCGCAATCTGTGACATTCCTTTGGTAATACTCTATATACAATAATATGTTGGAGATTTTCTTAGAAACCAAAGCCTTGGCTACTCGAAGCACACATTTAATTTTCATGACAGGGGGAAAGGCTGCTATTATTTTCTGTCAGCCTCTAATCATTAGGGCAAACAGCTAAAAGTTTACTTTCAAGTTGAGCCACTTGGGGCATTTCACCATGAGGCGAAAGTGATGGCTGTATAATTAAGAGGAGAAAAGCATTAGCAAAAGGCCAGGAGAGCAAGGCAGTCATGAGTAGCCCTGACTCTGTTTCCAAATAATTTTACCTACGATGCTGAAGATTCGGTAAGCTGTTCGCTCTCTTATCACAAAGGCTGGGGGAAGACTTACTATATTAGGAATGTTCTATAGTTGCTAGTGTGACCAGTGGAAGGAAGCTTGAATTGTGGAAGTCGAGGACTCTCAGCAACCACATCTCCCACAGTCTGGTATTTTCCAGAAGAGTGTAGCCTCCTCCCGAGGCCACTGTACAGGGAAATAGAATACCAGACAGATGGAACAGATTGCCCTTTCCCCATGGGTTGTAAAGAAAGAGACAGGGGCTGAAAATAAAGAATATTCTGGACAGCCACCAGGCTTGGTTCTCAGTCCATCTGGAGCTGCTGGAATGGAGAAAAGCACAAGAGGCCTGCTGATTGCTGCAGCGTGAGTCTCTTGTTCAGTCTGGTTTGTGAAGAAGCCGTTCTGCCAGCCACCTTTGGTCAGATGAAATGAGGAAGACACAGGCGCTGACTGGGCCAGTATCTGACAGGAAGGTTGCCTCTTCCTGGATCCCTGTTTTGGTTCTGACCCCTCTGCCTGTTATAGGACAGAGATGATGAACAGACTGGGAAAGTAGCCCCTGCCCTGCCCCGCCCCGTCTCAGTCCTCAAACAGAAACTCCCCTTTTACATTCTGCAGATTTCTGGTTGAGACCTATGGTTGAAAGGCTGATCCCTGGGGCTTTACCTAATACAGAACTGAGGCGGACCCTAGCAAGAGATACTCCCGCTCTATTCCAGAAGGTCTGCTGATTCTGATCTAACCCAGAGGATCCTGCTTGCAGGGTTCCCCCACCCCTTATCTTTCCCACCGTCAAATCTTTTTCCGATATGAGCTCAGAGTTCCAGTAGAAGTTAAAACCCTCTCTCGCAGGAAGGATCAGTGCACACATCATGTTGCATAAGCACGGCACAGTGAGATGGATAGAGGGTCATGCTGCCTCACAATCATTTGCCGGAGTACTCCGGCCCCACAGTGTATTACCAGGGGGCCTGCTTTTGCTGAGAATTGATCAACTCTCCTAAACACAGGTGTTGTGCCTCTTTATGCGCGAGCCTGGGAGCCAGGTGGGCAAGATTTTGATAGGCAGTGTTTGTTTCCTAAGGACATGGTGCTCTGAATAAAACATCACGGCAGGGCGCAGGAGCACGAGACGAGGAATCTTTTGACATTTTCTCCATAACATGCCTAGGGCTCTGAACAAACAGGTGGCACCCGAGGCCCCTCCATGTCTAACTTTACATTTAGCTCGAGATTAATGAGAGATTCGCCCCCACTTGAGATTCTCGTATTGATGCAGAGATGGTGCGCTCCCTCTCAGACACTTCTATACCCTGCTTTTGAGTTTCAAAAAGATGGTGGAGGAGGGGCAAGAGCTCTTACTTCATCTACTTCATCGTATACAAACAGGGAAAGGAAACTTGATGCAGGTGGCAAAGAGGCTTTGGTAAGAAGATCCATTTTCCACTGGGGAATTGTTTAAGATTTTCTGGCTATAGATATAAATATTATCAGTGTTATTTAGAAAAGTACCTCAATCCCAGACAACCAAATTCTTTATTATATAGTATTGGAACTGAAAACCAAGCCCACATATGCTCTCCACAATTGCTGGCATTTCTACCTCTGTGCTCAACATAACTGCCCATATACCCAGGCTTTCTGATCTCTGGTGACTCTCTGGTTACTATCTTGGCAGCTGTTTAGTTCAGTCCATAAGGCAACATCTCACACAGCAGTGATAATGTGATTTGAAATATCCAGGCCCTCCAAAAGTCTACCCTGTAAGAATCAGTGGAGCTCATTATCAAGTTAATAATCTGGCTCTTTCACTTCGTGATATTGGTCGACAGAATGACCACCCTGCCGAGTCTCAGTTACCCAAGCAATGAATGAACACAAAGGATCAGCAACTCCAGAGCTGGGGTAGGGACCAAATATGGTAAAGTCATTCTCTGATTTGTAAACTACATAATGTGATGTTACCTAGCACAGTGTTATTATGAATTGTTGTTATTATTATGCTATTTCTTGCCACTTTACAGCTGCCTTATGTCTTCCTTCATTCTTGAACAGTCATTTGTCTCACCAAACAAAGACTCACAGGAGGGATTTTTAACTCAAATTTATCAAGTCCAGGTTCTCATTTTTGATGCTTTTTCTTCTTAACCCCGAACCCTTCCCAACCTTATTTACCTCTCTGGAATTCTTCAAACTATTTAGAATTGCAGAAAGTGTCTTCCTCCCCAAGCTATATTTAACCTTTGCAGCAACTACTTCATTTTTTTCCCACTAGGAATAGTTTTGGGAAAATTATAATTGTAATGAATTAATTCATGATGGTAGCTGTTAGTGTAGAAGAAAATAATGTGAATGTCCCATGTTCTGTCAAAAATGGCTTATGGCAAGCTTTGAACAGAAACAATGCAAAAAGAAAAAAAGAAATTCTAAAACCCCTGACTCATTCCACTCTTTCTCTAAATATTCTCTCTCCTGAGCCCTTGAACAGGGGATAGGAATAAACTTTTATAACCATCATTGCATTCTACACATCTTTTAGTCCGCCCATTTCTATTACAGTCTAGCTTCTTCCTCCACACACACACACAAAAAAAAAACAAACCACCATATGCCTTAACATATTTGGGGCTAATAGCACGGGCAGGAAATTATGAAGCTTAAGGAGTTAATACAAATACCATAGTTACCTTCCATGTTTCTAATTCCCAAGATAAATGAAATGAGATGGCCTTGATGAAATGAAGTTACCCTTGAATGAGTTACCTTGAAAATGTGAGAACAAAGAGGGGCATCTCTCACCCTCTGAACCACCACATGGAAAACCGTAGTATAGTAGAAAGCAGAGACCTCGAACCAGACCGATGGCTCTTTGCAATGAACACTTGCAAGAAAACATATATGCACTAAGTGGTTTACATTGTGACTCACTATGTCACATTGTAGCTTCCATGATGAGATATTTAATTTTTCCTTTCTCTATTTTTCCTGTTTTCTCTTAAATTTTTGTTTTATTGGGGGAGTTCAGGGGTGGGGCAGATACAAAGAGATAGAGAAATGAATGGGATCAAGACACATGATGCAAAAGACACATAAAAAAGAAAAAGAAAGATAAAAATAAAAAAGAAAGATAATGTCAGAGTACCTTTTATTATCTCCTTGGTAACTCCCTGTTGGCACTTTTGTAGAGGCAATACATGGGACTGCTCTGCACCATCTTTTAATAATTTAATTTCTCTTTACACTGGCCATGCCTAGTACAACCCTTTCCATTTTTTTGTAGGTGCTCAGTGTGACCTTGATTTGCGTTGCCATTAAGCATAGTGGACAAGACATTGTCTATGAACCCTGCACTTCTTTTTTCTGTACATTTACAGATTATTTCTCTTCACCTTAAAATATTTTATGCTTTTTATATCAAGAACTTCTCATTCATAACGAACACTTGATGCCTAAAATACTCATAATAATAAGTCCTAGGTAATTTTTACAACCTTTTTTTAAAAAAAAAAAACTATAATGCAGCATAGAAAAATATTTTGGTTTCCCATGAAATAATGTGTAAGCCTCTACACTTATGCCTTGGTTGAGAACTAAATTTAAAGGTACACCTAAGGTAGGACGGAATGTAGTAGCTTCAAGGAATACAAACCAACAGAATTTTTATCTACTCTAAGAGTTGTAGCTAACAGCTCCCTCAATAGAACAAAGCATACCCTTTAGAATATAAAAGCAGGGAAAGAAACACTTCTATTTTCTCTGATAATGTCTTAGGGTGTAACTCACTTCCAGTGCTTGGAATGCACCCAGTTGCTATTTGTTACTTACCCTAGGTAACCTAATATTTTTGAGCCTCCCTCTGCTCCATACTCTTCTACCTGCCAAATAGAACCATCTGCTCTGGTTGGACATTATCAAAACCGTATTTTGTAAGTATGAGAAATTAAAAAGATATTCTGAGGCTATAACAGGAAGAGAGCAGTTGCCTCCTTTCCATCAACATCTGGAAGCTTATCTAGATTAACAAAAACAAATACCAAACAGCTGGAACAAGAGTCTGGGAATATGAGAGGCTGAAGATGCCTCTGAGTTGCTAAGGAAATGAAGCCTCAGTGAGCAGAGTCAGAGAAGCACCATTTGCACTTATTCAGCAAGGCAATGACCCGTCCATAGAACCAGCCACTTGATGTCCCACAGAGAGTGTATCTGTTGCTGAAGCAGCAATAATGGACAGCCTCAGCTGGTCACAAATGCCCCTGCTGGCATCTGGAAACTGTCCTCTTAAAGTAGCCCACACATTTGGATTACAGAGTCACTCTGAACATTTAACAAAAATGGGGTGAGGGGCTATTATTCTATATGCCTTCTTTTTAGGTAGACTTCAGGTAGGCTTTTGGCATTCAGCTATACATCGTATATGCATCACCCTAAGAAAGCATCCATCAATGAATGGTACAGGAGTAGCGGGCTGCATAATATTTCTTTGTCCAGTGGCTACTGTTTTTGAGGCATTTAGGATTGTCTAACCCAAATTAACTGTCCAGTTTGATGGTAGGCACTGTCTGTGTTTCTAAAGATCATTAAATCTGACAGCCTGGTGGGATAGTGCCTGGAACTCAGAGGACCACTCAAGAATGTGATAACGTAGAACTCAAGGGCTCCAAAGAGCAAGTCTGATGAGCATACGAACCTTTGGCCAGCACCAGAAAATGTCAGGCAAATCTTGGGGGATTGTACTAAGGAAGGCTTCAGGTACTAACTTCTAGTTAGAAACTTTCTTGTTGGATTAAAACAAGATGATTGTTTTTATTCTTTTTTTCTTTGTAATTGTGTTGCTTTGGAAGGTAGCTATGGATAGCATAATACAAACAAGCACACTTGCTTGTATCCTTCAAAACTTTTCTTACTATATTTTTATTTATTTATGGTGCGGTAAGGAGGTACATGTGTCCCACAATGATCCTATGGGAGTCAGAGAAAAACTTATGGAAGATGATGTGAGTCCTAGGTATCAAACTCATTAAGACGTGGAAGCGAGCACCTTTGCACATGGAGCCTCTTTCTGGTCTTGAATATATCATTTTTATATGCAGGCTCACTTCAAGTTTTCTGACTTTCCAATATTCTCACAGACCAACATTGTTTTGTATCACATTTAGCAATGTTTAGGCTTGTACATACATTTTATATCTGCTGTTCCAAATGACATCATACCCCTCCATTATGTCGCTTGGATCATTGCATGTATAAAGAGCTGTATTGATAGTTATAAAATGAACTTCTGCTTACCCTGACACTCAAGGGACTTGTGGCTTCCAGACTTTCTCTATGAAATGTATGTCTATTTGGAATTTTGTTCCTACAGATCCCACTTTCAAGGCTGAAGTATCTTGTTTAATAGATGAACTCAGTGGGAATGAGGAGCAACAAGTGTGGAAAGAGATGATCCCTGCTAGTTGGTTTACTCTACTCCAAAAGCATAAAGCCATAGAAACTCAAATCACAGCTTCAAAACAACTGGCAACATCTGTTCTTTACAACAACCAATTAAAGAAGACGTATATATTTACCAAGACTATTACAAACATGCAATTGTGACAAAGTTTCTTTTCGAGAACTTCACTTGGCAGCCCAAGAGTTAATTGTTTCTAAACATCTTGGTGGAGCTTATTTAGCTCATGGCTGCAAATGCTCACATCATAGTCATATTTTATTATAGGCATGAAACACAAAGACATTGACTAAAGGGTAGAACCTGTTGGCATAGTTCTGCCCAGTATTATAAAAGAATTCAGTACCTACCTTTAGGGTAATTTATTGCTGATGCCAGTATTAAACATTAATTTTGAATGATAACAATCACTTATGCTTTTTGGTAATATTAGAATCTAATACCAAATGCCACATACAATAAAAAAATTCCAAAAGAATGTAAATAGAAGGCTACCAGCACGAAATGTAGGGAATGTTTAGTCATGTAATCATAGGAAGGGTTAAGCCAGCACTGCTTTCCTAGTTTGTTTTAGCATGTACTAAATAATAGTTACATTTATAGAACTTCTTAAAGTTTATGGGTCTAGTTCATAGTCATTCTCTTATTTGACCTTACTATCATTTCTGTAACATGACCTTGTATCAAACTTGTCCATTACTTTAAATAGAAAGGAAACCAAGTCTCCAAGAGATTAAATAACACTATATCAATCTGTTCATTGAGGATTCAAAAACAAACAGGAGGGACAGATTTGTCATGTTGTGAATGAGATCCAAAATGGGAAGCGGGGAGAATGTCAGTCCCCTGGTGCTCACTTGAATACACTGTGCTGGATTTTCCTATCCTGTCATCTGTCCTGGAAACTTCTACACCATGTAACGAGACACACTTCTGTGGCATTTTCAGAAGGAAAATGTCAAGCTGGATGGAAGTTTGATGCTTCACAAGATGGCATTTATGTGTTACTTATATATTTGTATTCTATTGTTGACTTTAGGGATCATATTTGCTAAAGTTAAATGCTGTTCAAGAAGCGTCCATGTGCTTCTGGACCCAATTTTTTTTTCATAGTTGCATGTACCAATGATGGAGTTTACTTTATCTCTGTCTGTACCTAAGAAAACTTAGACATTAAGGAGCTGAGAATATATTGTTTGTTGTTGGTGTTTGGGTTTTTGAGATAGAGGCTTACTACTTTACCAAGCTGGTTCAGGATTCATGATGCTCTTGTCTCAGCTCCTGAGTCCTGGTAGGCATATGTTTTACTACTCCACACCCCACAATAATATACTTTACATTAACTGAAATAAGAGGAATTAATAAGGCAGTTCCAGCAGGATTGGGATTTTGAGAGCTGGAGATATAGCTCTATGGCAGAGCACTTGTCTAGTATGTGCCAAGCTTCTGAATTCAGTCCTTAGCACTGCTAAAAAAAAAATCAGGTGTCATGGTATAGGCAGAAGGATCAGGAGTTCAAATTCATCTTCCTAGGCATGTACTGGATTTGAGGCCAGCCTGGGATACATGAGACCCTATCTAAAAAACAAAGCAAAAATTATAACAACAAAAGCATAGTATTTTATATTTCATACAAGTGATAAAAACAAATTATTTGAGACTATGGAAATGGGCCAGTTGACCAGTTCTACGCTGGGACTGATTGTTTTACCTTGGTTCATTGTCATATGTGGTATCCATAGGCACCATGCAGGGTGAGGGTACAGGGCTGGGGAATCGGACCATTCACAGATACATTAGATGGTTTCACAGGCCTGTGGTTATTTTAAAGCAACATTTACTGACAGACAAGAATCAGTGCTGATGGAAAGGCCACTGTTGAAACTTTCCCCTTGTGACCAATGGAAACTGACTAGGTAATTTGATGTAAGAAGAGGATGATTAACAGGGAGAATACGGATGTTAACTCGTCGACTCCAATAAAAGACCGAAAGTCTTGGAAAGCAAAGGTGAATCATCTCTAGGGATCCAGAATTGCCAGGGACTAGTGAAAACTAGCATGCTTACTGTGGTGGACCTTTTGTAGTGTGTCTTAACTATTTCTGCAAATAACTGCAACATTTAGAAGCACGAGACAAGAGTTACCCTTATTTCCCATGCATGTGCTATTCAGTTCATCTAGGCTGGATTCTACTACGAGGCTTGTCGTAGTTAGGGTTTCTATTGCTGTGAAAGATGCCATGACCATGGCAACTCTTGATAAAGAAAACATTTAATTGGGGCTGGCTTACAGTTTCAGAGGTTTGTTAGAAGCATGGCAGTGTGCAGGCAGACATGATGTTGCAGAAGCAGCTGAGAGTTCTACATCTGGATCAACAGGCAGTGGGAAGAGAGAGTAAGCCACTGGGCCTGACTTGAGCTCTGAGACCTGAAAGCCCACCCCCGAGGACCTATTTCCTCCAACAAAGCCACACCTACTCCAACAAGGCTACATTTCCAATAATGCCACTCCCTATGAATTTGGGGACCATTTTCATTCAAACTACCACAAGACTCCTTGCCTTACCAGATTTAGTGGATAAAATAAAATAGAGGATAACCCATTAAATTGAAGTAAAGAAGAAATATATTTAGTATAATTATGTCTGATGCAGTATTAAAAGTGCAATTACATTTTAAGGGGTATTTATTTCTTATCTGAAAAGCATGTTTAATTAGTACCCCTGCCCCCCTTTTTTTTGCAGTTCTTTCAGCTGTCCCTCTTTCTCTTGGTATCCAAGAGGCTGAGCTGAGCATTTTCTTATGCAGCAGCAAAGCTAGAAGTGCAAGTGAGTCTAGGTTTGCTGGCAACTCTCACAACTCTGCTTATGAGCTAGATAGTGCTATCCTATGGGAAAAAGCAATGACATAGTCCACAGATGGACAAATGTGTGTTACCTACTATAGGAAGACATGAATATGGAAAAGACAAGGATACAGAGAGGAACAGATTAGAATTAGCAGATTATTAATAGCTTGAACCAGTTACAATCTCTCCGAAGCCATTTCTAATAAGAACCATGTTTCAAGGCAGACAAATCTGAATGTCTCAGAGGCCATGCATCCACTGCTCAACCAAGGGAAAATGGGTCAACTGACTGAGATTCCTAAGTCAACAACGGCTTATGTAGGCAGTGGTCTCCCCAGAGAAAAGGCAATGTGTCTTATAGAAGAAAAAGGTTCTGGGTACTCTTCCAGTCTTGCCCATGAAGAGCAGATGTCTAGTACTGGGCTGTACTCCAGCCTTCTTCTTGTTTCGAGACAGGGTTTTGCTAAGCTTTCCATGGTGGCTTTGAACTCTGAAGACAAAGCAGGCCTTTCTTGGTTCTCCTGCCTTAGATTACCAAGTGGCTGGGTTCCCAAACCTCAGCACCAAGTCCATCTCAGACATTAAAAAATAAATAAAACATAAAAAAGGAAATGGAGCCCTGCGGTGGTGGCGCACGCCTTTAATCCCAGCACTCGAGAGGCAGAGGCAGGCGGATCCCTGTGAGTTCGAGGCAAGCCTGGTCTAGAAGAGCTAGTTCCAGGACAGGAACCAAAAAGCTACGGAGAAACCCTGTCTCGAAAATCAAAAAAAAAAAAAAAAAAAAGGAAATGGAATGAAATGAAATTCTTAACTGCACAAAATATGTCAGCTCTGGACCCACAGCAGTTGACAGTCCATGGAGGTAGGGAAAATGCAGAAGAGGAGTTTCAGAAAAAACCTAGTGCCAGACATAGACTGATTATGTGATAATCTTATTAGATGCTGGTTCATTGCACAGCTAAAGGAACACGTGCATACAAGCTTACCTAAATATTAGCATTATTTAAAACAAATTAACTTTGTAGTGAATTGTAAAAATGCACATCATTTTAACACAGCTTTTAAGTATCTATCTATCTGTCATGTATCTATCTATCTATCATCCATTCATCTATCCAGTTAAAGAATGTTATCAGTGGAAATAATTCTTATTTTTAAATTATCTCATAATAATGAATTATATTAAGGGATCTCATAATTATGAGACACATAAAAGATTAATGACATGCTTTAAAATGTTTTAATAAAATTACTTGCTTTGGTGAGTAAGGTTTATATTTAACATATTTTCCAGAAAAACTATTCTAGCTAATTTAACTGCACTTTGTGAGAGAATTCTGAAAACCAAGATAGTCTTTGCATTTTGCAGCACTCACCTAATGGTATTGAGGCAATTAGCTAAAACTTAAGGGATGGGGAAATTTTTATTATTCTCATACCATACATAATTTTTAGATGTTTTGAGGATTTCATTATAAGAATAAATAATTGTAATTACTGAGAAGTATTTAGTTGATGTTACTTTTGAAAAAATATTGTGCATGTGCATACATACACACACACAAATAAAGGAGACAATAAAAGAAAAATGTATACATATAAAGTTGAGGAACATTAAACTTCTACAAAAAAATGGCAAACAAAATTTAGAGTCAGAGAATAAATTGGGGTAAATCACACCAAGACACCAAAAGGTCAGTTCTTTTCAGCCTAAGTAGCTCCCATTAGTCACTAAGAAAACAAAGTGATGCAGACAAATTTGGGATATCACTAACACTGAATTTTGTTGAAAACATTAAACAAATGGATGAAGGAGTTGCATGTTGGAAAAGATAATAAATCTCACTAATATCTCATGAAAGATGACTGCTATCTGATGGCCCCAAAAGCAAACAAACCATTCAGACTGGGAGAATGAGTTTATGAGTTGAGCATAAATCAATGTTCCAGTGACTTTGAAAATTAATTTATATTTGCTAGTTTATCATGTTAAACTGTACTTCCTAGGTATTCATACCTACTGAGGATTAAAAAATACAAAAACACAATTTTTCTTCACTTTTACAAATATAAATGTGGTCTAAAGGAAGAATCATTTTAAAAATATAGAAAATATTATTATTAGTTTGTTTTCAGTGGTTATGTGATTTTTTTAAACCTATTTCATCTTCTGTGCTGACATATATGAAGCAGCAATAATAATATGACATGTGTTTTACTTTACAGAATTTTTATAAAGATTTTAGGAAGAAATACAAGGAAGCCTCTGAATTGCCACCTTGATGTTACTGGTTATATTCTAAATTTAAATTTCATTGTTGATGCAGAAATCTAGGAATAAACAAGTAGACCATCTGATTAGAAAACCATGTCCCTCATATAGAGATTCATATACAGATATGATTTCTCCCGGGAAAAGAACCAAAGAAAAACAGGAAAGACATGCACAGAGGAAGTGAGACTCAGAAAATCTGTAACCGAGAAAATCAGACACCAAGTTTTTGTGCTCTCTATGTTCAGAAAATACGCACTGATATGCCATCACGAATTGATTGGTTTTATTCATGAAGAGTCAAAGATGTCAGCCTAGCATGGGGTACACACTGTAAACTCAGCACTGGGAGCATTAGAAAGAGAACATGGTGAGATCCATTTCAACAAGCAAAACAACCGTCCTAAATATGAAAACTAACAGCCAAAAAAAGTTAGTAACGAAATAGATGACAGAGTAGTTAGAGAAATACTGCTGAAAGCCACATTTTTATGAGCAAAATAGATGCTTGGTCTTTGTGGGGGGTGGTTCGTGAGATGTGTTTAAGTCTGAAGAATAGGTATAAAACTGAAGTTCTTGCTTTTGTTTTTCCAAACACTGGTTGAGCACCTCCCATATTTCAAGCACCAGGATTCAGTGGTTAAGAAAACCTGTCTCTTAAAATTGAATAAAGTTACCAGGAAAATTATTTAAATGTTGTGACTCAGTGGTCTGTTGGAGAAGCAATGTTGTGATTCTAACTGAATCTGTGACAGCATAAAAGCTGGCCCTTCCCCCAGCAGGACTTTACAGACTGGGGAGGGATCAATGGAGGTGGAGGATGACCTCAAAATCTACCAGAGTAGAAGTCAGAAGACAGGCTCACTAGCTGAGAACCAAGCAGGAGATGGAATGCCTTCACAAAAACCTCAAACAAGATCACTCTGTGCAGAAATACAAGATGATGGATATGTGGATATAAAGGATAAATATTCCAGGACCCACAAGTTGTTTCCTTTGACATCTACTTTGGAAGATGCAGTGCAAAGGAAGAAGGAAATGTAGCTGTAGATATTAGCAATAAGCAGTCAGAATGAGCTCAGCTCTGAAACATGGTAAGATACTGGGATATAATCTTGAAAGCAATATTAATCAACGGATATTATACTCACTTATAACTTACAGAATTTTTGCTGTAGTGTGGAGTGTGTTTGATAGAAGCATGGGGAGAAGAAGAGTAGAGGCATAGGGCCAGACTTAATTCATTCCCAATAATTCAACCCTTCTTTTCCCCCCCCAAAAAAAGAATGGAAAAGGTTGAAGAAGAAAAAGAAGAAAGTAAATGTTGATGTTTGAAACAAGGCAGAGTGGAGTAAGGAGAGGAAGTACTGAATAACTGTAGAAATATTTAAAATATGGGTTCAAGTCTATATCAGGATAATGAAAGAAAGGGAGTGTCAAAAGATATGAATTGAGGTGACTTTTTGTTGTTCTTTTGATTTGTTTGTTTGTTTGGTTGGTTTGGTTTGTGGGGAGGGTCTAGTTATCTATCTTATGCTAATATTACTGCCCAGACAAAAAAGTCAAAGGAATTTTTTTGCATAATGACAACATTAACTAAGATAATATTAAAACACAAGTGTTTCATGAGAAAGTAAATGGAACTATAACATATCTGTGGGGCATGCAATGGAGATATAGATAGTCAGAAATGTGGGTATAAAAAGATTAGGAGACTTCTGGGCTGAACATAATGATATAAAGTCATCAATGATATGACTTTTACTTATGAAGCTACTAACTGAATAAGAGAACTTGAATGGGAAAACTGACAGGAAAACAGAACACCAGCTAAACCCTTAAATGCAGGCTTTTAAGAAACAAGATAAGATGAGCACCAACTTTAATATGACCGAAAATGTGGGAGGAAAGTCAATTTAGTTTGGTGTCTTGGAAACCAAAAATAGAAAGTTCTGGAAGAAAGAAGTTAAGAACAACAAATTAGGTATTTCAGGGGGGAAAGGAGCATTCCAATAAAAGTTGCCAGCAGACCTCGAAAGAAACAACATGGGCTCAAAGAGCCTCTCTGAAGAGGTTTGTCTCATGCAAGAATGAACGTTATGTTTAAGGTTGATGTGGTAATGGTGGGGATGATGATGCAGCATCAAACAGTTTTCTGAAGAAATTTTAGATACTGAGTTTGAAAGTTATTAAAAGTAATTTCTTTGGAGAATAAAATCTTATATAACATGCACATTCTTTCGAGATGGCCCTGATATAAAATAGGAAAATCAATAATGAGGCTCACCGGAAGTGACCTAAATTCAAGCAGAGTGCAAAAATACAATGTGATCCATTTCTCACTGTTCAATACAAATCTTGAGACATCCTAATCCCTTGGAACTCCAGACCTGAGTTGACTCATCTTAATGACGAGAGTCAGTGTGATTTGATGAAGAGAACATTATTGCAATGACTCTAAATGTACTCTTTAGCTTTACATATATTTGTCCGAGAGACTTAAGCACATGGCAAGTGAGTGCAAAGTCCTTAATATAGCTTCACATGTTATCTGGCAGCAGCACTCTTAATGATCGACTTTCTGTTTCTTTAAGTTTATTGCTTTCATATAACAGATTGGATGCCCCACATTTGGTTGGACAACATTTACATACCGGTTGCAACATCCTGTTGCAATTTAGATGTAACTAGAACGAAATTTAGTTGGAGTTTGTTAACTGCTCCAGAGCTTCCTGATACAAGCTTGGGATAGCAGAGGAGGTGCTTAGAAAAGTTACATTGTGCTCATTTGTATACTATCATTTCTTTCTTTCTTTTCTTTCTTTCTTTCTTTCTTTCTTTCTTTCTTTCTTTCTTTCTTTCTTTTCTTTCTTTCTTTCTTTCTATCTTATTTGGGGGCATTCAGAACACTGTCTTCCATAGATGAAAATTAAAGACTATGCCTATTAAACAAAAGAAAAATAAAGCATTTGGGAACTCTGAGATGTAAACCCTGCTCTAAATTTTGATGTAAACTCTGAATTGTGAGTCCAGCCACTATTCTTTTCTGCTCCTCATGTCTTTCTTCATAAATCATGTATGATCTTCTATGTTCTTACCCTAAATGTCTGGGAGAATCTATCTCAAGTCACTGTGTGAATCCAAAAAAAAAAAAAATAGCCCTTAGCCTCGGTAGCTGAAGGAGGACTAGAATGTCAAGAGAGACTGCTGAAGACGGGAATCATCTGTAGTCTGCCGCCGGTGGGTTTGATTCCAAGTCAGCCCTTTCTCTCCAGAGGTCCTATAACATGTCATTGTCAGAAGCACACTAAGGTCATAAAGACCCTCCATCAGCTTCCTTCTCCTGACACTCAGAGACTCTCCCTAAGTACCATCCATGTCTCCTCAAGGCGGTCATGTAGTTGTTTCTTTAAGCAGAAAATATCCCTGCTGGGCAGGAACACCCGAACTGTGTGTAATGGGTAGAACAAGTGACAAGGAGCAAGACTCTTTCATTATTGAGCTCCTTCACGTTTTCTTGTCCTCCTCCCTTAGAAATAGACTTTTACAGCTACCAAAGAGGCAGCCGTGTTTAAAAAAAGAAGAAGAAGAAAAAGGGAGAGTCACAGTCACCCCTCAGCCTGGCTATTTGTAATCAGTGTGTAGCCTCGGCGATGAAATCTGTGAGTAATTCACTTGCCACACTCCCCAGTGAAGCCGACCAGAGTGGGATCTACTGTTGCCACCCTGAACACTAATGAAGGAAGCCGGGCGCAGTACTGCTTGCCCTTGGGGACTCGTTTTTCACATCACCAAAAGTAATTTCTGTCATTTTCTACCATCTGGTTGACTGGATTGTGAAGATGAAATTCTGTTCAAGAAGTGTTTAAGAGTGGACCCTGCTGGGATTCAAATGCCTTTTTCTGGTTTCACTTATTCTCATCTGAGCCTCGGTTTCTTACCTATAGATAACGTTTTCATAGAATACCCTGCCTTATATGAAGTGATTGAAATGATATTTCTTAAACACCTTATGCATCAAATTATACATAATGCACATTTAATTAAAGTTAGCTTATTATTCAAGTGGTAGTAGTAGTATTATTAATGCCAATATTAAAAATAATGCTATAGTATGTTTATAATGTCTATTTACTTAACACAGTAACCATTGATTCAATGTGTATAATCTAACCTATTATGTATATTTAACATATAGCATATGCAGAAAATAATATGTAGAAACTTCCCATTTCATTGATTATTTTATGAATTTTATATGTGGATACCACATCTTACTAAAACAATGCTATAGCCTAACAATAAATATTGATTATTCTTTCCTTTGCATTTGGAGGCTGTATTATATTCTTTGTTATATATAAAATGAAAAATTCAAGTGGTGGTGGTATGGAAATTTATTTCAAAAATGTTCAGAATGTGATTACCTTCTAATATTTGGGTAAGACATGTCCTTACTAGAAAAGAGCTAGCACGTTTTCATTATACATATCTTAGATACTTCCTACAGCACTCAGATGGCCAGAGTGGGAGGCATTTTCACCTTATAGATGTTTAAGGAACTCTGGAGAGATTTGGAGAAGAAATAGCTGGTGTGGGAATTAAAAGTATCCTAGCTACATGGTGTGAAATTTCAAATTTAGTAATAAAGTCTGAAATGTATTAACTTCACTTTTATAGATCACAGCTACAGTTTGTTCTTCCTGCCATGACTATATATCCCATTTCCTTCTGTCTATAGTTCCACCAAAGATCTCCAACATCTCCTCGGATGTCACTGTGAATGAGGGCAGCAATGTAACCCTGGTCTGCATGGCCAATGGACGCCCTGAACCTGTTATCACCTGGAGACACCTTACACCAACCGGTAAGCAACTGGCTAGATTCTAAGGTGCCACTTAATATCTAAGATTCTATTGCATCAAAAGGGCAAACATGCATCTTTTTATTAAAACTCAGAAAGCTGCAGCATAGATATTGTTTATGGGTCCAATAATTTTTGCTAATGTGTTAATCTCTTTAAGTAACTTAGTAATATTTGTATTTATGTGTATCACCTTTCTATCATCTACCTAATTGATATATAAGTATTGATACATAAACTTGTTACTCAAAATAGATTAACTCTCAAGGGAACAACTATCATAATGTTAATAATGCAGATGCACACACACATGGGCACGTGCGCGCGCACACACACATATAATATGCAGCAAGAATAATCAAAAAAAAGATGCTATCAGCTTGAAGTCAGGAGGGGATGGGAGGGGATGACGGAATGGATGGAAGGAGGGAAAGTGATAAAATTATATTTCCACTAAAACATATTTAAATATAAGCTGTAAAAATAAAGCATATATTTAAATGTATAGTATTATAGTGGTTCATTGCTTTATATAAATTATTTTATATTACTCTCTAAAGTCATTTCAATCATAGTTTCCTCCTTCATGAAGAAATTAGGAACAAATCACTCTGATTTCCTAAAGACCTGTACTGTTACCTACCTCTGTGATGGTTACCAGACATGAAACAGGCATTGGGAATAGTGAGTCCAGCTAATGACACCAATTCAGTTAAATTAATAACATGAGTTGGCAAGCAAGTCTTCTGTACCCTTCCCCTTTATACCACCCTCATCTTAAGTGTGTACCAAGGCTATTGTAGTTGTGAACATATTTAAGCATTTTTGCCAGATGATTCTGGATTAATCAGTTGCATTTTCTCCTCCTATTCAAATTATGTTTTTATATGTAAAATTATATTTTTGCCATCTATTTATAATAGTACTTGCTTTTTGATTATTCCAAAAAGAAGATCTACCAAGTCAATTATGAATCAATTATAGATAGATTTTTCTTAGGAAGTTAGTAAAGAGTCTCAGCCTTTAACTGGTTTATGGCTGATAGTTTCTTATAATTTCTCTATGAAAGTATTTAGATGGTTAATTTCCATGCTTACTGGTTTTGGAATGAATACCAATACAAAACATAAGATTAGGTATACAATGATACCTATCCTAAGACCAGAATAATATCTAAATATTTTTTTCTTTTTTGTGGTAAGATAATTAGGGACTTCCATTTAGCATCATAGTCCAAATTTATTTCCAGGGAAAGTTTAGGTCAACTTAGTAAATCTTCTATTTAGGCAAATATTTTTTTATTAGAGATCTATATTCTCTTAAGAAATTGTTACTCAAAACCCACGTTTATCTATGTATACATCCTATCATCTAATAATATAAAGAACATCACATGAGGTACTTATTTAGAGAACTCAATATCAAGCTCATTTAATTACAGGTACTCATTTGGTACCTCACATGGCAAGAACACGTAGACGATCATTTGGAGCATGGTCTTTTAGGTATCATACAACTTTGTCTAGAAATAGGTTATTTCTTCAGAGTACTTTTTTCCTGGGAGCCTCACATTAGATCCAAACCTACTCTACCTACCAGGTTCCAAGGCTAATAGTGCTGTTTTGCCTACTGGTGATATTAATATATTGTCCTGTATTTAAATATTTTGAGAAAGACAACATCTAAAACCATTGTATTTACTATAATGTTATTGACACTGTATTTAAATCTTTCCATAGTTTTACTTTAAAAAGCTTCGTTCAGAAACTTCCCTCTTTATTTTTAATAAAATATTTTTCCTACTTGTCTTTTCCAAAGCAATGGCTTGTTTCTTGCAAATAAACCCAGAGATGATCTTATATAAATTACCATGATCCTTCATTGTATTGACTGTTGGTAGACTTACTGCACAATTTATAGCCAATATGTTCAGAACATAAATTATTTTATATAAATTACAGATAAATAAAATTGATTTTAAACCATCCGATTAGGTGTTTATGGCCTTAAGTTCATACACAAACCACACTCCTGTTTTCATACCATTATTTTTAATTTGTCTCACATTTTGCAATTAAATTTAAATTTATACAAATATTTTATTAATCTTTTAATGTCTTTCAAGGGAAAGGTGGCAGATTACAAAATGAAAAATGTAGGATTTAAGAAAGGAATTTGTATTCCTGATATGATCAATAAGGAGCCATATTAGTAGGAAGACTTACTTCTGGTCCAGTTTTGAGCAGTAAATAGAACTGTCAGGGGAAAATAAAATTGTTCCCTATAGCCTCCAAATACTCCATTTTAGTCCGCAAATTTAGAAAAATTCTGGGACAGAACCAAATCTTTATAATCTTTGCTAGTTTGTTAGCATTCTCTGGTCCATATGGCTAAACCAGTAAACTTCTGCGTGATTATAAACATGTCTTGAACTCTGAGTAGCACGGTTTCTGTGGTGATTCAAGAAAAACAAAGAGCACAGGACCAGTGACATCTTACATGGAAAATAAAGACAACATTTTCATGTATTCCCAGAACACTAGAGACTTCAAAAGCAACTGCAAAAACTTAATTAACTCACAATGATTCTCAATCCTCAATTACAGGGGTCAGCACATTGTAACCTGTGGGCCAGATTCTATCTTCCTGTAAGCCAGTGTTCTTTAAAAAAATAAAATAAAATAAAAACTTTCTGAATGGACACAAATAATCAAGAGAATTTTGAATTTTAAATACAGAACAAATGTTTAAACTTCAAACTTGAGAACAGATACATCAAGTTTTATTAGAGACAGAGTCATGCTGAATTATTTGTATTTGATCCATGACTGCCTTTGATCAAAAATCGCACACTATGGTAACAGCAACAAAAGTACTTAGCTCACAAAGTCTGAAATATGTTAATTTTGCCTCTTAGATTAAAATGTATACACCTCTACTTAAGACCATAGCCAGAGACATAAATATTTACTAAACTCACACATGGTCCATAGGGTGTGTATATATCCTGTGCCAGGTTCCTTCTTTGTTTATCTCTAGTTGTATATGCCAGCTTTCTCTAGGGACCAAATTGCATGCTGATACACTCAAAACAACTTCTTGACGTTTTTGCATACTTCACATCAGGCCACTCTTCCCCTTACAATGGACATGACTTCCCAAGCTTATTCTTTCATCTCTCACATAGGCAAATTAATAACCAAATAATAACCAAACAATAACTTGACCAGAGCCATCTTCCTAGTGACAGGTGTGAGAACTTGATTCATCTACTCTTTTATAAAACAAATTAGGTCGTGTAAGAGTGTGTGTGTGTGTGTGTGTGTGTGTGTGTGTGTTTCTTTGAGACTTTGGAAAAGGGTGATCTTTTAAGCCAATCCATTGCCACCTTTCTTGGAGATACTGAAGAAAGATACTTGCTCTACTTGCTCCCTGTATAACGGCGAAACTGCCTACAAATCATTGTCACGTGATGGTGAAAATCCAGATAGCTTTGTTCAATTATTAATTGGGCCTTTCACAGTATACTGTGTGAGCACCTTCCAGAGGAAATGTAGCTGTAATTAGCTAGACCCCATGGTGGACGCCGAGACCTAAAGAGGGAGGATGCCATGCAGGATATCACAAATGTCTGATGACGGGTCATTTGATGTCATGAAAAGGGAGCAAGGGAGAAAAAATTGAATGGTATCATTTTTTAAAAGAACATTATCTCAATTCAGTTATTATGCTAGATTATCTGGTTTCTCCTTCTTTTGATCCTTGAGGGTCCCCCCCATACAAGAATACTACAAACTTTTTTAAAGAAGAAGTGTCATAAACTTTCCGTATATTCAAAGTCGAAAAAACTCACTTGGACTTGCAGTTCTGATTTCTTAAATTGTTCTCACTTTTAGTTATTTTATATTGTCAAAATGAACGTCACATATGTGAGTATTGCATATGATCTATTTTTTTCTGCCTTAGTTAAGTCAGTCTTGCACAGCCCTGTGGTTCCCGACGGTTTACTGCACCATGTGTTTGCATGTATTTGCTCTGGCATGTTTGATCTTCCTTCTTGAGCAATGCTGCTGCCATCATCATATGACGTCACTTCTGAATCTCTCTCCTGGCCGTCGTGGGGAACCCTTCCTCTCAGCCTCATGTGGTGTCACGAGCGCTCAGGTGCACAAGGAGCATTTGTGTGCATTTTGCTTCAATAAAGGTTTGCACAACCTCAGAACCCTTATCTCGCTGGAAAATTCCAAACCCTGTGCTGAGGATTTCACCCCTGAGGCTGAGACCAGCACAGGAGGTACTGTGTAATTTTCCTGACAAGCTAGAAGCAAAGTTTGGCACCAACCAAGAGAATAGAAAGCCTACTTAAGAAACGCCTGGCTACATGGGTTGTTAAACTCGAGTTATTAAGTCAGACTCCAGAAGTTGCTCCTAGTGGCCATTGTCTGGCCTTTTAAGATATTTTGTTAGCTAGTTTGACCTCATATTTAGCACAGAGAATATTTGTGGTCTGTAGTTTACATTTTATGAAATTATTTCTCTGTACTGTTATCCTATAGTTCTCCTCAAAAGTCCACTGAGTGGACATTGGTAACAGGGCTGTAGAGGAGTTAAATCTATCGACTTTCTCATGAATAGCTGCTAACTCTTCACTAGTAAAGCAAAATAGAGCCGTGAATTGCTTTCCTTTATGCCTTGTATTCTTTATAATTATCATTTCCTTTAAAAGAGCAAAATTAAAAAATGAGGTTTTTTTTTCAGTTTCTAACTGGAATATTGTTTTCAAATTTATCACCCATTAATGCAAAACTGTGTTCAGATTCATCTTGCTCTTACAAATTGTTCATTTGGTCAGAGGTATTTCTAGAGTGCTTACTTTGAGAAAAGACACATTGAAGTGTAGGATGGACACGGTGCCTGAACAAATGGAGCTTATAGTTCAACAAGAGAGCAGAGCATTAAACTAATAATTGCATGAATAACCCTTTAATTAGATTCATACATTATAAAAGAAAATTATGGCATTCAATAAGACCATAAAACAGGGCCATATAGTAAAATCTGCCGAGCCAGCAAAGCTCCCCTGAGGGAATATTATGCTGAGATTCACAAATTAATAGTACCTGTCTGAGAAAACAGAGGAAGAAAGAGTATCTTAGGCTTACACCATGGCACATCCTCAGGCCTGGCATAAAAATACCTGCAGGAATTTAGATGAAGGTCTTCATGTGAAACATGATGTTAATTGTGTCTGGTCATGCTACTTTTCATGCTTAAATTCCTCGATTTGAAGACACTCAGTACGATATTGCTTTTTAATATTCTGCTTCTGTCTCTTAAAATCCAAGAAAAAACAAGAAAAATCATATCATAAATTTTTAGGCCCTTACTTGTAAAATATGCCATCATGTAATACTACATATATTATAGTATATATTATATGGCTGTGTGCTATATATAATATAGTATATATATATATATATATAAATTCGATATATATAATTTTTACTTTTATATTTTATTTTTTCTTTTTTATTACTTTATAAATAATACCAATCAAAATTCCCACTTCCTCCCCTCCTCCCACTTCTCTCCTGCTCCCCCACACACCCTGCCCTCCACCCCCTCCAGTCCTAAGAGAGGGCAAAGCACACTGACCTGTGGGAAGTACAAGGCCCTACCCCCTATATCCAGGCGTAGGAAGGTATGCATCCAAAGAGAACAGGATCCAAAAAAGCCAATCCATGCATATATTGTGTTGCATTACATAATGGCATACATGGTCAGTCACAACACATACATAGATACACATACACACAGAGGCATATTCATGAAAAAGATGAATGTTAGATAGTTAGGGTTTTTATTGCTGTGGAGACACCATGACACCAGTAACTCTTATAAATAAAGATGTTTAATTGAGGATGGTTTGCATACTGTTTCAGAGGCTCAGTCCATTGTATTATGCTGGGGAGCATGGCGTACAGGCAAACATGGTTCTGGGGCCCTTACATCTTAATAGGCAACCGGAAGTTGACTGAGACACTCAGCAGTATCCTGAGCATTGGAAACTTCACAGTCTACCTTGACTTACTCCAAGGCCATACCCACTCCAACACAGCCACACCTTCTAAAAGCACCACTTGCTATAAGATTATAGGGCCATTGGCATACAAACTACCACAACAGATCCTATTTTTTTAAAAAAAATTGTATATACATCTCGGTGCCCAGGAATCAAGCACAAACCTACAGAATTCAGAAGCAGAAGGGCCAGAGGATTAGTGGTCAGAGATAGTCACAGGGATGGTAAGAAGGTCTAACAGGTAAAGGTGTGCTCTCAAGCCTGATGACCTCAAATCATCTGTGTGATCCACATGATGGAGGAGAACAGATTCCCACAAGGAGTTTTCTGATTTCCATGACGATGCCTCCCCAAATACTATGAATAGTGTAATTTCTTAAAGTGTGCATGATGAGGTAAACAATATCTAAACTACAAAGATGAGAGTGATCCTAGCTCCTTTTTCTTCTTTTGCCACAGCCAGGATTCATTTTGCATAATGTTTTGATCATTTTCATTAGTAACTGAATCCTTTCATCTTTCCTCCATCACTGTCACAGTATAGTCCAAGCAATAATTTCTCAGACCTGCCTTCATTAGTTTTCTGATTGGACTCCTTACTACTATTTCTCAATATTACATGGTCAAGCTAATATTCCTGCTTGATTTCCAATATCCTAGGACCTTTGGAATAAAGCTCAAACTTCTTAGCAAAGTGTTAAAGCCCTTTCCAGCCAATTCTTGTACCTCAGAATTTCTCTCTCTCTCTCTCTCTCTCTCTCTCTCTCTCTCTCTCTCTCTCTCTCTCTGTGTGTGTGTGTGTGTGTGTGTGTGCATGCGTGCGCATGCCATGGTGTGCATGTAGAAGTCAGAGGAGAGCTCATCAAGGTTGTTACTCTCTTTCCACCAGAGTTTTGGGGGTCACCATTCTTAGTAGCAAGAACCTTTCCCTGCTCGCCATTCCATACCCCCCTATTTAAGATCTTGAAAAGCCTGCAAGCTATCTGTTACCCGTGTATCTATTTTCAACACTACGTGATAGAGACAAATAATTAAAGAACACATGGACACAAAGTAATCTGTAAATGATAAGCAGAATTACAAAACCACTCACACTAACTGTTTCGTTCGTTTCTTGTTGAAACGATTTTGAGAACGCCATGAAAGTTTTCTGCCTGTGTTCCATCTGTATCCTCACCTTGAGTCACCTGCGTGTGTGGACACGTGCTGATCTGACTGGCATCATTACACTGCTGGCTGGAGAAAGTGTACTGAACTACTCACTTCGTGCCTTACCTTTTGATATTATTTATCACTCTTTTGTCTTCAGTTGATTGGTGTTTTGCTTCCCAGCAATTATCTCGCTCAGTAATTGTCTTGAGCATTTGTTTCTCTTTTCACTCTCTGTGTCCCTCATGAAAGCACACATTTTCATATCTTCACTTCCCATTATGATATCAGGATCAACCGCAATAATAAGTATGCTCAACTAATATCTGTAAGATGAATAAGTGAAGGGCTTACTATGAGATACGTCAGACTCTCTGTTGTTACCAGCTTAAAGCTGAGATGTAAAGGCAGTTTTCCCACACTATAGCCTTGCTGCACTGTACCAGATAGATCGTTAAAATGCAGGACAGTTCCTCCCTTTTGGCACTGTGACATTTCTCCCACGGGTTTTTATGTGCGAGAAATGACTGTTTCCTCTGTCAACAAAGATACAAGTACTGCCACTCCATCGAACTGTACTGTACTGTGGTGGGGTGGAGAAAATACCTTCATTTTGAGTCTCAGCACAGACCATTTTGATCTTGATCTGAAGCTGCAGTCCATGAAAAGCCCTAAGTGGACTGAATGCATATTTAGCTTTGTAAAGCCCTGGGCTAGAGGAAAGGAATCTTCAAGTTCAGAGAAAGCTGTTTCCTTAGTGTCTAAACTGTAGAAATTAACAAGCAGCTCTCATTTTCCTACCAGTAATAATCCTAACTGGATCTTTCCTTCCTTTCCTTCCACATGCATGCCTACTGGAGAAAGAGGAAAAGAAAGCTTGGGGTGGGATGTGATCCTGTGCTACTCAGTATTTGTCATCGGGACTATTGTCTGCTAATGTTCTACTTGCTGCTAAATATTACAGGAAGAGAAATTAGTCTACAGCATGAGGAAAAGCAATCTCAATGCCCATAGCCACTTTTCTTATCATCTTTTATAATAGCTTTATCTGCAAAACGTAGACAGTAACATGTGGCCGGCCTGCCTCACACTGGCGCTCAGAGGGATCAAATGAGATAATGAATATGAAAGGAGTCTGAAAAATGGAAAATTCTTCACAAAGAGAAAAGATTGAAAGGAAACGTGATTTGATAGAGAAAGAACAGAATTTGGATACTGAGCGGTCAAGTTCAAGTCCCTTCTATCCAGAATTTACTTTCACAGGAGAAGGAAAGAGTCTTTGAAGGCACATGTCTCATCTGCAAAATAAGAATAACAGGGTTTACCTATCAGGATTTTTCTGTTGTCCCATGTGTGTAATCCATATCAAGGCGATTTGGCAATGATAAAGTATTGCTCAACTACCCTTTGTGGTTACTATCATTATAGATGTTACAGAGTAAATTATAGACCGAAATCACCATAGCCATCTAGTTAGAGAGTAAGAACTGACCTCAAGGTCTTGATTCATTCGGTTGATGAATCAAGGAATGAAACCAGATTCTCTGAAAAGCTACAGCAGAATTCTTAACAGGACAGTTCCCAGGACACCACCAGTAGGAGCACAGAAGAACACATTAGACATGTGTGTTATTAGGCCCCACTCCAGGTTGGACCCAACCTTGTGTCCATTGATAAGCTTCCCAGGTGATTTCAAGGAGTGATATACTTGGATGAGCCTGCCTCTAAAGATAAGACACCTCCCTGATACAGTCAGGGTGAGCTGTGTCTACCAAGCAGCGAGTGAGTGTAGGAGCATTTGTGATTCTTCTGTTTCAGCTGCTGTGTGCACTCACACATAACACACACAAGCGCATAAAACAGCCTGCTATGTGAACTCATAGTCATATTTCTTCTGTTTAGATTTCTCTCACCTTAGAGGAGGAGGTTTGGAAGGACCACTGTCTAGAATTTCATGCTTTGCGTTTGTCTATCTACATTCTAATGATGTTTGATGCTGGCATATCCCTTAAGATGTGCACGCCTTTCTAAAATCCTCATCATCCTCTTGGCATACTCCTTTGCAAGTCTCCCAATACACTGAGGCCACAATTCATCCTAATAAAACTGAGAAATCTCAAAAGGTATCTCAGGTGTCATCACAACTGCCCACAAACGACATGCCAATAAAACCCACCCAGTGTCATTTGAGAAGAAGTGAGGAATAAATTGTCTTGAGTAAGAAAGACAAGAGAAATAGAAACTCCTTGTCACTTCTTGTGTGACACCTTCCTTTTATCACTCAAGATTCTACTCAGGTAGTTTTCTCAGTTGGTCAACAATTCAAAAGCATGTGAGGCCGTGAGAAGTCACACAATTGCTAAACCAGAATTTTATATCTGTGGATTAAAGTGTTAAAATCTGTTGAAGGAAAGAGAGTACAAAAAAAAACCTTTAATAATCCAACTTGCAAATATCCATGCAAATCAGATCTAATTCTTCAAGGTATTCTAGTAATAAAATCCGAAATGTCAGTCTTTGAATGACATCATTCTTTTTAAAACATTTTTTGTGACTTGGTCACTAAGGCTTGCTGCCGTTGGTAATGAGTGGCAGAAACAGCCAGGTAAGAAAATAGTGACAGTGACTACCCAACCCTTCCCCACCTCCTAAAACAGTAAGCCTGTTTGAAACATTAAGAATATTATGTATTCCAAAATTGTACCTTATAACAAAATCATTCACTCGTGACAGATGCATAGAGGACCTAGTGGCCTGTCATTTGAGTTTGCTTCATATAGACACAGAAGTATGCAATGGGCAGTTTAAGCAGTTTGGAATGTTGACCAGGTAACTTTTGGAGCTGTCTGGGAGAAGACAAGAGTTTCAATGTTACACACACACACACACACACACACAAGAAATAGGTATTTTCAGTCTTGTATTAAAAAAATTGTAACTATGCTTGCTTCAGTATACCAATCACTGTAAACCACCTACTTAAAGAAGTTAAATAAGTCCACTTATTTAAAAATAAAGGCACTAATGTATGTTGTGATCTGAGGCTGCCTTAATAAAATACCATAGACTGGGACTTTCAACAGCCACTAATTTACTCTACAGTTCTGGACAGTAGAAATCCACGATCAACTGTATGGGTGCTTGAATTTTGGTAAGAGTCATTGTGCTGACTTGTGGATAACTGTCATCTCAAGGAACCTCGTGACTACTGCTTCATAATTGCAGAGACAGTAAACAAAAAACAGAGTTGTGATGCCTCCTTTTAAATGGGCAGGATTCTTCCACAAGGTCCTCACCCCCGTGGGCTCATCTACAAAAGGCCCTGCCTCTTGGTGCTATCATATGGACTTGATAAGAACATGTTCTGTCCACGGCAGATATCTGTTTTCATGGTGGTGACCACTTTATCTTTTTCCTAATCTGGCTCTCTCTGAGCTTGGGGGTCACAGATTCACAATGTCATGTTTCCTTGAGACTGACTATGTAATCTGGATGTAAATCTCCTTTCAATTCAGAATAATCAGTCTTAATGAGAGCACTAAATGGGAAGGGACTTACCACCCCACTGCTTGTAGCCTTCCCAAAGTCCAGCTGTCCTATCAATAAGGCTAATCAGAAATGACTCCTTCATCACTCCAAAGAATCCAAAGTACATTGAGTTATCCCTGCAACACACCAAGTCCAGAGCTAAAAGAGAAAAAAAAATCTGTTTTGCATGTGTGTAAATAGCTATAGCTTTTTTTCTGTTGGCAATGCTGTTACTGATTACTGCAAGAGGAGATAATTCTCCCGGGAACATTTCAGCATTCTAAGCTCTCCACAGCAGGCTGACTCAGCTGCTGTGCGTCAGAGTAGAACTGAGGCTCTGCTGAGCCACTCAGCAATGTTGCTAAGCCTTTGAGAATGTATGTGAATCTTCACTGCGCTCTGCTCCCAGTCAAAGGCATGGTTCTGCCAAGGAAATGTCTGGCAGCAGGGATACTCGTAATCTTATTCTATCATGCTGTGTGAGAGTGGGTGACTGGCGATGGGGAGTGATAAAGACCTGCGCTTCTACCGTGGACAGCTTGTATGTACTGCATCACGCTTCTTACCCAACCTTCATAAGGATGGAGAATAAGGTATTTTAGTACATCCTGGAAATCTCTTATAACTTCAGTTTTGTAACAAGGAACCATTCAGAATTCAAACAGATCCTCAACTTGAGACACATTTGAGAACCCACTTCCATATCTGGGGTTTCTTTCTTCTAGGGAAGACCTGTGTGAGATTTATACAAGGAAAATTGAGTGCTCTGGCCCCTCCCATCCCTGTAGTACCTATCACAATCAGAACCAGTGACACCATTACTACTACCATTTAAATAACTGTATAGCCTTCACCTGCTCTCACCATGATGGAATGCCATACCATCCAAGGCTCTGGACATACACAATTCCTGCTTTCTGTAGGAGATAGGAGTCAACTACCCCAGAGATATTTTTCAAAATTTTGTAACTTAGTCCCACGCCAAACTCAGAGTTCTAGAAATAACCGTCTATAAATCCTTACCAAAGAGAGATAGCAATGCCTGGGTTTGGTAGTGGATAGAGTAAAAGCACCAGGAACCAGAAGACACTCTAGGAACATTTTTCTCCTGGCTGGTCTTTTATAAGAAACATACACAGCCAGGCATGGTGGCACAAGCCTTTAATCTCAGTATTTGGGATGCAGAGGCAGGCAGATCTCTGGGAGTTCCTGTGTTCATCTATTCTTGACCTTAAAAGGAGATCCCTTGAGATTGTGCATTGAAACCTTGAATGCCAAATGGACACTTTCACTTTTTAAAATAAATACTCTCATAACTTATGATTCCTCAGATTGGATCTGTGAAAAACTAAAGCATAAATCTGCATCCTGAGACCTAATTGGTGTGATCAATCATAGAGTTTCCCCTAACAATGTTCGTCAAATTATTCTGATGTCCATTCTATCAGAATATCATATGTCTTAGAACTTCCATAACAAACTACCAGAGGCTTATGGATCAAAACAATGAGAAAGTATTCTCTAGAGGCCAGAAGCCCATGAACAAGAGTTTAGAGGGGCTGGAAGAGAATCCTTCCTCGCCTCTCCCAGGTTTTGATAGCTCATGTCTTTCCTCAGTGTATGATATCTTACTTTAAGTTTCTGCTCTATTGGCTGTCTCCTCTGTGTCTCTGTTAATGAGCATCTGAATCCCTCCCTTTCTTTTATTTATGTGACAATCATTGCACCTAGGGTCTATGTAGAAAGCTGATTTTTTTCTCTTTGCTAAGACCCTCCTCAGTGAATGTGTTTATATTCCAGTGGTTAAGGACGTGGACAGAAAGTTTTAAGGGGCTCTATTGAATGTTCTATAATTTGTTTTGCAGTAAAAGTAGTTGTGAATCTAATGAGACAGGCAGAACAAAATCATGTGACTTTTCAAAGGGCAGTTGGGATACAAATATTGTCATAGGAAACCCAATACAATTAGGCCAAGACTTTATAACGAAATAATCTGTGGAAGACATTGTATGTACTGTGAAATTCTTGGAGTTTTCTTGTAGTGGCAAAAGGGATTTTGTTATGTGTAGAAGAACTATGCATTATGGATGAGATTATAGAGTAAGAAAATAAGCCAGACTTAAATATTAAATATGGTTTGCTAGCAAGGGATGGTGGTACCCACCTGTAATCCTAACACTCAAGAGGCTGAGGGAGAAGAATCATAAATTTGAATACAGCCTGTGCTGCATAGAGAATTGCAGCCTCAACAATCACATTGAGACCTTGTCTCAAAAAAGAATAAAATTTGGCATGATTTTCTCTGTGTATGGCCATGGAGATATGACTTCCAAATAATGTCCTATAGCAGGGTGATAATAAGCCTTCCTCATTTCTGCCTTGTGAATTAAAGATGTAGTGTTTATGAAGCTTGTTCCGTTTTACTTGTTCATGTAAGCTCTCAATGAATGTAATTCTTATCGTCGGTGGTGCGTTAAAATTTCCGAAAGAAAAAAGTGTGGGCTATATGTAAAAGCACTAGTCTGCAAGTAGCCATGCCTGTGAGAAGAACCAAAAATAAGCATTGTTAATGATGACATTTCCATCACCTCGGGGCTTTAATTATAAGAAAGTCTATCTTTGTCATCACCAGCCGTGAACACAGTAATTGATAGACCTTGTTGCTTCGAGTGTTGTTTGTACTATATATGCCAGGTGTCCTATTTAAATCCTAATGGTTTTCCAAATAGAAATATATGCACAGCCCTAAAGTGCGCAATACAAGAAAAAATTCAACATAATCCAGGGGCATGCTGACGACATGAGGAGAGGGCAAACAGTTGGCAGAGAGGACGTTTATTGAGAGCTAAGCAAAGGAACTCTGCTCTGGCTCAACCTGAAGGTACTTTCCTCCCATCTGGATATTTCCTCCTGACAGCTGGAATCTGTACCCCTTGGGCAGGCTCGCTCTCACAGTGTGAGTCATGCCTTCTCTTATGTCTTCTCTCCTGCGCCTCTGAGAGTGTATAAGGGGCATGTAATAGAGCCTGGTGTGTGGGGGAAGGTGGTCACATCGGCACATCTGGAGGCCTGTCAGATGGCCTCCAGCGTTTTGTTCTTCTGACTTTCTGGCTCTTTTCTCCCGCTTAAACTTCTCCTAAGTTTTGTAATATCCGGCACCAGGAGAATATTTCCTATTATTTACTTCCCATTCATAGTCTTACTTCACATTCTTCTAAACTGTAAATTAAACCTCTGAAAAACAGAAGTCTGGCAATGACTCACTTTGGGCATAAGTACTAGCAAGCCACACAGTGCGCTACTGGGTTGCCAGGGCCAAGGTGAGAATCTGATAAAGTCAAGTGGAACGCCATATGAATATGATTCCTTTGACCTCGTGGAGTTCCAAAATTTATATTTCAGTGTCTCCTTGTCCACCAAGAGAGTATAATTTCAAAATAATTAATGTCAAAGAGAAAAGAGAGATATAGAGAACTCCTTTTGAAAAATTATTGGTGAGAAGAATAGTATAAATAGTACAATAGCTCTCCTAGAGACATCTGCTATCTAATTCCTAGTATGGGTCAATATGTCTGCATATATGGCAAGTAGATTTGGATATAAATTCTTTAGATGGAAAAGTCACTCTAGATTAGATGAGTGAAGCTTAGTAAAATCACAAAGATATATATCATAAATACAAAGATTTTCATATGAAGGAAGATGAGAAGTAGAAGCATTGTCAGCAAAGGGCTTTAGAGGTATGTCTGTAAACTGAGGACAGTAGGCAGCTATCTGAAGTTGAAAAGATATTCTTTCTCGAAGCCTCCAAAATGGACCTTTGATCATAATCCAACAAGTGCCCCATTTAACTGTTTAACCACTAGAGCTGTAAGATAATAACTCATATTAATGCAATTTACTATGTTAAACTAATACACTGACTAACTCTTTGGAGTTGTTCATAGCTAGACAGTTATGAAAATCAGCTTGAGCATTTTATGTAGAAACAAAAGGTTATTGGGCATGTCTGTAAAGAGTGGCTTATTTTGAAATAATTGGGAATAACAGGGAGCTGAGGTATCCGATCAATGATGTCAACACATTTTATTATTGATGATTGATAGTCAAAGCATTGTACTGTGATCAAATTGTACCAAAAGTATGCCAAAAGAAGCTGTCATTTCTTTCCTTTTAAAATTTTTATCCTTTGATTAATATGATCCAAGGTGCACTCAGAAAGTGACACTGCCTTTGAGGCAATTGTGGGAACATCAATTACTATCATACCGTTGTAGCTAGAAGGACCACTAGTAATGCCATTTCCAGGTAATGTTCAGTAGAAAAGCCATCACTTATGGTGGGGTGCTGCCTAGGCTGCGTCTGTCAAACAACTTTGGGAAGGTCTCATAGTTACTTCAGAATTAAGGTTTGTTTACTCACTGCAGATATTACCTTGAATTCCAGAGAAATGAAGTGTGAGCAATAAAAAAAAATGTCTCACGGTTGCTGTGAAATGAAACTCCTAAATATTGAACCGAGAAAAACACCACCATTGGCCTCCACTAAAACAGGGCTAGGTAAGCTCTTGTTTTTAGCATCAGCTGGTGAGCATGACCTTAATAATAGCATACTAAGCTTGTAAGATACATTGGTTTTTTTCAACAGTTGACAAAATGCAAGTTCCCTGAAGGAAGAAGCAGCATCTCCCTTTACACTCCCCTACCTTTACACCATATATATATATATATATATATATATATATATATATATATATATTCAACTAGAATAGATCTAGTGCCAGGTCTGTGTAAAGAATGCAAAAAAAAATGAGTGGGTAGTTGACAGTGTCTTCACCACCAGCTTTCAATATGCATTTGACTAACTACACAAACACTTAATAGAGTGAATGTCAGCACTGAAGGCAATTGCATGCTGATACAAGATCACTCCAGAATCCCACAAATGAGGACAGAGTCTTGAATCAAACACCACTACCATAACCACACACTGCCTGGCAGGGTATGTGGGAAATTTTTCTTTACCCTCATCTCTCAAGCTTTTTAATGGAGGAAATAAAAACATTAAGGATAGTTCTTCTTTCATGAAGGTATAGAGAAAGCTGAAATGGTCCCCACATTGTGGTTTTTAGCATGGGACCTTGGGATCCCCAAGGATTCTAGAAGTCACAGATTATTGTTCTTAGCAGAGAATGAAAATGAATTTCATTTTCGGAGGCTGAAAGTGAAGAATCAAAACGCCCTAACACCAAGTGGGAAAATGTCACTACAATCCTCCTTTCTTCCCTCTAGCTTGTATAAATATATTTATACAATGGAGTTTTTTTATAACATGTCTTCTTTATTCTTTGCTAGCTCTTCTCCTCTTCCCATCACACTTATGAACACACACATATGCACATGCAAGCATGCTCCCAGGCACACATGCACACAGTCGGTTGAGTCCCCTTGAGAAAGGGAAGCACAGAGAACTCCACATATTCTTGTCAAGAACCTGCTAATAGCAGACAACAGCTGGGCAGAGACAGAAGCTGTGTGCTTCAGGGCCCAGCTCCCTACTGAGCAGAGCAGCTTCCCATCCAGCCCTGCACAGGCTCTCAGCATCATCCTCCTGTGTGAGCCTGTGGTGCTTCTGCCAGGAAACCACTGGGTTCATAACAGTGCATGATTTATCCATACTTTCTTCTATCTGCTAAGGCCCATGAAATTGGGAGCAGCTTTTGGCCGAAGCAGTTCACCAAATTTGAGGCTGCCCTGGCACTTCCGTGACTGAGAGCAACGTGGCCAATCTTCTCAAAGAGTTGCAGGTTTGAATCGCTTTGCTTCTTCACAAACATGTCCACAAATCAGCCTCTGTTGTTTCTAACATGATGAGGTCCGCAGACTGGAGAAAGCACAGTGTATGAGCTATCTGCTAGAGCTGCCAAAGGGGAAGCAGCTACTTTGTGCTCCAGGAGTGAAGGCAATGAGAGTTTGATGAATGGTCCACAGCCCTGAGGAGTGAGAAAGCAGCAAGTCTCAGATAGCTGGAGAAGAGACCGATAAAGAAAAAGTCATGGACATGAACTGCCACTTAGGTTCGCAAATTTTCCTTATCGTGGAGCAAAAATTCTAAAACACTTAAACGTGCACATTTCAAATCCTGCCACTTGTGAGGTGGAAGATTTCTGTCACTGAATAAGCCTTTGGACACTCCTCTGAGCAGGGGATGATCTCAAAGCTTCATCGTCATTTCCCACACCCTAATTCTGGCATCGCTGTTGAAGGGATTTGTTTTGTATCTTCAGTGCTAACACACTGAGCTGAGAAGTGATGCCAGACCTACAAGCGGCAGCCACAACGCTGGGAAATTGGGTTTTAAATGCGCCTTTGCTTTAAATTGATACCAAGGGCCTTCCGTTCTTCCTTGGAGGAATGTCAATCTTTAACTTTTTGAAGGGTGACTTTTTCTTATCCTGTGAGAATTAAAGGACAAAGTTCCAATCCCTAGCTCTGTAATTAAGGACTCTAACAGGAGAAATGTGTTATCTTTGCAAACAGTCTGTTGGAGAGGAAACTGAGCTGGGGGAATAAGGGAAAGAAGGCTCCAGTTCTGACTCTCTGATAACCTGTAGGACCTAGGACAGACCACACTTCCTCTCAACATACCCAGTTCCTTCTAAGGAAAACAGAAAACAACACAGGCTTGTATTCCTTAAACTTTTATATGCAGAGCAGACAGCTGGACATCTTCTTAAAGTGCAGATTCCAATTCAGCCTCATTGGGGATGTGGGATGAAGGTTATGCTTCTAGATGACAATGCTGGTGGTACATACCATATCCTGAGGAGGAAGCACCAAAATACGTTATTTTTCATAATATTATCTAGCCGGTAGGTGAGTCTTGTCAGGGCCCCTCCAAGGCATTTGTTGAATGTCATTATTTTATTATTATGTCATTTATATTCTCACGGCTAGAAATACTGTGATCTTACTACCCCACACTCTTGGCCGTGGTGCCTCAGTAACCTGCCAACAGGCTTCCCAGCCTCTACCCCCACCCTGTTCCGCACCCATCCATCAGAGCGCCTTTCACAAAGACTCCATAGCACTCTTCAAACCCAATTAACTCTCTGTAATGGCTTCCAGAAGCTCACCAGAAAAGCTTCAGGGATTATTTTGGGCCAAGGTAATTTATCTACTCCACTTTTACCTACGTCTTGTATCATTGTCTTTTTCTTTCTTTGCTACAATTAAGTGGTTCCAAACAAAGTATACTAGTTCACTAAAAGGGACATTTTCCAATGAGTAAAGATGGCTTGTGCTGTTGTAGTCGGGGTGAAGCCAAAAACGCTGTTGAAATCCCCAAGTGCTTGGAAAACCCTTAGCCTACAAACATTATGCTCAGAGTTCCAGAGTAGAAAACTCCTGTAGCTGCCCATGCTGCTTTGTATTACTCAACATCCCAAAGCCCCTGCCTATCTCAAGGCATTTGTCTTGCTACGTCCTCTTTGCTTTCTGTGCTTTATGTTTCCTGGGGTACAACCTATACACACACCAAACCATGCATGCGCATACAGACATATCTCATTTTCATTACCAATGCCTTAGTTCCAGTATCCATAAGAAAACAGCCCTGTGTCACCTTCATTCAAGCTTTAGCACCGTTCTTCCACTGTGCTATTTTATTTCCTCAGAGTGATGTCACTATGCAGAAGTTTATTACATGCTATCTTATGGCCTTTCTATCTGTAGCCTTACAGAAGAATACACCTCCCATAATGGAATATACTTTGTTCAACTTATTCATAGTCACATTCTTATTGACACTGCTATATTATAGAAAGGTGACCACAATGTATTCCTTACTATGTTATAGATAGATATAGATAGATAGATAGATATAGATATTAAATTAATTATTAGATGGATGAAAAACAACGGAATTCTGCAGATTATGCGTGTTTAAATGTAGAACTTTAACCCTTAGTTCAGAGTTACTGAAACCCAGTCTCTTGGGTATTGGGTCTAATAGCATGCATTTCAATACATTTCCCTTGTGATTTCTATCCCCACTAGCATGTGATTCCCACTGGGCTGGATAAAGCATGTCTAACCACAGTGACTCTCGGGGGATGAGTGATGCGGTCATGCTCAGGCTGTCCTTTAATCAGAATATTCACTCCCCTTTCGTCCTGCTGTGAGAAAGACCAGGAATCTTGGTGTGGCTTAATCTCCATGGAAAAACAAAGGGTTAGGTAGGAAGGCCTAGACCCAAGTATGGTCTAACTGAATCCCTGCAGGGCACAGACAGATACAAATGCAGGCCAACACAGTTATAGATAACAGCAGGGCTCCAGGTTGGAGGTTGGCTACTGTGATGGCCCACAGCATTACTCGAGCTATCTGAATCATGATATTGAACAGGCATGGTCTCTTTTTCTTAAAAATTGAAGGGACTTTGAGGGGAGGGGAGCAAATGACCTTTTCTGAGCAAATAGCAGTAAAATAAGAAATGAATAAATGATAAGCACAAATTATCTGAATTTAACCTCAAAGGCTGGGTTCCATGGGGATTTAATTTTTCCCCAAAGCTATGCCAGTGACTACACAATCACACTCAACCAAAACCTTAGATTTTTATTTAAGCGCTAATGAACCATGTGTTTTCCATCTTGAATGAACAACTTTTCTTCAATGTATGGGAAAGAAGCTACACTTGCCCTGTTGCATCCAGTCTTAGTAGATCTATTTTATTGTTGAAATCTTATACTAACAAAAGGAACATTAAATTAGTGTTATAATAGACCAAACAAAACAGTGTCCTGAAGCCATCTTGAATTAAAAAATGGCAGAGTGATTTTTTCTAAGAAGTAGACCCTATGTTTTAGTTTTGAACCTCATCTTGGAGAAAAGACGTCAAATTTCCTTTGTCCCAAAGTCTACCATAAGAAAGCTCTATGATTTGACCCATCGATTTTATCATCTCAAAACAGAGCTCCAATACAGAAGACAGCTTCTTATTTTCCCTAAGAGTACCTAATGATGTTATTCAACATCATTCTTTTCAGCGTAACATGTGTTTGCTGAAGTCAATCTACCTTCATTTCATTCATCAGATTGAAAAAATTACTACATGTGGATAGCAAGACAGAAAGGGGTAAGCCAATAAAGATATAAAAACAATATTATTAGTTCACATTTAATACAAATATCTTGTTTTTTTCCAACATAAGGGTGCTTTTAAGGAAAAACACACCATAACACAACTCTCATAATTTTCAAAGAAAAGAGAAAAATGCTAATTTCGTGAGAAATAAAATGAGTTCCTTTAAGAACACAAAGTAAATAAACATAAAAACAAAAAATATTAAACTAACATAAATTATAATGACTCAGAACTTTTTTTAACAAATTGCAAAAGAGCAAAATGTGAACTTTGTCAGCTTAGCCATTAAATGTTATGATTATCTTGACTTTATCCAAATCGTCAGAAATGTTAAACAGAAAATTTGAAGAATTTTTGAAGTACTGATTCCTTTATGAAGTACTGAATTCATTCTCGTAGATGCACTACGATACATGAGAAGAGGGTCACTGACACATATAATACAGCAGGAGGAGTGAAGAACAAAAGTGGACTTTTCTGAAAACGTTTTCCAGTCCATCAGGAGGACCTGCTGAGTTTTACACTGGGATTGAACTCAGGGTTCTGCTATGGAACACAGCAGTGTATTGGAAAGTTGGGGCTGTTGTTCTTGGTTTATTTTTCACAACACCTTTCCCAAGGATAACTGCAGTTTATAGTCACAGGACTTTCATATCATGTGAATAACAACTTACTGGGTATATGGAGACTATAGACTTATGCCTGGCTTAGAAATAAAGCGTTGAATCATGGCAATGCCAAGATGTCCTTTGACAATACCAACCTTTAGAAGCATAAAGTCAAATGAAAATGAAAGGGGAATCTCCACCATCCATAAATATAGCATCAGCCAGAGTGAGAAAACGAAAAGCCCTTAATGTCCTAATGGGGACAGGCAGGGAGGCAGAGCCTGATGGAGACCACTGCTTTTGAGATGCTATTCATTAGATCAACAGATCCATGTGTGTGAGTTGTCATTTCAATTAACTTCTTAATCTGCCTTCTCAAGATAGTTTTCCGGTATTGTTTTGAATTTTCTCCATACTCCATCCTTATCATGAATCATCTCTGTAAACTATATCACCATCATCTCCTTGTTTCTACAAAGGAAGAAAATCATCAGTACATAAAATAAGCTTGTTTTTTAAAACAAATGTGAAATGAATTCTATTTTTGCATTTAATTGTATTATAGAGGAGACTTTATGCTGATATTTCAAATGGTCAAAGAGAGTTCTTGGCATCATCACATTTGCAATGACTACTGAAGTTGTGTGTGCACTACATCATCCTGCTCAGTTGTGGGAGCCCAAACATGGTCTCCAGGCAACAAAACAAACAGGACAGAGCCCCAGGTTCAAAAGTGGATCTAACCCCAGGGGGAGGCTTGCAGTGGTAGGAACCACCCCATTGCCTTGACTCTCTGTCCCTCACCTCTTTGCCTGTAGTTGTCACTGTAAATGCAGTCTTAGTACGCCATCTTGATTGGTGCCACTCTGTGTCAGGTGAGGCTGAATGTGGAGCAGAGTTGGAACTGAGAACGTGGGACATCTACTCTGGGATTAAAAGAATAGGGTCTTCTCCAACTAAAATATCCTGTAAAATATGGGCTCACAAAATTATGTGTGGTACCCATTTCCTTCTCAGACTTGGAGGAGGCTAATAACATAACAATTCCTGCAGCCATGTTTCCACCTGACCCCCTCTCACAGATTTGTTTGTAAAATAATACATCATTTTACCAAGGTTTTGTAACGTGTTAGGAAGTACTCTGTATGGTGTTTGACTCTACATCTCTTGCTCAAACTACTGCATAATGAGCTATAGCCCTGGAAAAGTATTCCAAAATCTAAATCTCAGTTCATTATTAAAATTTTGTGCTACACCTTTCATTATTGAAAATTATTGATATATGCTCAAATGTTTATTAGCACTTTTTCTTTAAGACATTATTTAAAGTAACTGGGAGCATAGAGGAAATAATAAGAAATCCATTTATCAATGCATTTAATAGACTACTGGGATATCTTTATGTACAGTCATCAAACTGCCAGTAACTGCATTTATATAGTTTTCCTGGAGTTTGATCCAGAGCTACTTGTGTTGAAATCACTGGTGTGCTTGTAAAATGCCATTTTCTAGGCCCCTCCCATGAGATAATAAATAAGAGCCTTTGGGGATAAGCTCCAGGAATCTCCATTTACAAGCCTATACTTCCTGTGATCCTCCTGTCCAGTAACATTTGAAAACTACTGCTCTGGGATTTTCATTGTTCCTCATAATGTCAGTATGACAAATTATTGGCAATACAGTTGATGATAGAAAAAAATGGTATTTTAGGTAGGCAGAGCTGGAAAATTTCCCAGAATCACTCAATGAGGACAGCAGAGCTTGTTTGGGGCATGCTGGTGTATCAGCAGTAATCAATTAGAACCTACCTACATTTGGAATTCCCGAGGCAATAGGAGCTGATTGGTGTATTCAGACTCTTACGTGGATGACTAAGGAGAGAATATTCATTTTAAAGAAAAGTTCTCTTACATGTTCACCTTGTGTGTGAGCAAAGATGCCTACTGCTAGGTCACGGAGTAAACCTATTGGAAAGAAATGAGTCTATTACCGAAGGTTTTGCAATGGGTGCTAATCAGAAGATGCCTGTCAAGTTGAAGTAGCATCAAGAGGCTCAGAGTAAGAGCTCTTGGGTCCTAAATGGTTCCCACCAAATATCAAACCTATTATCATGATTGGCTGTTATAGCCCTCCAAACAGCAAAGTGATTAAATTGGTCGTTATGCAACCCTAAAGATGCATAATTATGACAAATAAGACTCAAGTGCAGGGAGATTTCTGTCTTACTGACTAGATTACATTTCAAGAAGTCATCAATGAGGAATGTTTCTCTACCCACTGTAGTAAAGTGCAGGCTAGTGAAGACCTGGATTCTCTTGATCATCACCTGAATCTCTCATGTTCAACATCTGAACGTTCTCAGTTCAAAAGCCTCTCTGGCTCTTAACCCTAAATGTCAGGTTGCAGCTTATGTTTTCTCCATTTACACTGCAGCCTTCCCTCCAGAAGGAACATTCCATGTGATCATTGGCAACATTGTGTGGCTCTTAGAGGACTGAGGATTTCTCCTGAGTCACTCTGATTTGCTCTCTATCAGGTCACCAGCGTCAATGTGCTCTTCTGATTCATCCATCATGACGAGACGTAATGGTTTAGAAGGACTATATAATGTACCGCTTCCCTGCAGTCTTTGTGTCATCTAAGGGTAAAAGAAAAGAACTCTGGCAATGAAGTTCTTTCCCAAAAAGACAAAAAGTTTTCTCTTTGAAGTACACACACTGTAAGACCTTATAAAATATGCTTGGATTACCAACAATAAAGATGAACGAGGCTGCAGCAAGGAACTCTAGATAACAGTCACACTTCTTTTTATCCTCAGAAAGACAAAAGAGACAGACAGATCATATGCATCCAATTATAGGATATTTTTCGACTCTTGCAGATTGACAAAGAATTCAGTGAAGCCTTGTTTATTCTTTGGGAAGTTAGCAGTCACGTCCTCCTACTGTATCATCCACTGCCAAACCTCCCCTCTATAAAGCTTTGTCATTGGTGCAAACCGAAATGTTATTTCATTCCAATATTTGCCCCATTATCTGTGTCTTTTTGGAAAAAAAAGGTATTTTCTACAGCAGTGATTCTCAACCTTTCTCATGCTGTACCCTTAAATACAGTTCTCATGATGTGGAAACCCCCAGCCATAAAATTATTTTCATTGCTACTTCATAACTAGTTTTGCTACTGTTATGAATAGTAATGTAAATATTTTTAGAGCGAGAGGTTCATTAAAGGTTGAGAACTGCTGTTTAAGAGTGTTAACATGAGAAAATGCAGAGGATAGCTATGGTGGCTGGAGAGAAAAGATAATATCCAGAAACATAGTATCTATTTTCTCTTCTTTGTACACTGAATCCTAGCTCTTCACTGTTCCCATTTTTTCTTTTCTTCTCTCCTTGTGAGTGTCTTTAGTAGAACTTTTGTTCAGTTCTATCTATCACATAGCTCAAACTATACTCTCATCCCTTGACAACTCATTTAATGTAAAAACTGAATGCCCTTTAAGAAATGTAGTATCAATATTTGATACTGCTGTGCTCCTCATTTAGAGAAAGTGAAACAGCAAAGCAAAGTGAATCAAAACTTTCTGAAGGATAAGTTGTAATTGATTCCCAGTGCATTTTAACCCTATTTTGGCAACAGAGAAAAAAGGAAAATAAATAATGATGTGAATGAAAATAATGTTTCTAAGACAACACAAAAACAGTTGCAAATGCGTGGCTTAGAAAATATTAGTCAGAAATAGAAGAGATAACTCAGTGATTAAAAGTGCATACTACACTTGCAGATGACCTGAGTTCACTCCCAGGATCTAGGTTGGGTGATTCTCAGTCAACTGTAGCTCCAGCCCCAGGGATCAGATATCTTCTGCTTGACTTAGTAGGTACCCACACTCAAGTGCGCATACCACCCCTACACTTACACATACACACATAGAGTAAAACAAAATAAAGAAAATATGAACCACACATAGAGTAAAACAAAATGAAGAAAATATGAGCCAGTTGATCGATAAAGTATTCTTTTACTAATAAAAATGATAGTGATTAGCAAAACACACTGGAAAACTAATATATGTTTAATGTTGTAGCTGTCTAGGTTTTAGGATTATGTTCTTTCTGAAGGTATGGTGGCTATTCTTTGTTGGCAACTTGATTCTATCTGGAATTAACTAAAACCCAAGTAGCTGGGTACACCAAAAAAGGATTTTTTCTTAGTTAAATTATTTCAAGTAGGAAGATCCACCTTTAATCTGGATTTCTTGATGTAGAAAGACGTAAAAGCCAATGGATTCGATGAATGGTCAGGGACATGGAAAGAATGTAATTGGTAAATTGGTGAGAAAGGCATCTGGAGAAGAAGTATGTGAACAGATATCTCTAAATGGACAAAGGATGTGCCCAAATATGGCACCATTTTCTGGGGTTACCAGCCAGTGACATGGTGGCAGGTTAATTACAATGGACCACTACTTCTGTGGAATGGACAGTGTTTTATCCTTACTTGAGTAGATATTAATTCAGGTTACAGATTTACCTTTCCTACCTGTAATGTGTCAAAGCTGTCATCAGTAAATTTAGACAACACATTATCTACTATACTGGTCTTCCACAAAGAATTGCTTCTGACCAAGGAATTCACTTTACAGACAAAGAAGTGTGACAGTGGGCCCACAATCATGGGATCCACTCGTGTTTCCATGTTTCCCACCACCCTGAAGCAGCTGGCCTGACAGAAAGAGGAATGACATTTTCAATAAACAGTTATAGTGCCCATTAGGTGACAGCAGCCATGTCCTGTGTTCAGAGTCAATGGGAAACCGCAGCCTAATTCAGTCAGAAAGGCAAAGGGTACAGACTTTTCAGCTAAGGCCGTGACCGGTTGCAGAAATGGAGTTTATAGTTGACATGAGTGTTTCTTGCTTTTTTTTAATTAAGAATGTGTTTGTGCAGATATTTGTGTTTTCTTTCCTTAACTTCTTAATCAGGTAATGTGACATCAATTAAGATACCAGTGCTTATTGTATTTAAGCTTTGAGATATCCAAAGAATATCCTCCAAAAGATAATGTCCCCTACCCCAAAATGTGTAATGTATTTGTGGTTGTATGAGGGATAGAATATCATGTTAGGCATAATTATGATCTAATTAAATATATAATATATTTGTGATTCTTTGTGAGATAACTATATGTTGTTGGGAATAATTATGACCTGACCATTATTTTCATTTGGAAATTAAGCATGACTAAGAAAATATACTTGTGTGTTATTTTGGCAACGGGTGGACTTACGACGACTGTCATTGGTTGTCAACTTGACTACATCTAGAATTAACTAGAATCCAAGTAACTGTGAGCATAAGTGGGGGAATTGTTTTTCTTAATTAAATAATTTTAACTAAAAAGATTCACTTTTAATCCATATCTTTTGAGGTGGAAATATCAACCTTTAACCTGGGCAACTCTTTCTGGTTTTAGCCTATATAAAGGACATGGAAAAAGGAAGCATTTACTCTTTGTCCTCTTTGTCTGCTTTTTTTTTTTTTTGACCTTGCTGACAAATTCATTCATTCACTGGCATTAGATCCTGTTTCTTCAAGATTCAGGCATATACTGAGGGTCACCTGTGAAATCTAGCCTCTCAGACTAATCAACTACTGGACTTTTCAAACCTCCATTGATAGACAGTCATATTTAAACAAATTGGACCAGAGATAAGTCATTATAATCATTTTAAGAGAGAGAGAGTGAGTGAGAGAGAGAGAGAGAGAGATAAATAGACATAGATAGATAGATATTCATTCTGTAAATTCTGTTCCTCTAGAGAACCCTGACTAATACAGAATACTTCATTCTAAGTTGATCTGCAATTAATTATTGTCAATATTACTGAAACTGAGGATATTCTATTACCTCTTTTGAAAGGAGAAAAGTTAATTTTGTTCCAACATGGAAAAAGCAGGGTATGCATTTAATTGATATTAATATCATGCAATAAGAGAAAACTACTTAATCATAGTAAAATATATGCATCAGAAGAAAAAAATTATGTAATACTAGGGGGTGTTTTAGTGAAAATTCTTATGATATTTTATCATAAAATTCAAGGGAAAAGGGATTATCTGGTTTCTTAACTTTTGTAGTTCAAAAGTCCTGGAACAAGATGAATCATCTCATGTTTGTCAAGAAAAAGAACAGTGAAGACTTCAAAATAGACATTTCGCTGGAGAATGTTTAGAGGAAATGCACATTTGGCTTTAGACAAGTCATATCTATACAGTTGTTGGTGTTTTCTTTTAACTTCAAGACATGCTTATATATAGAAGCGTGTAGAAGGAAAGTGAGTGTTCTGGCCTTCTGGGAGAATGTACAGAGTTTGAGGACTCTATCAGCACATCTAATAATAGGGGAAGAAAGCATCCACATCAATTGTGTAGAAAGAAATTCTGTCTTTAACATTTTTTTCTGTGTTGTTCAGTATTTCTAACAGCTCCAATTCATATCTTTTATTTGAGAGGTGGCCCATAGTTCATACATAGCACAATACATTCTGACCAGTCATGGAATAGCAGCTGTATCGATATAGAATTATGCCAAGAAATATGTACATCTATATTGTCTCTGAAATATTTCCTAAGATGTTTTTTGTGGGTAATCCTGGTGACCACAACTAGGACTTTCATCTTGCTATGCAAACTGAGTACTACTGAGCAAACCTGCCAGCCCCTTCTTAAATTTTTGAATGTTGGCCCAAGCAAGTGCTAGCCACTTTGTGGATATTTCTACTGCTCCTGTACAAGGTAGAGAAGAAAATTAAAAGGGATTTATATCAGCCAGGCTATCTCATCCTGAGTTAAAGTCCTTGAAATTCCCATAAACATCACGAAATACAATTGTTTTCCAGAATGAAAGCACACTCAGCACAGTGTTATAGTCTTAATTCTAGCACTCCTCTCTGCCTGTCGCTTCAAGGTCCGGAAACACATTGAGTTAAGAAAGAGGGAAAGGTCACTGATGGCATTATTATAATCACCTCAGATGGAAGAAAAGCTCCATTTATCCTCACAGTACATTAGACAGACCTCATTCTTGTTGTCTTATCTCATGACAGAGAAAGCTCAGAAATGAGATCTTGCTTCTGTTCAGGAAGAACAGGAACTGATAGACTGGCAGACAAAACACTTTCTCTGCTGTAGTCATCCAGATGGCCTCCAGGAAACCCCATACTCTTTTCTAATGGGATATCATTGCTTTCTCCCCACAGGATAAAAGATAGTAGCTGGATGCATTTCAGATTCCACAGTCATCCCCCAAATGCACAGCCTTTATCCATGAAAACCAAATGTACCCCTCTGCCCACCACAGGTTCAATACATGGAAAGGCAAAAAAAAAATGAGTTGCCAATCTCCTACTGGCTAAAAGGATAAATGGGAGATACATATTGATCCTTGTTTTGAAGCAGTTCCAAGATTTCACTGATCATTATAAAAGATCCCCATTAATCTAATAGTAAGATATGATGGGTGTCAGTTTTGGATTTTATGTTCTTGCCCATTTTTTTCTCTGAGTTGTTCCCCTCGATCTCCCCTGTAGGGAATGGGGTTTATCATTTACCTACAATTTCTTCATCACATCTGAAGTAAGAACTTAGAAATATACTCTTTTCAGAAGCTATACTTTTTTGCTTCATTGTTTTATCATAATTTCCAAAAGTTTAAAAATATATATCAAGGGGCTAAAGAAATGGTTCAGCAGTACTTACTGTTCTTCCAGAGGACCTGGGTTTGGTTCCCAGGACCCATATTGGACAGCTCACAAATGTCAGTAACTCTAGATCCAAGAAATAAGTTGCCATTTACAGCCTCCATGGGTACCTTTCACACATCTGGCACACACCCACACAGACATGTGTGCTCACACAAACACACACACATACACACAGAGATATAGATATAGATGTAGATTTATAGATATAGATAGCCTGGAAAGATATCCCTCCAATGGTCAGTATTATCACTTTTATCTTGGAAGTAACCAATAGCTTTCTAATTGGAAATTAGTCCTACACAATTATATGGAATCCATGTCTTGTTCTGTAAACCTAACTAACTACCCATGACCAGAGAGTTCTACAGAACCTAAAGGAAAAATCTGTTGCTATCATTTTACTAAATGAAAATAATTTCTAACTGTATTCTAAAAACTTATCCTTATACCCACAGAGAAGTGTAATATATTACTCCCTTCATCAAAGAAGCAGGTGAAGGTCATTACAGAAATCCATGACTGGTAAAATGCAGAGAAAATAAGGTGGTTGTGGGGTGTCTACTCTAAACTGGTGCATCCATAACACAACCCTACACCTAAGACTCAGGGGAAATTGTAGAAGACAAGGGTGAAGAGATCTATTAGACAGAGGATCAGAATACCTACTGCAAGGTAGTGTCTTCTAGTCATGCCAGAGAAGCTACATCAGTGAAATTTCTGCAGTGTGGTAACTCAAATAAAACCTGTCTAATGACAGTACCAGTAAACATGCCAACATCTATAGGGGAAATTTCACAAGGCTTTTTCTCTAGTTAAGAACTATAGGCAACCAATGGTAGAGAGGGGATCAGTTTTCTCTAGCGATGATTACCTTGATAGATAACTATCCTATCCCAAGTAGTTAGCCATAAATACCTGTTCATATGAGCAAGATGGGCTCAGTAGGGTATTATGATTGTGGGTGAATGTGTGTGTGTGTGTGTGTGTGTGTGTGTGTGTGTGTGTGTGTGTGTGTGTGCATGAGCACATGCACATGTGTAACAATAATAATAAAAAGACCAAAAATTTGAGGATGGCATGGGAGGAGTTATAGGAGAGATAGGTAAGGTGGAAATGATATAAATTTAGTACACATGTACAATATTATCAAAAATGTAAAAGATTTAAATTAAAATTTTCATATAATTTCTTAATTAGATAAACTAAAAACTTCTTATATCACCCCTAAATATTCTTGGTTTTAGGTTGAGGTTACAATATTGGTGATGCTTTTCAGTAAACTGATGCATTTGCTTGTAATCAGTGAAAGGTACCATTAACTCTTCTTAGTGTTCCTTTTGGGAATTGTTCTCAAGCATGTTTTACATCCTTTGATTCCTAAACCCTGCATCACCTTTCCAACCAGCTTAATGCTTGCTATGCAGGTTCTACCAATAACATGATCTTTTCCCTGAGTTCTTTAATTAATGAACAGGTTTTATTGATTTTTTTGTCACTTTTAGTCTTTTAAAACCTCCATTTCTTACAATTTGGAATCAAGAAGCAGTTGGCTTTTACACCTTTCAAAGTCTAAATTTCTGGACATTATTTACTTTGGTTTCTAATCTCAAACTTGTCCAGTCATCTCCCTTGCTCATCTGTTAGTTAGCTTCATACTGCTGCATAACAGACTGATCCAGAAGTGAGCATCTTAACCAGGAGCTTGTTTACCTCTAAGTAGCTATGAGCTCCAGGATACCTGGGCAATTCTTTGTCATAGCTTTGTGAGTGGAACAGCTGAGGCTAGTAACTGAAGAACAATTAATACTCAGAGAAAGAAACTGTGGATCAACCTGAAGATCCAAAAACCAAAACAACCGGCCACTGACTCTTACCTAGACCTCAGTCTGAAATGGCAATCCTTCCTTCAGGAATCTCAGAATGAGACTGTGACTGAGAGCTGTCTCCCCCAAACTTATAATCCTTTCTAGGGCTGGGATTAAAAGTGTACACCACTGGGATTAAAGTCATGTACTGCCTGGTTTCTATGGCAACTAGTGTGGCTGCTGGGATTAAAGGTGTGTGTCACCACTGCCTTGTCCGTAAGGCTGAGGAGTGAGGCTGTTTTACTCTCTGATCTTCAGGCAAGCTGTATTTATTAACATACAATTTAAATGCCACCATAACTAACTCAGAAGAACTGATCAGAGCTGGATACTCTAATTCCAGGTTTACCCAGTAGTTGTAGAAGTTTGGTGGTGCTGTGAGATAGTTCTTCTGTATGCAGTGAATATGTATTGCTTCCATTGGTTAATAATAAAAGCTGTTTGGCCTATGAAAATACAGGATGAGGTTAAGTGGAACAATCAAACTGAGGAATCAGACAAGGAGGGTTGGAAAAGAGAGAAGAGATACAGACCAGCCATCACAGGAACAATATGTGTTAGAGAACAGGTAAAGCCATGAAGCTATGTGGCAAAATGTATATTGATAGAAATTGGTTAATTTAAGTTGTAAGAGCTAGTTAATAATAAGCCTGAGCTATAGGCCAAATAACCTATAATTAATATAAGTTTTGTGTGATTGTTTGGGATCAGGAGGTCAGGATAAAAGTAAAATTCTGCTTCCATTTACATTGTGGGAATCTGACTTTCCTCCAAAAGAACCTTTCTATAGAGCCACTCACAGCAAGACTTCTTTAAAGCTTTTCTCTGAAAGAACTGAAGGGTAGTGTCAGTAAGATGCTTCAGTGGCTAAATCTCTTGATGCACAATCAGAAGGACCGAGAAACCAGATGTTGTAGAAGGTCTTAAACTAGTACACCCTGAAAGTAACATGTCATCATTCCTCCATACTGGTTGGTCATACACACCAGCCCTAGCACACATAGGGCCGATAGCAGCACAGAAATGCACATAGGGCCTAGCACACAGCCGATAGCAGCACAGAAATGCACAAGTGAAATTCTCCTTCACCACATACAGTCATGCACCAGAAGCCCTTTTCAGTCAATGAAAGACTGCATTTGGAATGGTGTTCCCATGAGATTGTATTTTCTAGTGTCATCATGTCTATGTCAGTTTTAGTACATACTTTCTGGTATTCTTACAGTGACTATGCACCTAACTACCCATTTCTTACCATGTGTCTCACCATTAAGTATTGTCCATCTGTCTTGCTGCTTTCTTTTTTGGAAATACATCTAGTTCTTAAATGGCCACTAACTTTTCAAGGGCTCACCAACCTACTACTAGACGAGTGCCATCTTGGACAAATTTTTACATGCACCAATGTTCTCTTCCTGGTACTGATATTTTATTGCCTGAGATATTCAACAGTGACTGTCACAATAACCTTAAATTTTTCATAATGTCAGGATCTCTATAACCAAACCTTCTTCCAAGTGACCAGAATCATCAGTGATGGAAAACCTTCTGGCAGCCATAACTTCACAACAAAATATATCCCCTCACTGCTGCTTATGAAAGCCTGCATGTTGTAAGCTCAGTCTACATCTATGTTGGTCTCTTCTTGATGCTTTCTGTGTATACTCAAGGCTCCACTCACGACACCACTCTCTTTCTGGGAAACACTCTTCTCACTTGACTAAAATTCATCTTTTCTCCCAAACCTGGGCAGAAGCATCAAACATTTAGCCATGGCACCACTGCAGCACATGCATCGCCTTGCCAACCATGCTATCATGCATCCCCATGGTGTTTACTCTTTAGAGGAGCTAGATGAGAAATGACTTTCCATTGCCCTAGGTGTCACACCCAGTCTTCATAATTTAGTAAGTCCTTAGCGGGAATCATATAAAACTACCGATTAAATGCATAAGTGAACACACGAGGGGCATGGACAAGGCCCCTTCTTCCTTTCAGATGTGCCCACATATATCCTTAACTCCCTCATATATAGTGTGGATTCTGAAGTACTTAACTGTTGTAAGATGTGTGAAAGTAAACCATATTTCATATTGTAGCTACTCTCCTTGAATGGTCTCGTTCAATAACACATCTGGCTCATACGTGTATCATGGGTTGACACCCAAAATTACACAAACACACACACCGAGAGAGAGAGAGGGAGAAAGAGAGAGAGAGAGAGAGAGAGAGAGAGAGAGAGAGAGAGAGAGAGAGAGAGAGGGAGGGAGGGAGGAAAGGAAGGTGGGAGGAAAGGTGGGAGGCAGGCAGGAGAGAACAAGAGAAATTTATAATTCTCTCAAATAAACCTGCATTTAATATGTCAAAAGCTAAACAACTATTTCTCATTCATATCCACTTTTACTCCTGAATCTTTGCACCCTCTTCCCCAAAAACAGAACTGTCTCTATCCATCCCAGACCCTTTCCATTTACTTAGTGCCCCTGCCCAAATATCTCTAAGCTTGCACTGTAAATGTCCCTTGAAACGTTGGGAGTTCTCCTTATGGCTTTTTATCTCTTCCGTTTTGTTTAGATTGTTGCTAGAGTCTCCTAGTTGGAGTACCCACCTCCTGTCTGACATTCCTCCACTCTGTTTTTCACACTGCTGTCAAGTGATTGTTCTATAACACAGCCCTGCCATATGTCATTTCCATTTCAACACCATCCCTAGTCTCCCACTGTCTGCATTTAGCATCTCCGCCTTGGTGCACACACACAGCACGCTCTGGCTTCGCCCTTGCACACATCCAAAGTCAGACATTTTTGCCTATCCAGAACTTATCTCTGAAAATCCAATTTGAGGAGCCATTCATAATTTAATAATTGGCTGGTCCTGCCAAGTTCTGCCTTTTCATGTGTCCCATTTTCTCCCTGTGTATCTTGCTGTGGATGTAGGGCGCTAATTTTTTTTTTCTCCTGAAAAATATTCCTTATGGGCCATGCTCTATATGACTAGTTACTGGCTACACTCATGCTTATCACAAACCTTATTACCGCAGATCAGAAAATCCAAAATCAGAATGCACCTCACAACTTAGTCATTTCTTCATCAATGCTGCTAAATGCCACATGAATGTTGAGATTTTTCTATAGTGAGCCACTACATTTTCCTTTTCGTTCTCTGAAGAAGGCAGCTTTTAATTTGGGCTTTTTTAAAAATGTATTTTTATATTGGTGGAGGCATCAAGAAAGGAGTGGAATATAGAAAAGTTTGAATTTGCATGGCAACATTTTTATATAAAATCTCAACTGACCTCTTTGGCAAGCTATTCATACTTTGCCAAGTATACTTTTACAAATATGACTGGATTTAAAAAAAAAGAGTCTCTGTGGCAATGATTGGTTAAGACAGAAAAAAGGGATAGCAGGGTGCCCACTGGGTTGGGGTGGGGAGGAGTGAGGAGAGGCTGAAGCCAGCACAGACTGTGGCAGGCAGATAGACAGAAAGGATAAGAAGTTAAAAGTAAAAAAAATCCAGAGGAAGAAGGAAAAAAAAGACCTGGCTGTGACAATGAGGCAGATAAAAGAAGAAAAACAATCACTACTGCTGGTAATTGAAGAGGCTGGGGGAAGCTTGACAAGCTCAGACGGGAGGTGGGGAAGGGGTTAGACATGAGCTCCGGACAATCACAGAAAAGATCAAGAAGCATGGGAAGGAGCTTTACCTGAGTACTCAGCCACAGTGAGGATGGAGTGGACATTGAGAACATTCAGGATCTTACTGTTGACTGTGGCCTGGGCTTTGTCACACACACACAAAAAAAAATTGTGAGCAATTTGGTGAATTTTCCTCACAGAAATCCAGATGACTGGGTGTTCAGCATGTAGCCTAGGAAGTGAGGATTTATCAAACAGTTGCTGAGCCAGAATCCTGTCATCTGTTTTTCCTGCACTTGCCTTCCTGACTTCTTGTCTGTAAAAGTTTCTTTTTTTTTTATCGTCTCTCCTTCCTTCAGAATAAAAAATGTCAAAATCCCTTCTCCAAGTCAACTTTCTTTCTAATTAAAAAATTATTTTCCCATGGCACAAATGATTAAAGTGTGTGCACACTGGACCAGTAATTCATACTTTGACATTGCCAAAGGCTGAGTTATCAACACTGCTGCATATCTGGTCACACAGACACTGAGCTTCTTTGTGGATGCTCAAGCTTCTGTGAGGCTATAGAGCGAATGGTACCGCAGAAAGAGTAAGATAATTTTCATAGATGGATTTCTACCTTGAACATTGGAAGAAGAAAAGGGGGCAGGGGAGACTTCTTAGAATTAGAATAGGCAGATTTGGTTCTGTTTGTTTGTCGTATTGCTTATCACTGCTCTCAGAAACTAGCAGTTGGGCGCTATAGTCTGTCACGGTGGGGACGCAAGAGAACTCAGGACAACATTGACTAAGACACTACAGTTGCTAACTTTGTAACCAGACATGACCTGGAGACATCTTGGAGACAAGCCTTTAGACAAACCTAAGAGGGCTTGTTTAGATTTGGCCGGCCTCTTCGCATGCCTGTGAGAGGTTCTCTTAATGAGGCTAACTGTAATAGAAAACTCTACCATTTGGGGCAACACTGTTTCCTGGGATAGGGTCCTGGACTTCAAGAAAAGGAGAAAGCCTACCTGTAGATGCATTGTGACCAGATGCGTCAAACCCCTGTCACCCTGACATCCCCACCATGATAACCTCCATCCTCAAATTATGAACCAAAATAAATCCTTCATTGCTTAAATTGCTTCTGTCAGCACATTTTATCACAGCAACAGAACACGTAAGTAGGACTGGTATAACCCAATTCAAGGACCCTCCCACTTCTGAACGACTAGCCAATCATAATTCAGATCATGAGGTCATGTAGATACTATCCAATCAGTATTCATTACATATGTCTAGTAACTTGCTGGGGTTAGAGAATAGATGAAAGGCAGCAATGAGATATGTAATAAGATCATAAAATAATGGATAGAGGGCAATTCCACAATAAATTGAAGGGTTAATAGGGTTGAAAAAGGCATTTTGTGGCTTTAGAAGATTTATATTTTTTTTTTATAAAATCACACTGTCAATGACAGGAAAAAGCAAAATCAACCCCCCCCCAAATGAATTTATAATAATACCTATTACCTTCTTTTTATTGTAAAAATCCCAGCTTTGCATAAGCATCTAATGAATTGTTGAATAAGGAATTTGGCTGTGAATCCTTAGTGGGCATTAGCTTCCTGCCATCTTTCTGAGAATTAGCTTCGGAGGGCAGGATACCACAAAACTCCTGTCTCCTTTGCATCTTATCCTGGGGCTTGCTTCCTTTTAGATGCATTTTCCATAATACGACAGCTTCTTATGGCGCAACACTCATTTCACAGCAGGAATGCCATGCTGGTGTGGGGCTGTAGTTTATGGAGTTTAAATGAGAAGAGAGCTCAGCCTGGGACCAAGGAACTATGACCTCAGGTTGAGAAAAGCCTCTTCGACATACTCCTCACAGCTCCGGTTATCACTGGCGAAATGACAATTCACCCCTCTGTTTGCTTTTACTGGAACTGGCACTGTAAGTAACAAAACGTAGTGAGATTTCAAAGAAAGGAAAATGACCTTTAAATTTTCTGAAGCATAAAGGCCACTTCATGCAACAGAGAGCAGCAAAAGCTACGTGGCCTTAGGAAGTGACTGAGATGAGTTAGATTAGGGGATAAAAGAGGAGGCAGCTGGGACCTTCGGGTTTGTCCTTTCTGAAGTCACAGGACTAAGGTCTCCTTTAAATGGAAAAGAGAAGTGGTTGGCTATCAAAAGACCTCACACAGATAATATCCCAAAGATTTCAATAATTATGCAAGGTGACAGGAGCTCTAGAAGCCCATCTGCTATTTTCCAAGTGTTCCGTTATGGTTCTATAAAAACAGAATTGAAGGAACTCTGAAAATAAACATATTAGTGTGCCGTGCTATTTACAGTCCCAGAATTCTTAGAAATTAAGAATAGTTTCCTCCCAGACTAATGAAAAGTCAAACTTCAAGCTAGAAATCACTATGGCCTTATTTTACTTCTATACAAAAGAAAAATAAATCAGGATTAGAAAGCTTTAGCGTTTTAGGAGTTCAGAGAGCTGTGGGAAAATTTAAAACTATCAAAACTATGTCAACAGCTACATTTAATAGAGGACTTCATAATTTTGCATTCTTATGAAACTAATAAAATATTACAATTTAAATGAAGGAATCATTTTAATAGGGAAGAGGATGTCAAGGATTCAGACAAAAATATATTTCCATATGTCACATACTTTCCCAGACTTTGGATAAACTTTTAAAAATCTAATGGAACTTCAGATACATGTTTTGAATAATAATGAATACATTATAAATTTTATTGAAGGATGAAAGGAAAGAAAACAATAGTACTAAGGGTACATGAATTTAAACTTAGACTATATAAAGAAAATAGTCAAACACGTATATTAGTTATTAAAGGGCTTGTTTAAGCAGCAAAACCATAAGCTTCATCAAAGAACATCAATCTCTTTAATATTCATTTGCATTTATTAAACATCTGCTGTATGAAGAGGTATTTGTATTGACAAAAGATACACCATAGTTGGAAGGGACTATTTATGTCCTCTACCTAGAGAAACCAGGTATATGGCGATCAGAATAATTGTTCATGACACCCTTCTATTCAATGGGATTCCACTTTATTCTGGAGACTTTAAGAACCAAAGATTTATTTGTCTCTCCTGGAAGCATGCTCCAAGAGCGTATGAGAAACCATGTTCTAAACCCTCACTCTAGAAGCAGCCACTGCCTAACTTTGACTTATATTCGTATTGCTGAGGGTGCTTTTAAAGGAAGACACAAAGCCATCACAGACATATTTTCTAATATCCACTGAATGACCACTTCTGCTAGTAGCTACTTATAACTAACACTTTCTATCTGGTAGACATTTCATATTGGCCATTATAGCACTGGTACACTTTTCTTCTCCAAAGTTATAAATCCCATGTATCTTAGTTTATTCCCACTTCCTTCTGCCATATAAGCTAGAACATTTAGACATCAACAGTTAACCTTCCCAAATATTTCTTCAACCTTTCCTTCCCAAAACACATATGAGCTCAAGCTAAACTTTACCTAGAACTGATGGAGATTCCCCAATAGCACCAGATTCCTTTTTAAAAATCTCTTTCTCCTATTCGAGCCCTTCTTCACCATGCCTATATCTCTATCTGTGTATTTTAAGCATCCCACTTCTGCTATCAGATAGTGATCCCATTTCACCTTTCCAGTGTTCATCTATTCATGTTTTATTCTCTGACTTCAATGCATAAAGCTCAATTGTATCATTTTGTTTTGCTTCTATTTTAAAGCACTGCATTCTCTAAAATAGTGAACTTATGCATCTTATCTAAGTTCTTTGATTTCAGTTACGTTCAGTCATCATTAGTTCAATACTAATGGTGAAAACCAAAATGGTCTTCACCTCATCTTGTATTGTAGAGGCATAACAGCCCAAGATGCCATCAATAAATCCAAAGTGAGGCCGTATGTGAGGTCTGCCCTAATTCTTCTCTGCATTGTTCTTTCTCCACCTCATACTCCTTTTCCCTCCAACTTCTCCTTCCTTTCTCCCTTTCTCCCTTCCTCCCTTACTTTCTTCTTTTTCTCCTTCTCTTCTGCTTTCTCTTACCCTTCTTTTCTTCATCCCCTTTCTTTGTTTTTATCATCATCTCCTGTTACTTATTTTATTTCTTCCTCTTAGAACCATCTTTTATTCTAGTCTTAACTATCTTTTTTGATCTGTGAAATGTAATATTTACATAGTATTATACTCCATAGCAATATGGAGTATTTACACAGTAAGTATACTGTTAACAATCTTGCTATCCAGTGTTTAATTCCTCCTTATATTTTTCATCCCCATTATAAAAGAAACAAAATTATTTTGATTTTTTAAATTATATAGGCAAGTACCAATGATAGTTTAGAGTCATATTATGAAAAGTGATTTACAATGTGAAAGAGTTTGGTCAAGGACAGCAAGTCACTCACCCTCTCTCACCTAGAGCTTTCTTATCTACAAATGGGGATTATGGTTGCCTTCTGCCATTGCTGTGATTATCAAATGAGAATCTGATACATTAGTGAATCTTGTGAATGATAATTTCTTCCAGAAACCAATGTTTAACAGACCTATGAGCTACAAAAGTTGTCCCAAGCACATAGATATGTGAAGGACATAACTCTAATCTCCTTACCTTAAAAACAAAAGTCATACCGTTCAATTTGCAAAACTGGATCTTTGGGGATTTCATTTCCAAGATTATTCAGAAAAAGTACTCGTTGTTTCTAACTTTATATCTTCTAATTTCATAAATAATAGAGGATGACTTCATTCATAAAAAGAATATTTTCCTTTTTTAAAAAAATATTTTAATTTATTATTATTATTATTATTATTAATGTTCATTGGTGTGAGAGTCAAATGGCCTAGAACTGGAGTTACAGACAGCTGTGAGCTGTCATATGGTTACTGGGAATTGAACTCAGGACCTGTGGAGGAGCAGCCAGTGCTCTTAACCCCTGAACCATCTCTCCAGTATCCCAAAAATATTTTTCTAATGCATTACTTTGGGCCCTTTACTTATTTCATAATTGGAATCACTGGAATATGTGGCAATAAGCTACTGAAATGTAATCTTAGGAAAGAAGATAGGAAGAGAAGAAAGAGAGAAGGAGAAATGGGAAGAAAGGAACTTATTGTTGAAGGGCTTCTTGAGAAGTCAATGTGTAGACTATTGCAGAAGTCACCAAATATGGTTTATGATTGAGAAATCTCTGTTTTGAGAGAAGTAGGATAATTTGATGACTTCAAAGATGCTTACTTGTTAAGTGGACTTTACTTTTCCAGCTGTGATTACCATTAATGCATAAAGAAACTGCTTTGAACCTTTAGCAAGGCAGAATTTAGGTAGGCAAGGAAAGGTAGGCTGTATGCTGGGAGGAAGAAAGGCAGAATCAGAGAGATGCTATGGATCTGCCAGAGCCGGCAAATCACTGTTATGTGGCAATATTCAGATAAATAGAAATGGGTTAATTAATAAAAGAGTTAGCCAATAAGAAGCTAGAGCTAATGGGCCAAGCAGTATTTTAATTAATATAGTTTCTGTGTGATTATTTCGGGGCTGGGCAGCCGGGAACAACCTCCTCCAACAAACCCAGACTTGTTACTAGCTAACTCTTACATTTAAATTAACCCATATTTATTACCTACTCTCTGCCACATGTCTTGGTACCTTTTCTTGGTATGGCATGTTCTTCTTGTGTCTCCTTACATTTGCTTGTGACTCCTCTGACTCTACCCATCTTCGTCCTCGCATCCTTCCTGCCTGGCTACTGGCCAGACAGTTATTTATTAACCAATAAGAGTATGCATAGTCACAGAGTACGGAAGGATTATTACACACATATACTCTTGAATGAAACATCTCAGTCATTGTCTATTGACTCTTTTCTTCTTCCTCTGTCACATCTTTGAACATCTTTGCATTCTTTAGACTTCGGTACTTACAGATTCATTGAAGCTGACTGGTCAGAGAACATCACCATCTGGCTGACTTCAGCTCACCCTTAGTTTTCAAACTGTAAGATATCTACAGAGTTCTGCTTTAACACTCTGCTGCCAGCATCAGTATAGATCAGAAAATGCTAACACCGACTTACCAGTTCCAGTCTTGTATTTACAATATCTTGCCATAAAATCCCTCGATGCATCTCATAATTGTATCTCAGATCCGAAATATCCTAAACGAATCCCATTATCTAGTACTAAAATTTTGAATGGTTCAGGAATGCTACAAGATTCCCAGGTTACAAAGGTTCCAAACAGCTTTTATGTTTTTCTTTCTGCTCCCTTATTATCTTTCATTATCAAATCTTACCAAATCTACCTAAAGAACATATATCAAACCTGAACTTATTATTCTTTTTACCTTCACTACCAATCCAATTCAAGACATCATTGTTCCTTCATATATTCCTTCATAGCATTATTCTCCTAGATGGACTTTCCACATTTACCCCTTCTCATCCTTAATCTGTCCTTATAGATTGCTGCCAAATTAATCTTGCTAAAGTACAATTTAAATCATGTCATTCTACTACTCCACAATGTTTAACTGCCTTTTATTATCCATTGAATAAGATCCAAACTCCTTAAAATAACATTTAACACCCTCCACCATCTGGTGATGTCCCACATTTCCAGACATAGCTCCCTTCTCTCTCTTTCAAAGATCTAATGCTGCATTCAGACTATAACACGTCCTTCTGCCTGTCCCAATTCATTTATTCATTCTGCCCTCTTTACCAATAATGTCCTCTCTTCTCACTGTTCTCTATGAACATTTAGTGAGGACTCCAGCAGACAATAACATATAATTCAAAATAAAGTGAACATTTGGCACTACCATGCGGAATCCTCCCAATTATTCTATTGCTTATCTACTGTTTTCAAACATTTATCAGGAAATATGCTGATGTGTGGGGCTTCATTAATTACTACAAGTAGCATTGCTTTCTATATTTGTTCAAGACGAAAGTCAGTGTTCCAAACCAGAATCCACCTTAAAGATTTATTTTATTTTTAATTATGAATATGTGTGTGCATCTGTGTTGTGATATAAACAACCAAGCCAACTCATCAGCCCAATCTAAATACTTTAAATGTTGTTGTTCTTTCAGATAAACAACTTGACCCTTTGATTCATTGAAAACATATCAGGGCAAAATTATTAATGATATATTAAATGCTAATAAGAATATGATTTACTTAGTTCCTTAATTTAAGTACAATTTACATGCAAAACAAAGATGATAGATAGATAGATAGATAGATAGATAGATAGATAGATAGATAGATAGATAGATGATAGATGAAATCCCTGGGTTTTAGTGGACTCCTCTAGCTCTTTGCTCCCTGTCCTGTCCCTTGAGTCGCAGCAATAGCTCTGTCCTCCCTGCATCTCCTTTGAATGGCAGCTCTAACCTTTTGTTTCCAGCATTGCTTTTTAAAGTCATATGATTTACTTCCAAAAGTTCTCTAAGTCTGACTTAATTTTATCAATTTTACCCCTCATAATTTACAATTTCTTTAGGATTGCTGAATGTTAATATGAGTTTTGGTAATTCTCTGAAAATCTTTATTAACTTAAATTCAATTATTAAATTCAACTTTTAAGATTTGTCTAAATAATGAGAACCTAAGTTATTAATTATAGTCATAAATCAGAGATTTTCCCCCACTGCGAGAGTTTTCTGAGTCTTGTCCTAAGATGAATAGAAGGTATATTTGTAAAGTTATTTAGTTCAGCCTTATCTATTGGATCCATAGAATTTATGATATATATTTTTATATAGGCATGAATGTTTCAGAAAATATGCCTTCACAAATGTAGTCATGAGATACAGAAATGGAATATGTCTTTGAGAAAGACCCATTTCTAGTAACCAATGTTAGCATTTGATTTCTCACTCTTTATTGAACAATATCAATTTATTTTTATATTTAAGTTAACATATAAAATAATAGCTTTTGTTATGGGATTTTATATACATAAATAATTGACTTTATTCTTATTTGCCCCCCTGCAATGTCCTCTCCTAGCCCCCAAATGCCTTCCTGCTGGTTACCTTTCTCTTCCTGCAAATGGTTCTGCTTTTGCTTTCACGACCCATGGATTCCATTATTCTCCATTTTATTCCTCTCTTCCCCTTACCTAAAATTCTTTTTGCCAGTCTCATTAACGCCTTTTATTACACACACGCACACACACACACACACAGACACACACACACACATACACCTAAAGTCCACATATGTGTAAAAACATGCAGCATTTGTCTTTTGAGTCTCACTTATTTTACTTAATTAAATAATCACTAGGTAGTCTCATCTCCCTACAAATGTCATATTTTGCTTTTTCTTTACAGCTGAATAAAATTCCATTGTATATATGTACCAACCTTTCTTTATCAATTCTTCTGCAATTTTTAGGTATTGTGAACAGTGTAACAATAAGTGTAGAAATGCAAGTATCTCCATGGTGTGTTTTGACCTTGAGTCCTGGTATATGAACATGAATGGTAAAGCTGGGTCCTAGGGTATTTCTATTTTTGTTGTTGTCTGAGAAAATCTCACACTAACTAACCTCTATAGTGGCAACACCCATAACAGTGAATTTTAATTCCTATAACAATGAAAAATTCCTCTTTCCCTACATTCCTGCCAGCATTTATTGTCATTTGAGATCTCTGTGTGATTTTCTTTAGGGCTTGCCGGGTGTGGGGAACTGGGCAGGACAGAAAGCCCAATAAGCAGGCCCCATTCATGTTACATTGCTTAGCATATGATGTGGTATAAAACTTCCTCTTAAGCAGTCTACAGTCAAATTGATCAATTGCAAACCTGATGAGTGGTGGCAATCTCCAAGGTGTTAGTAACTGTGACAAAAAGTTAGTGGACAAGTTAATGAGTTGTCGGAATCACCAAAAGTGAAGAGGAGAAGTAGCAAGATACTATCTAGCATAACAATGAAGTCAGAAGAAAAGAAATGGCAGTAATTAGGAAAATGAGACTTAAGCTGGAAGTAGCTTCACACTGCTACTACTTCAGTAGTATCAGGTCAATCAGTGCATCAGAAAAAAAGCAGAATAATTTTCATACAAAGGACAGAATCCTTTGAGTATCTTGAAAACACAAACGGAAGTATTCCCCTTGAGGGCTTTTGAAGATAACATAAAGCCCAGTTAAAGAGCTTTATTATGACGTTCTCACAATAGATATTCAGAGTACTAATCTTGCTTTGACCTCTCTTTTCATTGTGCACTTTTTGAGAAAACAAACAAAAACATTAACAGGCATTTTTCATCATAATATATTCCTCATTAGTTAGACCAAGACAACTTTGAACTTTTCAAAGGGAGACTGAAAAAGTTTTCTGTAGCATCTGATTCACTGTTCTGCAGCTTCGCTCTACCCTCCCATACATTATCCATTTCCCATCAGGATGACTTCTCCTGACTCCCAGGGATCTGAATAGGCACTCGACTTTCCTGGACCTGGTGTGCCTTAGGAAGCTAAATGAAATGTTCCCTGTACTCTGTCTCCTTTCTTTCTCTCATCCTCAACATTCATAACACACCATTAAAATAAAAAGGATTAAATGAATTATAATGCATGGGGATTACCATAAAACACATAATGCACATAGATAATAGGTCCTGTGGCCACACCTACATCATTCAATTCAGAGGAAGAATTCTCCCACCTCCTGTACCTGATAACCAACCGTACCAAAATTATCCCCCCTTAATAAGTAGGTAAATACTCTATTTTTAAAACAAAAATTGAGAGCACAGTGTCATGTTCCCACCCTAAGGATCTGTGCTTTCACACCCCATGGAAATGTCTGCATATACCTGTGATATATACATTCAAATGCACAGCTAAAATATTCATATATACGGAACTCAAATCGAGAACGGGCCTAAAAGAACTTTGTGAGGAGGTGTGTCCAAGCAGGTAGCCCCAAATACACTAAGGTCCAGGGGCAGAAGGAAGGCTTTACTTTTGCTGATTAACAAATGGATTCACTCAAATTAATGTGTTATTCTAACGGTATTATCATGGCAAACTTATAAGCATGTACATTCCACCAACAGGTGAACACCAGCTAGGAAGTTATTATCATTGCTGGTGTAACAACTGACCAAACCATGAGACTGTAAAGCTTTCTGGATGAAAGGCTTACAAGGGTAAAACAGTCTGTCCTAGTGTTTGCTCTGAGGACTTCAAATTACTTTTCAACCTTTTCTTCATATTTATCCAACTCATTTCAAAAAATGAAACACCTATTTCAAGGTGGGGAAGGAGAGTTCTGGGGAAAAGAAAGAGTAAATATTTTAGGATGGCCTTATTATTTTCTATTCATTCTCCCGATCCTTCCTTTTTTCCTTTCTTTCTTTCTTTCTTTCTTTCTTTCTTTTTTTCTTTCTCCTTTCCTCCCTACCTTCCTTCCTTCCTTTCTTCCTTCGTTCCTTTCTTTCTTTCTTCTTTCCTTCCTTCTTCATTCCTTCCTTTCATTTTTTTTTCTTTATGCCTAGTCCTCTGGTGTAGTAGGAGCTGCGTGCTGTGTTCCTGCCGCCCCAGCTCCTGGTCACCTGGCTAGCTTATGCCCCGAAATAACAACACACAAACTGTATTCTTTTAAGCACTGCTTGGCCCATTATATCTAGCCTCTTCTCGGCTAACTCTCGCACCTGGACTAGCCCATTTCTAATAATGTGTGTAGTACCCCAAGGTGTGCTTACCAGGAAGATTCTAGCCTACATCTATCCTGGGTCAGAGCTTCATTGTGTCTGCCTGGGAGAGGGGAGCATGGCCTCTGAGCTCACTTCCTCTTCCTCCCAGCATTCTGTTCCGTTTATTCCACCCACCTATGTTCTAACCTATAAAATGGGCCAAGGCAGTTTCTTTATTAGCCAATGACCTTCCTCCATCATTTCCCCCTTTTCCTGTTTAAACAAAAAGGAAAGGCTTTAACTTTAACATAGCAAAATTACATATAACAAAACAGTTATCAAGTAAAAATTACAATATTTACATCTATTTTATCTTTATCATAACTAAAGAAAACTATAACTATCCATTCTTCAATTCCATCAAAGACTCCAGAAAGATACAATATTACCTAAGCAAACAAGAAATAAGCAACTTCCGAACTCTAGAAATGACAGAGACATCTCATGGTCTGGACAGTCACTCAAAGTTTCTCTGTACTGTTGGGGTATCCATCTTCGGCCTAGAGGTCCATAGTATCCAGAGACATTTCCATGAAGCAGGAAATTTCAAAGTCAGTTCAGTCACAATCTGCTGTGTCCTGCAGAATGTCTCGCAGACTCCCTCATGAATCAGGAACCCCAAAAGGTCATCTCACCTTTAGGCAAGTTCAGCAGTCCTCTCTCTGAGGGTTCTCTGTGTCCAGTTTATGCATCAGTCCAGGCAAGAACAGTTTCTTGCCCAAATGGCTAACCAACTCCATAAGGAGCCTCTTCGATTCCCATCTTTCTTTTGAAGTAGATTGGTGCTGCCAGGAGCAGACATGTCTCATTGTAATGAAAAGCCCTAAGTTATTAAAACATTTAAAATGACATATTCCATAATCTTTGAAAAATATGAAGAATGCCTATCTAAAATATATCTATGTACATCTAGAAAATCTTAACTAACATGACTACAAGCTTGACTATTATTGATTATCCATAACAACCTATATACATTACATTTTTAAGTGAACTACACAATCACAATACCTTAATCAAGATCAGAAATACATATACATATAACAAAATTGACCTTAAATCTCTATCAATAAAGCAAAATCTATACTAATGCAAATTATTCATATCTATATCATATCCCCCTTTAAATGTAAAAGAACATTTATAAGCAATATTTGGGAATATAGGTGCAGTTTTTTCTCTCCAAACTGCTTCCTGCTGTATGGGGGCACTGTTATTTAGGCCTTTCATGGTATAACCTGTCTGTTAGGTTCATCTCAGTGGGCAGTTGAGCAAAGTCAATTTTTGAAGGTGTTCACAGCAACCCTTCAGGAGGGCATGGTCCATCATACCATATTGGAATAGAAAAAATCCACAGGGTCTCATCCTCTGTGAAAACAAAAGAAGAAACTCTTTTTCCAAAGTATCATATCCTTAGATCCAAATTCTGAAGTCAAGGTATTTTCAAAATATCTATGTTTTTGGATTAGTTCAGCAGCATTTATAAACAAATATCTTTTAGCAGCTGTTGCTCCTTCCTCAGAATTCAAACAATTCAAAGAGAGCATAATAGCATACAGTATCAAAATTCTCTGTGTATTTCCCATCTTTGTACAGCTTTATTTTAACCTCTATTTCATTTATTTTTACTTTTAACTTTTTGCTTTTTGAGACATGTTCTCTGTATATCTCTGACCTGGAATAATTCTGTGGATCAGGCTGTCCTTGAACTCTCAGAGATCCTTCCTTCTCAGCCTCCCAGGCATTGGGATTAAAGGCACGTGCTACCACACCTTGAATTCATGGAGGTCAATCTCCCTCTGCCTTCCAAATGTTGGGATTAAAGGTGTGTCCTACCACACCCAACTACTCTCTTTCTTCTTTTTTCATTCCTCCCACCTATGTTTTAACCTATGAGGCCAAGCAGTTTCTTTATTACTTAACCAATGATCTTCCTCCATCACTCTGGTTTTAATTTGTCTTCTCTTTTCAATCATTTCACCCTCAATTTTTCGAGATGTCCTGCATATTTTCTCTGTGCATCCTCTTCCACCCTCTCAGAAGTACTGTCAGTCATTAGTCATATACTAATATGACTAATATATATATTCACTCTTTTCTTCCTTTTCAGTTACTCATTTAAATCAACCCTGTCAACACTGCTTCAGAGCAGCCATGGTACCCACTTCTACAACTTAATGGAGGAAGTCTAAATAGTCATATATGAAATAAAGCCAACAGAATAGCAAGTAGGATGCATTACAGGTTTGCATTTGAACCTAGGGAATGACAGCCATTTCTTAACTATGAGAACTATAGCTCACTCATAATGTCAAACCCTGGTTCTGACAGCTCTCATAAAAGACTAACACAATGTCCACCTCACTGGGTGGTTGTGGACTGAGATGATGAAATATATTTATTAGCTTTCTATGACTGTTACAGACATATTAAAGAAATCAAGGATTTTGTTTTATATTTGACTTACAGTTTCAGAAGTGTTCAGGCTATGTATTTTTGGACCAGGTGCTTAGACTGTATTCACTAGCTGCCTTTTAGAGTTTCTAGAACCATCCACAGTGAACCCACCAGTTGAGCACATTAGCTACAGGTCAAGACCTTGTTTAGAAATTTTGTATTACAACATGACAGAAAACTGTTACTTAACTGGCAGGGTCCAGAGCACCTGGTACATATACAGAGAAAAGATGGTCTCAAAGTAGGAGCAATGATGTAGGCAGCTCTAATGCCATTGATTGCAGGTAGGAGCTTTGGAAGGTCCTCTGTAATGTAGTAAAGTGCAACCTTGCCCAGTTCTTCAAAAATGCTCACATATTTAAAATCGGAGAAAGAAGTATTCTGCCATATAAATTATGCTAAAGCATAAATGTCAAAGCTAAACTCCTGTATGTCCCAGAGATGCATTTGCTTCCCAGAGAGAAACTCCCAGGCACTGCTTTACCCTGTCTGCTCATTTTTCTGAAATAATTGTAAAATTTTTCACACATTCGAAATAATATCTAAAACATTCATGAGAGTAAAGCATGAAATTAAGAAAATGACTATCCCTATCCACAGCACTTGTTATTAGAAAAACGGAGCCTTGCTGATCTCTTTGAAGTTTACACTGTGGTCTCCCTGATTGAGTTCCTCCCCCATTTCTACTCTACAGATAATTATCCTCAAATTTGGGTTTAGTATGGTGTTACTCTTGCTTATAAATCTCATATCTGCACATATCTCCAAACAACAGATTGTTTAGGATTCCTGATTGGAAATTCATTTAGCACATTTATAGGTTATGTCATGCTTATAGATGTTTTCAAGACTGAGGTTAAGATTAGTAGTTCATTAAACAAGAGCATTGTGAGGAAGCTATTTTTCCATCTCTGAATGTTAGGGATATTTTAAGTATTTGGCATTATGAGTGCTTTAGTACATACTTAAATCATTTACTGGAAGAGCAAACTGACAGATCAGAAAATATTTCTCTAGCTTATTGAAATATTTTTGTGATGAGAATGTATTGGGTGGGATTAGTGTAGGTCTCCATGGGCATCAAAAATGGAGTCATAATAGTTTACATATTACCTAGATGACTACATATGTCTCTTTCAAATTTATGAAGTCTACAGTAGCATAGTTTATAAATGGCTACCTAACCACACTGTTAGAGACTCACATTCTTTCTATTATAGAGGTCACTGAATATGTACAACTTTTGTCCTTCAAGGTCAAAATGGTTTATTGACCTCTGGCTAATATAGTCACCTTCCAGCTGGCCAAAGAGATGCACAAAGCAATTTTATTACATCTGTCTTAGTTAGATTTCTATTGTTGCAATAAAACATTCTGACTAGAAGCAACATGGAGAAGAAAGTGTTTCCTTGGCTTATATTTCCCTGTCATAGTCCATATTCGAGAAAAAGTGAAGGCATGAACTTCTAGAGACCCAGGAACACCTACCCGGGGGTGACACTGCCCACAGTGGGATAGATCCTCCCACATGAATCATTAATAAAGAAAATGCCTCACAGACATACATGTGTGCACAGTACCCACACATACACAAAATGTGATTATTTCAGGTGTTCAGGGGTTACAGTATTTAGACATATAATATTTTATTATTCTTAGGCAGGTAAGTCAGCAAACCACTTTAGGAGAAATTGCTAATTATTTGAAAATATTTTTTTTATCAGTAATAATGCTGAGTTCATGCCCAAACATAGTAAAGATCACTTTTTCCAGTTTCCTGTGCATAGAGAAATAGTCATTAAAGTTTGGTCAAAGGGCTTGTGCTGGTTTCCCATCATCTGGAAAGAAGGAACATCAGAACAGTCTGTAGGCAAGTCTGTGAGGCATTTTCTTTATAAATGATTCATGTGGGAAGATCCATCCAATTGTGGGCAGTGTCACCCCCGGGTAGGTGTTCCTGGACTGTATAGTGAAGCAAGTTGAGCAAACCATGGGCAGTAAGTAAGTTCCTCCTGGGTCTCTAGAAGTTCATGCCTCCAGGTTCCAGCTTGAGTCCGTGCCTTCACTTTTTCATGAATATAGACTATGACAGGGAAATATAAGCCAAGCAAACACTTTCTTCTCCATGTTGCTTCTAGTCAGAATGTTTTATTGCTTATCTGGAGACCAGAGTTCAACGTTGGCCCTTTTCTGTAATTTTCAACTATTTTTTTAAAGATTTATATCATTTTTAAATATGCGGGGGGGTTGTGGTTTGTGTATGTGTGTGTGTGTATGTGTGTGTGAGTGTGTTTATGTGCATGTACATATATGTTAGTACAGGTGCCCCTAAAGTCCAGAAGACAGTGTCAGATCCTCTGGAGCTGGAGTTGCAGGCAGTTGTAAGCCAGACAGTATGAGTGATGGAAACCAAATTCAGGTCTTGTGCAAGACCTGTGGTCTCATCTGTTGAGCCATCTCAGGATTATCTATCTTGATTTTTGATACCGAGTCTCTCACAGAACAGAGAACTTGATGTTTTTGGCCACTGGTCCTTTGGATCTAACTATCTGCCTCTTACCTCTGAGGTTTCAGACTTGTATCGCCATGCCTAACTTTTAGGTGGGTGCTGGGGATCAAAACTCAAGTCATCATGTTTGCAGAGCAAGCGCTTCACAACTAGGTCATCTTTCCAGCCTGAAATGACCAAAATTTTAACGTTTTGTCAAAATTATACATGTGAAATAGTGTTCCATCTTAGAAAGATGAATGCAACTGACTAGTTGAATTTATTCATCAATCATAGATATTTCCCATTTCTGAGTTATCTTCTGTTTTTTAAGAGTTTTGTGTTCTCCTAGGAGAATATGGATTGTTTGCTAGTTATACAAGTTGCAAAACAAAATAGTGCCTTCTATCTGCTGTCCTAGCTTTCTATGTTTTAAAAATGTTGGTTAGGTCCAAGCATGGGAAGCCAGATACATGTATAGCAGTTGAGAGGCTGAAAGAGAAGGATCATTTGAGCCCTGGAGTTTGATAAAACTAGATTATATAAAAATACCTACCTGAAAAAAATGAACAAAAGGGAGGACTGCTCTTTGGTTTTTCCATTTGCTTCAGTTTTTTCATTGTGATTTAACTTGGTGTGTGCTATTATTCTATTGAAGAAATCCTTCCTTGTCTTCTGGTTATAATAGCTTCCCAAAACTTTTCCTAAAGGTTTTCAATTTTTGTCTTGCATTTGTTTATTTCAATGGATAGAATTTGATATTTTCTGTATTATAAATACAATTTCATTTGTTTCTCTCTGGAAAACTGAAACTAGTCGTCTTCACAAAGTTATAATAACTTGATCTTTACTGATTTATCTGATTTGCCAACTGTGTCATATAGACAGTGTCCAACATGTCAAGATCTGTCTCTGGAACTTGTTAACTGTTCCTAAGTCAACCTATATATTCGCTGTATATGTTAGTATACACACCTTCCTGATACTTATGTGTAGACTGTGGCAAGTCTTTTATTCACATCTTGCTGTTTTTGTTTTTTTTGTTTTTGTTTTGTTTTTCGAGACAGGGTTTCTCTGTAGCTTTGTCGCCCGTCCCGGAACTAGCTCTTGTAGACCAGGCAGGCCATCTTGCTGTTTTATGTCAGACATTGTTTTAGTTATTCTTGGTCCTACGAATAAATTTGAAAACTGGTTTGTCAAGTTTTTTTTAGCAGAGGGGAAACTCACATCAAATTAACTGAAAAATTTGAGAAGAGCTGCTATTTGTATACATGCGGTGTTCATAATTATGGTTACGGTCAACTTTTCATCTGTGTATGTGGCTTCCTTAATTATTGTCAATAATACTTTACGACTTTTAAGAAGAAAAATTAGCTTATAACCAAGCTGTTCAAAGTTTTTAAGATGGAAAATAAAAAGAAAATAGTGGATAAACAGAGCCCTCCTCCCATCCTTTTGCTCAGTAGTTACATAGTCCCTGACTACTGTATTACCCATAATTTATTGCAAATTTATTAGACCTCGGTAGCTTAGAAACCTAGTAGCTTGTGGATGATCCTCTAATTAGCAGAATTAGAGGATGAGACTGTTTCTTCTGATTAATTGGCACATGTGGAGTCTGGGTGCCCTTTGAGGCCTGTCATTTGCATATTAAGTTACCTCCTATCAATGTGCTAAATCCAAAGGGCTGGGGGCCCCCTCTCCTGTACAAAGGCAAAGTCCTATGGATCTAATTAAATTACCATGTTCTTGCCCCTTCCTCTTTTCTACCCACTTTGAGACAATTTTCCAAGGAGTAACCCTAAAGTTAAAAAGTGAATAAACAGTTTATATGTGTGTAGCAATTTACCACCTACAAATTCTTCTCACATATAGTATCCTCTTTAACTCTCTCACAAGCCTCTTGGGGAAATACAAGTTTATTTCCCTCTCAAGAGGGGATCTTGAGATTGATAGGTCTCCCGATTTACAAAGTGGTAATTGACCAAGCTGGGATTCCGTCTTGGATCTTTTCATGCCAAGGTCAGAGCTGTCTTCACTGCCCCATGTGGAAGCATTAGAGATTTATCCCAAATGTTACAATAAAACAAGGAGAAAATGATACTCTACTAACACTACCATGTTCTGTCGAAACTACAGTTATTCTCATTGCTTTGGAGAAAAGAGGAAGGTTAAATGGAACTAGGAAAAAAAACCTTTATTTAGCATATGAAGAAAAAAATGGTATTAAGTGGACATCAGTAGGCAGGAGGTAGTGATAATTCTGCATCTCAGGATTTCACACTAAGATGCAGTGGCCACTTGATTGCAATTCTAACGCAAATGTCAATTCTGTGGCTGACCAACCTGATCATTAAGGTCTCTTAGCCCAGTATAGATGGCTTCTTAAAAACTTGGCCACCATTTTGCTGGGCCAAAGGACTTTGCAGGCCAGTGTCTTTTCCGGGCATCTGTCAGAGTCTAGACATGAATAAAGGGAATTATTTTAGAGAACAGGTGGTTCCAGCAGCCAAAACTGTGCAGCCGTCTCCCAGATGCTTGTCACAAAGCATATTATCTTTGCTGGATGGAGGCAGGAGAGTATATTTGAAAGGATTTAATAAAGGTTCCGAGGGACGCTCTTGGTATAAATACCTATTATTGTTGTCAGTGCCACTTAAGAACAGCAGGAGGGGGGCATTTCAAATGGAAGTTCAGCGTCTATTCCCAGAAACCCAACCAGATGCACAGCTGCCCACATCCTTAAGCAATCTGTAAAGCTAGCCTCCAGGAATGGAGGGGGTGATCTTCAGAAAGAAGCCTTTCCTTTTTAGTGTAGGATATTTGTTGGGGATACTTAGGGGGGTTCACTTACTGAGTTTCTTCTGGTCCTATTTCCCGGGGCTGAGGCATGAAGACAGGAGCTGAGTCTTGACCAGGTACCCCAGCGGTGGGACAAAATGTGAATTTGTTTCAAGTTGGGACTTTCTGAGAGTTGTAAAAACACAGCCTGTGCTTTCCTCTGTGTGGGGGGAGGGGTCTTTTCCTTTTTATTTCTTGATTCCTTAAAAGAAGCTTCAATCCTCCCCTAAGGAGTCACAAAGCAAAAACTGATAATTGGTCATATCCTGCAATTTGTCCAGTTGGGAGGACGGTGGCCTGCTGGCTGCAATTTGGTGTTTTGCCCTTCATCTTCTTCTGCCTCTTCTGATTTTCGGAGGTTGGAACATACATCTACACAGCAATGATAATATGAGGCGATGTTATGAGAACACCCTGTTGCTTAATGGCCTATATCGTGCTTTTCTCCACCACACTCACCTCTCAGCATCCTGGCCCCGGAAAATAGTATTTGCCTCTTGGTGATGCTAGCTTCCACATCTTGTTAAGCTGCTGCAGCAAAGGAGACCCAGGGATGGATGGCAGACAGGTTTAATGTGGCTTTCACAAACCAGTCAGGTTTGGCCAGTAGGAGGGCCACAGCTGGGGAGATATTGCCCAGCTCAGGTAATTGACACCAACTGATCAAAGTCACCAACCTGACAGCTAATAGAGGAGCTTTCTTTGGTAGCTGCTTCATTTTAGATGCACTAGATTAAAAAAAAAAAAAAAGGAAGAAGAAGAAAGCAAAAGAAAAAGCCGTCCATGTTGTTTGTATTTCCCTTTCCTTAACAGTTGATTTCAGAATTCTCCAGGGATAGCATTTTGGCAGGTAATATTTTGCCTCATAAAAAGTTGATTGATAAACTTCTAAATATTTTTTGGAGGTACAGCAGTCTGCAGGGGCAGTTGCATGGCAATGCCATCAGTGTGGTGGAGATGCCATTACAATCCCTCCAAGGAGAGGGGAGCAGGGACAGCGCCCAGGAAGCGCTGCCTGAAATATGTCAGCTGAGAAAATAAAAGCTCTGATTTGGGGGCCTGCCTGAGAGAGCTCAGCAAATGCCAAAGCACTGCATGCAGAGGGAGAAGTGTGACTTGAATTCGAGGGCAATGCCAGCTCTTGGCTCCGACGGGTAAATAAAAGCTGGTAAGCTAAATTGTGAATTCTCCAGGCTTTACTGGCACTGTGGTAGCAAAGAACAGAAAAACATCACCTCTGATTTGGATGCTAAACTCTCTCTGGCATTTCCCCATCTTCTTTTAAATAGCTTTCTTTCCCCCAGCCTCTTTACCTTCTCTTTCCTTCTGTAGGCATCTGGGGCCATGGTCCCTCATTCGAGGATAGCCGTTATGTCAGATGCGGGTCTGCTCAGAGGTTAACTCACCTGCACTACTCTTGAAACAGTATATTCAAAATACAGTCACGTTCTAAGGTTAGGCCTTTAAATTATGACCTTGGAGGAGGTATTTGGTCTATCTCATTCCAAAATGAACCCAGACCCAAGTTTGATATAGGGCCCGTTCAGCCCGTCAGAATGACCCATACTCTAAAAGCCCACCTGGCCTGGCCACCCCACTCCTTTGCCGCCAGAACATTGTGCGCTCTTCTTGCACAGAGGTCTCACCACGGAAATCCCAACAGGGCTTTTAGAATAAATAGAATAATAGTAGCCAATGATTGTGCTGACAGCTTTGGCCAGCGCCTACCATCTACAGTGCAAATGAAAAGTACTTCCCTGCATTAGCTGATTAAGGCTCATCCCAAGCCCGTGAGGGTGGATGCCACTATTAACTTTCCATCATAGGTGCGTTAATGATGGCTCATCAGGCACACACTTGGTCACCGGGTGAGGGAGTGTAATGCTCACGTTCTGTCCTACTTCGCTTTGTTGTATAAATCAGCCAATTTTTTTAACCATCTTATTTTACATACCAATCCCAGTTCCTTCTCCCTCCAGTCCTCCCACTGCCTACATCTTCTTCCCACCCCACCTCTCCCCATCCACTCCTCAGAGAGGGTGAGGCTTCCCACGGGGAGTCAGCCATTCTTTTTTTTATTGAAAAAAAAAAATTCCCTTACCCCCATCCCACCCCACCCCCAAGATCCCAATTTTCTCCCCGGCAATTTTGTCTACTTCCCATAGCCAAGAGGGTAACTATATGTTTTTCCTTTGGTTCACCTTCTTACTTAGCTTCTTTAGGATCACCAATTGTAGACTTCGTGACCCTTATTTATGGCTAGAAACCAATTAGGGGAGATGGGGAGAGAAAAGGGAGAAGGGGAGGATGGGGGGAACTTGGGGAAAAAGGAGGATTGGGATAAAGGAAGGTTGGATAGGGGAGCACGGAAGCACAATTCTTAGTTAAGGGAGCCACCTTAGGGTTGGCAAGAGACTTGAACCTAGAGTGGCTCCCAGGAGCCCAAGCCGAGATTCCCAGTTAGTTCCTTGGGCAGCTGAGGATAGGGAACCTGAAATGACCCTAGCCTATAGCAATACTGACTAATATCTTGCATATCATCATCTGGTGATGGATGGAAATAGAGACAGAGACCCACACTGGAGCACTGGACTGAGCTCCCAAGGTCCCAATGAGGAGCAGAAGGAGGGAGAACATGAGCAAAGAAGTCGGGACCACGAGGGGTGCACCCACCCACTGAGACAGTGGAGCTGATCTACTGGGAGCTCACCAAGGCCAGCTGGACTGGGACTGAAAAAGCATGGGTTAAAACTGGACTCTCTGAACATGGCGAACAATGAGGGCTGATGAGAAGCCAAGGACAGTGGCACGGGGTTTTGATCCCATGCAATGTGCTGGCTTTGTGGGAGCCTAGCCAGTCTGGATGTTCACCTTCCTAGATATGGACAGAGGGGGGAGGACCTAGGACTTACCACAGGGCAGAGAACCCTGACTCCTCTTTGGACTGGAGAGGAAGAGGGAAAGGAGTGGGAGGAGGGGGAGAAGGGTGGGAGGAGGGGGAGAAGGGTGGGAGGAGGGGGAGGGAAATGGGAGGCTGGGAGGAGCTGGAAACTTGTTTTTTTTTTCTTTCTTTTCTCAATGAAAAAATAAATTAATTAATTAAAAAAATTCCGCCTCCTCCCAGCCTCCGATTCCCCCCCCCTTCTCCCTCTCCTCTCCCCCTCACCCCACTCCACTCCCCCTCCCTCTCCAGTCCAAAGAACAGTCAGGATTCCCTGCCCTGTGGAAAGCCCAACGTCCTCCCCCCTCCATCCAGGTCTAGAAAGGTGAGCATCCAAACTGGCTAGGCTCCCACAAAGCCAGAACATGCAGTAGGATCAAAACCCAGTGCCATTGCCCTTGGCTTCTCATCAGCCCTCCTTGTCCCCCATAGAGCCTTCATCTGGCAATGGATGGAGATAGGGACAGAGACCCACATTGGAGCACCGGAATGAGCTCCCAAGGTCCCAATGAGGAGCAGAAGGAGGGAGAACATGAGCAAGGAAGTCAGGACCGCGAGGGGTGCACCCACCCACTGAGACAGTGGGGCTGATCTACTGGGAGCTCACCAAGGCCAGCTGGACTGGGACTGAAAAAGCATGGGATCAAACCGGACTCTCTGAACGTGGTGGACAGTGAGGGCTGCTGAGTCAGCCATTCTTAAACCTACCGTTTATTTACAACCCTCCTTATTTTCTACATAAGGTAGAAAAAGAAGGACCTTGAACCTTCTATCTCCTCTTGGCTGGGAAACACTAGCCTTACATTATACCTAAAGTCCTTTCACGTCCAGGCTCCATGCCTTGGATATGCTGACCATTGTCTCACGTGTTCTGATTTCCCATTGCTCCTTACAAGCCCTGTGTGCTCTCTTTCTTACAAGAAAAAAAAAATCGAATGGTAAATCTCACGTTGTTCTCTCAGCTCCCTGTATGAAGCCCTTGGACTTGATTCTTAGTGGCATCTAGTGATAGCAATGAAGGAAATAACGAGGGCCTATTAAAAGTGTACTATATTATACATTATTGCTAAGGAGCCACAGAGAGTCTAGATTAGGAGCCAATTTTCTGAATCCTTGTTCCAACTGCAGGTGTTGTGTGCTAAGGAGTGGAACTGGCCAGTCATTAGGCACCCTCCAGGGGCTCTGCAGGGTGCTACGCGTGGGCCTTATTTATTCCTCTCAGCAGCCTGTAGGGAGGCCTGCACCCTTGGCCTCACTTCCACCAGCTTCCCCTGACAATAGGAACGTCCAGAAATTGATCTCACTCAAGGGGAAAAGCTGTATCATTTGGAGACAAAAATAAGAAAATGCGTTTAACGCTTCACTTGCTGAATCCTATGCCGAGAAACAGCCTTCCCAGCAACCCGTCTGCAGAAGCGAAACTGCCACCGAATATTATCTTCTCATCCTCTCCACCATATGTTCAAGCAATCTGTGTTCTGCAGCCTCTATTAATACACTGAGTCAGAGACAGTGGGGTTCAGTGGGCTAAGCAACAGCCTGGAAAATTGAAGGCTGTGAGTTCTAACTCTGTCCTTCCCCTTGGCTTGCTGGCTGCCCTTCAGGGAAGTTATATCAACCCCAGCTTGCCCTCCGTCTCCTCCTCATTTCTCTCCCATGGCTTACCATGTCTGAGCAAAGTGAAGAGAGCCATAGACAGCATCAGTGGGGAATTTCACAAATGCCTCTGAAACTTTTAAATGTGTGCGATCGGTGTAAAAAACTTTTTTTTTCGTCCTAAACAGTGTTAAGAAATAACCCCTGGCCTGAGTCATTTGCAAGATAGCTATAAGACTGAACTTGTATTTAAGTTCATTCAAATTAACATCATGCTGCTTACAGATAATCATTCATTTTAACAAAGTTGGTTACATAACATTTTTTGGTTACATAACTTTTATACTATTAAAAATTAACAGGAAAAGTACTTCATAAATCTAGAATATATTTATTATTCCTCAAATTCTCCATAATATAAATTTAAATATGTATGTATTCACACATATATATGCATATATTATTAATAAATAAAATGTTATTATGCTCATTTTAAAACTATAACAAGACAAGACTGGTTACTACATTCTGGCAAGAGTCAACTTTGTCCTATCCTTTCCCATTCAAGAACCAGAGAAGCACCCCTCTCTTGTTACCCCATTCCTAGGAGAGCTGAAAGTGCTGGAAAAACCTAGAAGTGACATAAATGTAGTAGACAATGACACTCCGTAAGAAGATGACGTAGCTACAGGTTGAGATTATATTATTTTTGAAAGTTATTCTGAAAAATGGTCATCATATCTTTCTTTTGTCATTGTTTTAAATATTTATTTTCTTTTTATTCTATTTTTGTTTTATAGAACATAGATTATTTTTGGATACTATATTTTGATTATGGTTTCCCCTCCCCCAGGTCCTCTATGATCCTTCCCACCTCCCCTCCCATCCAAATCCACCCAATTTCTCTGTCTCTTGTTAGAAAACAGACATCTAAAGATGAATAATAATATAAAATACAACAAAACCAAAAATACTTAAAGATATCTTTCAGAAAATACTACAAAATGTCCTCACTTTTATACAAACCAAAACTTCAAGGATGGCTCCTGACTGTTGGGGGTGTACTTAAAGCGGACCTTCCCAAAACAAGCAGGCTTTGAAACCTGGTGATGGTGCACACCCTTACACCAAGCACTCTGGAGGCAGAGGTTGATGATTCTCTGAGTTTGAGCACGGCTTGTTCTGCATAGGAAAGTCCAGACTGGCCAGAGCTATGTAGTGAGTACCTATCTCAAAACAAACAAATAAAAATGTAGGCTTTGTGTCTAGAAAACCCCTAGCAGCGGCAGAGTAGTGGGAGGGCTGCCTTCTCAAGAAGACTGTATGTAGTAATATGGAGCGGCGGGGCTGCGTCCCCCAACACCCCAGCCGCTGGCTCCGGCTAGCTTATGCCCCAAATAATTACACGGACACCGTATTCTTTTAAACACTGCTCTGGCCCGTTTCTAATCATCTGTGTAGCACCCCTAGGTGCGCTTACCGGGAAGATTCTAGCCTAAGTCCATCTTGGGTCGGAGCTTCATAGCGTGCGTCTTCCCTGGAGCAGGTAGCATGGCGTCTCTCTGAAGGCGTCTGCTCCGGAGAGCAGAGCTGTGGAGTCTGACCTCACTTCCTCTTCCTCCTGGCATTCTGTTCTGTCTACTCCTCCCACCTATCTTCTAACCAATGAAATGGGCCGAGGCAGTTCCTTTATTGCTTAGCCAATAAAATCAACAGATTGATATATGACACTCCCACATCAACTGTAGGGAGTTGAGGGCTGAAGGGTTGAAGCTCTGAACGATAAGAACACAGTAGCATGATTCGTTATGTGCAGGATGGGATATCAGTCCCCGGATCTCAGACAGCCCAGTCAGCGTTCTGTCTAGGCTGGTTGTAAGCGTCTTACCACCGCTAAATGGAAACTGATCATGGCAGAACCCTCAAGCACTTCCTAAGAGTTGAAATCAGATGGGACAGTAGGTGTTGGGCAGCCTGAGGTTAAGCAGGGACACCATTGGGAGACTTGTGATATGACGGTTTGATTGCTTATCTTTGGTGAAAACTCTAATCTTTTTTTTTTCTGTGCTTGGAGGTAAATCTGGGTATCAAAACCCAGGGTCTTGTTACACACACACACACACACACACACACACACACACACACACACACACATATTAGTCAACTTCTCTACTGTGAGTTCCATTCCCAGCAGGCTAACAAAGTTTCAAAAAGAGTATCTGGTACTAACCTAATCAGTATCATCAGAGATCTTCAATCATTTATCTGCATAAATATGTGATAGAAAACTACTGACCTTCCCAGGACCAGTAGCATTCGTGTTAGATAAGGGTGATGGTCACTTCAAAGGCTCATGAGTTCCTGACCAGCCACACAAGTACAATGTAATGCTAGAAGGGCCACAGCTGGAAAGATGTTGCCATAGCCAGTACCTGGCTCATTCCTTCTCATGACTCAGATATTAGCTACATAACACTTAGTCTGAAAGGTTTAAGGAAGTGAGTACATTTACACACACAGAGACACACACACAGCTGTCTGCTAAGTAGTGTCCTCTGCTCTTCTCATTAGAAAATAATAGGGTGTCTTGTTTAAATATCTAAGTTGCCAGAGAGCACCTCTAAGCCTCCAGAGAGCACTATGCAAAATTTGTATATAGTTGTATCCATTGAACTTCACACAATGTTTCTGCATAGTATATTGGCTAATATATTTTAGTAAAGGAATTTAGAAATTTGATGCCAGTGCAATTTGGTGAGATATGAATGTGGTATATTAAAATATTTCAGTAAAGAGGTTATCAGGACTGAGCCAAGAACATAGATAAACATATCATAAATTTAAAGACATAAAAGAAAAGAAAAATCCAATTCAGATTTTAAGAATTGGATGCAAGGTCAAAGTTGGCCACCAGATAGCAAGATGAAATAGCAAAACATGAAGAAGGCAAAGTGTGATGCCAGACATATACAGAAGGCCTGGCACCAGTTACTCAGACTAAGTCAGCCCAAGGGGTCCAGAATCAACAGAAGCCAGTCTGGCAGCAAGAACTGATAGAGAGAGGAGGAAATAATTATGAAGCTATTTTAGAGGGCTGGGCCAGTTTCTTATCAAAGACTATGGTAACAGTATCCTCTCATTAAGGAAAGAGTCCAGAAAAATGAATGTGTTTTATTTGTCAATCATCTTTAAATCATATGTTTGGTTTTAAACAGATTACCCTTTTTTCTCATCTATATTTGGCCTCAAAATTGCAGGAGCTTGGCTTGAATACGTATCGGGTCTAGCCTTGTGCAGTAAGAACCTAACAGATACAAGAACAGTGCGCCAGAGACCTGTGCTTTCCTACAATTCCTTCTCTCTCCATCTACCATAGCCTTTTAAACTTCGCTGGCCTTGTGCTAAGAGAAAGAGAGATCACTTCATATTGAGCATAGATCCTTTAAATTTCCTGTAGGACTTGTAGGACATTTGAGCATTCCAACACCTTTGTGTTTGTTTTTACTAAGATCCCTGAAACTTTACCGCTTTAACTTCTTTATATCAAATTTATGGCAACTCCTTTTACCAGAGTTTTGTTCAGTAAATCGTGCACTAAATTATCCTGATGAAGAAGATGAGAGAGGGAGAGTGTGGGAGAAATCTGAAATGACTTTTCCTAAAGGAATTTTTATTTGGCTCGTCATAGAAATCCATACAGAGGTGGAGGCAGAATGATTTTAAGAGTCAGAAGTGGTAGATAACTCCAAGGAACGAGCATCTTCAGACACTGCAGGGCAGATCCACATATGAACGCACAGAGACTATGAAAGCATGAACAAGACCTGTACAAGTTCAAGCCAGACAAAGTCCTAGTGCAGAGAAGGGGAACTGAATACAAAGTCCCACCCCTTGCCAATAATCTATTTGCAATTGATACCTATTGAGAAAGGGGAAACTAGTTTTTTTTTAATGGAGTAATACTGGGGATATCAACCACACTTGACAGCAGGCACTATGCTCAGAAATATTTGGCCAACAGAACTGGACTCCATAGTTTTCCGTGCTTTTTTGTTCTATTTGTTCATTTGTATTTTTGTTTTCTATGGGTATATGATGAAGCAAAACAAAACAATAAGGAGTGCGTAGTAGAGGAAAATGCTCACATGCAAGTGTTCAGGAAGCAGAAAGAGAGAACAGGGCTGGGAACTCACTATTATTTTCTAGGATATGCCCTGAGGTCAGAACCAACTTTCTTCCTCTAGGTCTCACCTCTTCAAGGTTACAGAATCACTCAGTAATGCCCAGGCTGACAACCATGCCTTCAACACACAACCTTGACAGACATGTAGGCTCTGAACCATAGCATCTCTCAGTGGTGGCCAGGCTGACAACCATGCTTTCAACATGCAACCTTGGCATACATGAGTTGTAGGAGGCTGCTTGTTTATTTCCCAGCTGTCTAACTCTCTAAATAATCACACAGAAACTGTATTAATTAAATCACTGCTTGGCCAAATATTTAATCATATGGCTAGCTAGCTCTTATACCTAGGATTAACCCATCTCCATTATTTTATATTTTACTATGAGGCTCATGGCCAACCAGCAAGGTTTTCAGTGTCTCTTTTTCCAGTGGCAGCCCCAAGGCTTTTCTCTGACTCTGCCTTCTCCCTCACAGCATTCAGTTTAGTTTTTTCCTGCCTAGCTAAGTTCTGCCCTGCTATCGGTCCAAAACAGTTTCTTTATTCATTAATGGTAATTATAGCATAGAGAGGGTAATTCCACATCAGACATGTAAACTCCGAACCATAGCAAGTAAACAAAGGGTTTGAACTTCCTTCAGGCTGTTTCAAAACCTCTTCTCATCCAGAATGTTTCACCCACTTTCCATAAGAGCTGGTCACAGAGCATGCTTCTTCTTTGCTTTGATATCCTCTCCACCAACTGCTGCCGATCTATAAATAGTGCACAACCATTTGTTTTATGTAATTTTGGGGAAATGGTGTAACCTGTGTAATTGGGGAGTTTGTTTTCCATGATAAATTCTTGTTCTGAGTTGTTTGTACATCACAGCCATGAATAGAATGAAAGTAAACCAACCCTGAGCATCAAAACTCATTTGTCAAACAGTATTAATATAATGAAATATTATCTCCTCTCTCTTTTCTTCCCTTTCTACACACACACACACACACACACACACACACACACTCCATGAATGGGCCTTGCATATAATCTAGATGTGGTTGGTTACTCATAACCTTTGTACCACTAATGAACCTGTATTTTACTGTCAGATCACTGTTGTCGGTATCATAGGACTTGTACATAAATGATATTAATGATACTTTTCTCCTCTGGCAGCATGCAAAGTTCCTTCCAGCACCATGAATGCTAATCAGTAGGGATAAAGTCTTTAGTTAGGAAGCAGTTCTGGTTTCTGTTTGCTTGCTTTTTAGATGGTTTTCCCTTGCTGGCATGGAACTTATTGTGTAGACAAGGCTGCCCTTAAGCTCACAGCAATCTATTGGCTTAGTTTTCTGAGTGCAAGGATTACAGGTGTGTATGAATATACCCAGGCTTTGCTTTTTACTAGAAATATGGTCATATAATATGTATGCTTTAGTTTATGCATATTTCATGTATCTTATTTAAAGCTCTATATAATCTTCTGCTAATGACTGCTTGAGAATTTTTCCTTATCATGTTATCTGAGAATTTCAATATATTAGAAATTATAGTTATTATCTTTATAAATAAATACTTGAGAATTCATATGAAGAATTTAATTATGTTTTAAGTTTTTTAAAATAATATTAGGTTAATTTTATCTAAATATTTTGACACTTCTTGTCTAGTTTTCATATTTTTTCCAAAATATAGTTTATTTTCATCTGAGATTAAAATTAATTTGCTAAAAATGGTTTACAATACCCAGTTAATGCATTATTAATTGTTACTAAATTCCATAGTATTTTATAAACATCCATTTCTGATGTGAAATGTTATGGAAGGTCTCTCTTTGATAATAATATTACATGAAGTTTATCATTGTATTTTATTTTATTAGTTTTTAATCTTATCAATGGAAAAATGAATAGGCTTTACATTCTTTATAGCATATATGCTTTTGCTTTTATTATTCCTACCTTTTATTCTTTTTTAAATACTCAATATCATTTTATAATTTCTTGAATCTGAAGTCATAGCATTGAATTTTAGACTCTTAAATATATATCTATTCAAAAATAGAAATTGGGGCTCCTGGAGGAATGGTTCAGCACTCAAGAACACTTCCTGCTCTCAGAGAAGACTCTACTTCAGCTGATGCTCAGAGCACCTGGAACTCAAGCTCTAGATACTGTTCTGGCATTTCTGGGCACCTGTAAGCACATGCTGAACAGAAATTCACACAGGCACACCCAGACACATAAATTAAACAATAAATATTTGAAAGCATAAATGAACTTCCAGCAATAATTTATATTTGTTCTTTCAAGTTTTGGTATGCATTTTTACTGTTGTGTTATTTAAAATAGTCTGAGTATCCAATGTAGTACGGTTTTCTTCTTCTCTTTGACCCATACTGATGTATAAGCGTTACACCTTTAGTAAATTATTTGCAGCTTTTCTAGCAAAATTTTCATTATTTCTTGACTAATTTTACTTCTATTACAAAATATACTCTATGTAGTGTTTTGATCCTTTCACAATTGTTGAGTCCTGTCCAAGAGATGATAAATTCCTATGACTTTCCCAGGCACATTTGAAATAAAAAATGATTTATGTTGCGGCTGTGCATAATGTTTTAAGTAGATCAAATATTCACTTGATTTGTTTTTTTGTTTGTTTTGATTTTCAGAACAGAATTTTTCTGTGTAATAGCCCTGGCTGTTCTGAAATTCACTTTGTAGACCAGGCTGTCTTTGAGCTCACAGAGATTCACTATCACCTCTGCCTCAAGAGTGCTGGGATTAAAAGCATGTACCACCATGCCAGGCTTCAATTCAGTTTCTATATCTTCTGTATCCTTATTTATTTTTGTCTTATCATGTATCAATAACATATATATATATATATATATATATATATATATATATATATATATGATTCTCCTTTGATTGCTAACATTTCTATTTCTCTCTTTGAATTAGAAAATTCCTGCTTTATGTATTTTGAGGTTGATCAGTTATATACATCCCACTCCATAATCATATATCTTCTGATTATTGTTGTTCTATTATTATGAAATACTTTTTGTTGTTGTTTGTTTTCAAGACAGGGTTTCTCTGTTTGATGGGTGTCTATGGCACACCACTAACCAACAACTAAAAAGAAGTAGTCCATCCTGGGCACTGGGCTCTTTGCTAGCATACGACTAGTAGGAGCATTGTTCCCTTGTTATAGGGTAACACCATTTATTCTCTTTTTTATGTATGTGTATGTATTTTAGGGAATTTCAACAGCAGTGCATTTCTGTATGACATTCTACGAAAGGTTTTAGTGCTCTTTATCCCTCCCCGGATTCTCTCCTCTACCCCTTTCTTCCAACCCTAACCCCAATTTAACCCACTTGTCTCTTTACTCTCTAATTCTTTATACCTCTTAATTCTCTCTCTTGCCCCTTGAATGCTCCCATGATCCCTTACTAATTGTCTGTTTTCTGTGGATATTCCAAATGAAACATATCTGAAGATTCAAAGCTAACATCCAGAAATGAACGAAAATCGGCAAAGTTTGCGTGTGGGTTATCTCTTGCACAATTATTGTTTTCATCTCCATCCATTTACGTGCAAATTTCATAACTTAAATTTTCTTAACTACTAAATAATCCTCCATTATGTAAATAAATATTTTTACTATCAATTCATCAGCTGATGGACATTAAAACCTAGAAACTACATCCAAAATCTGCTAGGAAACTTTGTTTCTTAAACTTGGTGTCTGTTTTATCCTAAAGTTTCCAGTTACATTACAAGGGAAAATTTGTTGGACTCTAGGACAAGAAAAATTGATGGCAAGATATTTTAAATGTCATCAGTTGCTCTGTTTGTGTCAGCATGATGTAGTAAAAAGAATATTGCACCAGCGTGCAGGTGATCTGAATCACAGTTCAGTAGCTCTGTAACTTCAACATTGTACCACCTTTGGCAATTTACTTCTCCTGCCTGTAATCCACCACCCCTTTATAACAGTGGAATCTTTGTAGAGCCCAGATATTCATATTACAACTCTCAGTCATTGACCAGGGAGCCAGAGACCCCTGAGCCGAGCTCCCCATATGTGGATTTCTAATTTGGACAAGTTCTCACTCTGAGCTCTGACCCAGATTAATCCAGAAATGTTTCCAGCAAATTGCATTTCACAGACACTTGCTGAAAGTCCACCATATGGCAAATATTGATAAAGTCTTTTAGGGATTTACATAAACCACAAGTTGAGAATTTATACTGGATAATCAAGGAGAGAATGTGAAGTAATATAAGAATCACATGTGATACAAGGAAGATTCAGAGAATATTTATGAATGCGTGAAGACACATGGGATTTCTCTTCATGTGTGCTGACAGCAATATGAAAAAGACTAATATGCTTCTATATAACACAAAGATGATGTGCAAAATCAAGGAACATATGGAATCTATTTCTGACGAGAAATAGTATAGACAAGAGGAAAGTTAAAAAAAATAACATTTAAGCTCAATCGTGAAACACTACTCACATCTGTTAGGCAGAACTGGGGAAAGTAGAGGCTGCCTACAGGAGCCTCCTGAGATAGCACAAGTAGTCCTGAGGAAGCACACAGGAGAAAGAACAGGAACTGCTCAGTCAACCATAGAAAAGCTGTCCTATAGCAATTGAGCTATTAAGCTCAGGTTGTGGATAAGTCCTGGATTCAAATTCTTGTGCGTGTGTGTATGTGTGTGAATTCGCATATGTAGTATATATGTTATATATTCATATATGTTATATATTAATATATCCACTGTATATATTATATGTATATATGTGTGTGTGAATGCAATGTATACAATATTCTGCCTGCACGTATGCCTGCATGCACATCAGATTGAACCTGGTATATGCACCAGATTTCATTATAGGCAATTGCAAACCTCCATGAGTTTGCGGGAATGGAACTCAAGTCCTCTGGAAGAGCAACCAGTGCTCTTAACCTCTGAGTCATCTCTCCAAGCCCTGAATTAAAATTCTGACTGCACATTATAAGATATGTGATCTTAAACAGTAACCCAACTCTCTGGGTCTCATGTTCTTTACTTTTAAAATGGAGATTATGAGTGCCCACACACACACGCACACACATACACACACTACAAATCATAAGTGGGATAGTGTATAAAACATTGCTTTAGTTTTAAGAACTCCAAGTAAGGTAGTTAATATTATTTGTAAATGATAGGCTTTCTAACTCTGCATTTTTTGTTTGTAACCATCAGGAACAATGTAACTATTAAGAGGGCAAAGTCTAAAGGAGCTCAATACTTACCAGATGAAGTCCCTTTTTGATCTGAATTGAAAATTACCCATGGTTCGACTTGAAACACAAAGCCAAATTTCAAAGAGTCAAAACTGTGAAGTTATTGATAACAATGCAGGCATCCAAAGAGATTGTCTTTAATTGCCTGGGATCGATAGACTTTCACTTTCAATGGGAGCTAATACTTCACCTTCAGCCCTTCGTCTCCACAGTAGAACAAGCAAGGACATTCCTAATGAAAAGACAGTAGCAAGATTCCCAAGCTTCCGCTAACTGTGGCTTCTACCCCAGGACCCCTAATGACAGTATAGCAACAAAAATGTATCAGTACCACCTGCCATCACCATCATTAGGTGAGTGTGATTGCAAGGAAACTGTATTAATGATTGTTTTAATGCCTCACTATCAATCTGTAGGCTTGGTTATGTAGCATTTTCTTCAGGAGTCCCTGGAACATAAGCCACAGGGACAGCTTCTGGCATTCTCCCCTGAAATACGACAGTTACTAGGAAACCTATTTTTCCCTGAGGGAGGAAGAGAAACAGATAGAAGCAGTTGGGAGTTTCCCTGAGGATTTAAGGATTGATACAACCAGTCTTGGTAAAGTGGTATCTTCTAAGAGCTACATACAGTCCCAGATTCTACCAAAGGCTCTCCAGAGGCAGCAGGAAAGCAGGCAAGGAACAGGGAGTTTGGGTCTCCATCTGTGCCTCTTGGTTAAAGCCTAGAGTGGGAATAGCTTATTCAGGACACACAAGTGCCTATCAGCTCGTTAAACTATGTGGTGTAGGGGCTGGAGGAAGTTAAGATTGTAGGGAGTTAAAAGTGGACACTGCCAGTTGTGTGCTAGGGTTTCTCTCTCACTGATTCTAGGCCACAGAGTCAGTTAAACCCAGAACCATTCTGAAATAAGCATCCAGTTTCTTCTCAAGTGAAGGACAGAATCTTCAGTTGAGAGGAAGAGATGGAGAGAACTAGGAGGAACTGCGGGACTCCACTTCCTAGGAGAGGAGCCTACCCTGGGTACCCAGGCAGAGTCATCCTGAGGAAAGTCTGAAGAAAAATCTTCACCAGATCATAAAAGATGGAAAGAGACCTGAGAGCAAATTCTTAGCTTATCCAACTCTTAGGCCTCCCAAACTCTATCAAATAAATAGTCTTGACAAAAGTTGGGATCTTTGGCCAACTTGCTCGTCTGCATATTGCATGTAGGACCTCATTGCCCATGTTCTGTTTTTGTTTTGCTTTGTTTGTTTAGTTTTGTTTTGACCTTCCTCTGTTAGAACCACCACCCCATAAATGCTCACCTTTAAGTTCTCATTTTGAATGGGCCCTTTCCTTGCTCCTTTCTTCTCTCAGCTCTGATTAATTCATATTTATGCTCAGTTTGCTGAGACCCCTTTTTTTGAAACCATGTCTAGCATTCTGAGTCTATGGCCCTCTCCTTCCCACGAACTCTGAAAGTAATCTTGTAAAACATTAGTAAAGCAGGTATGTTTGGGCAGTATCTCAAAACTATGTGTGCTGGGGTGATTCAAATTTCATTTTGTATTTGTTTATATTTAGATAGGGTGTTTGTATCCCAGATTGGCCTTAAACTCATGACCTTCCTGTCTCAGCTGTCTAAGTGCAGGTGTATCCCACCAAGTTTGGCACTAATTTGACCTTTAACATAAACCTAAACATTTAATAAGTGTCTTTACCCACTTTCCTAAACATGGTCTATAAAATATGATCAGGAGAGCTCTCCTATGAAAACTTTCTGGAAAGCTATGAAAATATCTCTGGACTTCACCACAGACTTACAGAAATGGCGGTTTGAGAAGTGGGGAGTGGCAGGCGTTTTTATATAAAGTTAGCACTGCTAGCGTTCTTCACGCACAATAAATCTTGAGATGGCAGCACTGGAGAGATGACCCAGTGGTTAAGAGCAAGGAGCACTCTTCTAGAGCACCCAGCTTCGGTTCCCAGGACTCACATGGCAAGCATCCATAACGTCAGTGCCAGGGGAGTCTGGATTCCTCTTCTGCCCTCTGAAGGCACTGTACAATGTGCAAGCAATACACAAACACACATAAAATAAAAATAGATAACCCTTAAAAGCTTGTGATGTCAGAATCATTGTGGTCATGCTTGCTAAATGAGGCAAAAGTTGAAGATGTGAATGGAAAAACAAATATGGCCGTTCAAATGTCTTCAATTAATTTATTTTGGCAATTTAAAATAGTATTATTTCCCTTTTGATGGTTTACTCCAATGCAATTAGATAATGTTCATTTTCCTTTATCCTCCAAATCCTCCCATATCCATCCTTACCTTTTTATCTCCCAACTTCCAGTCTTCTTTTTTTCTATCTCCTAGCCTTCAATTTGTGCTGCCTTTATATTCATGGGTGTCAAGTCACACAACTGAAGCAGGGTAGATCAACTAGAAACCACGCATTTAAAGAACACTGACTCTTCCTGCCCCAGAAGACACTGAATGCCCTTAACTTCTGTTAGACATGTGGTCTCATGAAGCCCTCCCACTTCAGGCTAGCAGACTAACTGGAATAACACTATGCAGGTCTTCTATAAACAGCTACAGATGCTGTGAGGTTAAGAGTTCATCAGTCCGGTGTGTCCAGAAGAAGAGTGTGCATCAGCCTCCTCTGACCTCTGACTTTTACAGTTATCTCACCCCTTCATCCTTCATAGTCCCTAAGCCTTGTGGTTGAGAAAGCAGCATAGACATTCAGCAAATAACCTGGCTATTTTGTACCTCTTGCTAGTAACAGGGATGAATTTATCATATAATTTGAACATGAAAATTGGAGGATGACCAGAAGTTCGATTTTGTGTATAAAACAATGAATAAAATTCTTCCACTGTTGTTTCTCTAATTAATGTCCACATTATCTAACTCACATTGTTTGTGCAGCAGTACAGCATAAGACAATTAGAAACTTATAGAGGAGCCTCTGACTTGACCCTCACCATCTGTCTTAGATGACGGAACTTTTAGATACCCTTTGCCTTTGAATACTGATAGAATTCTGACCCTTTGTGATGAGACTCTGGTTATCAAATAAAGAAGGAAGCAGTAAAGATACACTTAAATGAGAAGGCATTCATGATGGAGCTTAAAGAACCGCTAAATTATCTGCAAGCCCTTCCACTTCACTTTTAACCCTGCCTTCTATTTCTGTCCTTTCGAGTATGCAGCTACAGTTTCTTTCTGTATCATGTTGACAAACAGCTGGTTTTCATCTTAGTAGAATATAATGAAACATATCAAGTTATTGCAAAATAAGAACATTGGAAAAAATAATATATTGTAAAATATTTAAATGACAGTCCTCATCTATATTCAAGGTATGCTATGTGGTAATTTGACATATATGTGCAGTGTGCAATGGTTACCATGGTTCAATTACCTAGCACATCCATTGACACCCAAACTACACATTAGATCCTTAGAACATCTTCATCTGAAAGTTTGTACTCAGTTGTCTTCCTGATATCTCTCCTCTTGGTCCCTGACCACTATTCCATTCTGATTCTATGTGTTTAGCTTACTCTCAGTTCTATGTATTAATTAGACTATGAAGAGGTTTTCTTGTGGTAATTGGATTACATAGTATCGCATCCTACAATTTCATTTATGTCATCTCAAATGCCAAGATGCTCTTTTACTTCATGGATAAATAGTCCATTGTGTATGTATACTATGTGTTTATTACCACTGCATTTGCTGATAGACATTTCTGTTGTTTCTGCATCTTAACTCATGCAAATAAGGGTGCAATGGACAGAGGTACAACTGTTTTTTCAAGAGAAGACTTCCATATTTCCTCTGGAAATGTACTGAAGAGTGTGATCCTTGCATCACATGGCAATTCTGCATTCAGTTGATCTGGTCTGAGGCTCCCTTAATTTTTCTATAATGGCTCTACCATCTTCTATTCCCAGCAGCAGTGTACAGGGAATCTTTTCCCCATGTATTTTCCAACATTCATCTCCTGTAGTTTAAAGTTATTCATCTCATTAAGAAGAAGATGATAGTATGTTGTAGTCTTAATTTACATTTCCCTGAAGGCTAGTGATATTGATCATGCTTTCTACACCTGTTGGCTGTTTGCCATCTTCTTCAGAAGAATTGTTCACTCTCTCAACTGCCTATTTGCCACCTCTTTCTAGTACAAGTGATGAATTTATCATATAATTTGAATACTTAATTCATTATAATATACATGGTTTGCAAAGATTTTGTCTACTTTTCACAATTGACATTCATTTTGTTGTTCCCTTCCTTATATGTATAGAAACAGAAAGTTGTCCCTGAAAGAGATGGAAATGTCCTCAAATGTCTAAGGAAATAGATATATTTGGCATCCCTTAAGTATCCTACTGTATTTGTGTATATATATACACATGTATATATGTATTATGTATTATATATGTATGCAAGTATCTACCAAAATATCATTTGTCTCACTAACATCTACAATATTGATGCTTTTATGTATCAGGTAAGAAGAAAATATAAATTTATATGGTACTTCAGCAGAGCCCTAGTAACCAAAGTAGTCTCAAAGAAAGAATAAAAGTGGAAACACCACACTCTCTGACTTCAAACTATATGACAAAGCTAAAGTAATCAGAACAACATGATACTAACATTAAAAACAAACATATAAAACAATGAAACACAACAAAGAACCCAGAAACAAATCTCACTCATCTGACTCACCAAATTTCGAAAAAAGGAACAAGACTGTATAATGGGGTTGATTATCAATTATTCCTCTGTATATCTGATGTGAAGCAGTGAACTGAACTCTTGCTTTCTACTATACAAAAATAAACATGAAATGTTTTATATATAACATCTGAAACCACTAATATCCTAGAAAAAAACTAGAAAGTAGCAGCCCTTTGACATTGATTTCTGTCATTCTGCAATGACTTATTCTTATTTCATAGGGGAAAAAATTGATATAAATTAGTGGGGCTGTCACGCACAAAAAAATGGCTTTCAAAATGAAAGGAAGCCATTGAATGCAGTGAAAGGCTTCGAGCCCTGGGATGCAGGCTCTGCCAAGCCTCCCTTGTCGTTCTTCATGTCAAGCACCTTATGTTTCCTCCTTCTTTGAAATTTCTGTATTTCTTAGGATGAGGAACCAATATCGAAGCTTCATGGAAAGCTCATGAATGCTAAGCCCACATTATTTCTGAGAACCATCATTATTTGTGTACAATCTCTAGTTCTTTACAAAAAAAACCTGATCTTTTAACGGATACCAGGTCATCTGTGATCCATATTTAATGAGACTTCCCTTTAGAACACTTTTCCTAAATGTTCCAAGTCACAGCCCAGGCGTCTGAAAGTCAGCGAGGCAGACTGAATGAAAACTATTTAGCTCTGAGTACATATAATGTGCTGGTATTGTTGGCTACTTGGTCTCTTGGTACTAAGTATCTGAGGAACAAGTAGCCATTGTGCCAAAGTGATGTATTCAGTGTCTCCTAAGATGCAGACATAGGTAGTAGGTACGTTCCAGTCTAGAAATGACTTACCACTTGACTTAGTCTGGAAGTTGTACATTACAGTAATCTAAAGAAACCCACCTCTAATGATTTTATACTCACATGGTTATTCTTAAGGTACATATGGACATTTACATTTTTGTATATGATGTGTTTTAGTTTGTGCTTGAATTTTAGAAAGCTTTTTTCTAAAACTCTGTTCAATTAAAACTCACATTATTCAGGAATAACTCAATACCAAAGTACCCCCCATGCTATGTGAGCTGAAACAGTATTCTTAGTTATTCAGCATGCCTTCTGTATTAAATATAGATCCTGGGTGTTTTGCCAAATCACTTGGACTCATTACCAAGGAACTCCTAGAAGGAATGCAACAGAAGACCTAAATGCTTGATTATTAAAAAGTTGGTACAGTTGTGGAAATTGTTTTCAAAATTATTCCACAGACATTTCAGCTTTTCAGTGTATATGATTAAGTGTGTGTTCATAGTCTCAGTTCCTGATTTTGAAGCAGGGGGATTTTTTTTTTGAGTCTGAGTTTCCTCGTTAGAGTTCTAGTCCACTTTTCTCCCACAAACTTTTCCCATATTAAATATAATTATCTTAATATTTGCTCAGGAGACCTAAAGACCTTTGTAGACTAATTAAACACAACATTTATTTTTAGTAATTTCTGTTCTTCTACAGTTGTCCATATTTAATACAACAGTAGTGTTTTAGGTAGGTTTTACTTAATATGTGTTTCCAAAGAATAAGTGTCATCTGTGTAGAAACTGTTTTCACACATTTATTCCAGTAGTCTAAATAGTGTAGTTTACAACAATTTTAAATACTAACACCACTGTGAGAAAGATGTTTACCCATTAAAAACAGCAAGGTAATGGTTGCCAAATAAATGCAATATAGACTTAACGAGCAGTTACGCAATATTGCCAGTATCATTCAGAATATTGTGTCCATGTAGCATAACAGAGGAAGAGTGTATGATAAACAAGGATGTCCAAAAATAAGGGCAATGAAAAGGTTAAATACGATATTTTAAAACCATAAAAAAGTAATGCATTACAATTTTACTTTGCCATGTTTCAATTTTTAAAAGCAATTTATGTAAAATTTGATGCTTTTAATCATTGTGATTGAAATTTCAAAGCGTAATCCTAGGTTTCACTAATAATGAGCTAGCAAATAAAATGTTAGGTTTCCTTGAAAACCAATTTTTATGTACAGAATTGTAAAAGTAACTAGTAAATAAGTAGCTAGATCATAGATGAATAGAAGGAGAAATACATATACGATAGATGAAGGAAAAAATACATTTTCAAGTTAAATAAAACTTCCAAGATCTAAAATATTCTGAAAAGATGAATAGCATTTTAATGGCATCTTTAGTTTACTTGTAATTCATTATTGCATGAAAGTGAAAAACAAATCAAATGAACTGAAATATTGAGTGCAGTCTGTGTGCTTGACCAAATGCAAGCTATTAACTTCAGTTTTGAGGTGACCCACGTGTAATTTGGTCATTTCCCCAAACTCCCCTTCATAGAATCTTCATAATCTACCTGACTATAGTGTGATAGCTGTGCTCTATACTCAGTAATATGTGTTTCCAACATTTAGAGCTATGCTCAGGATATGTTAAAGATTTCGAATATGTTTTTAATAAACAGATTGAAAAAATTAAATTTGGGGCATGACTTCTTTTTTTTAGTCCACATATTCCCTCTTGCTCCTAATGCTGACAGGCTTGATTGCTGCTTTCTCTAGCACCCAAGTCTCTCTTTTTTTCTCCTTAATGGTTAGAAAAAATCAGGGTCTTCATCAATCCCCAAGGCAGAGCATGAGAAGGCAGTGCAAAAGCAATCTTCTAGAATCAAATCTAGCCTTTGTCAAGGAGTTTGTCAAGCAGCAAGAGATATTGGTCGTGTCTCTTGTCTCCATGACCAATAGCAATAACCTGGTAAATATCATTGTTTTTCCAATAATATTACTATTATGTAAAAGCCACTGTCACCACGAGCAAGCTGTTTTAAATACATTTTGATAGGCAAAACAAAGACATTTTATATATCTAATGATCTCATTGCTTATAATAATCATGTTAATAACAAGTGTATCATTGATCATTAAACTTTCCATGTATAAGATTGAGGATCATTCTTACTAAAGTGAGAAACTAGTGTAGAATGAGCTACATAGGCCAGACCATTCTGATAACCGTGAGGGCAATCTAAGTTTCTTCCTATAGTACCCAACCCTTTCAGAATGGATTAGCAAATAGCAATTGGAAAATACAAACCAAACGAATAAAGGCATGAAAGATTCTGAGTATATACTCTTTTAAATCTCTGAAGTGACAGTAGCAATAAACTAATTTTTTGTCCATGCTGGTTATAACCTCACAGGTAATATGACCTACCAAGTCTTTGACAAGACCCATCCTGCCAAATCAAATAAAGGTCCAAGCGAAACCCAGTTTCTCAGCCATCTCAGCTACCAAATATTCCTGAATTGCTTGCACAATCCTAAGGTGTTTTAAGCAACAAAACACTGAAAAGCCCTGGAAGTGTTAGAGACAAGGTCGGGTTCTCTCAGACTTGCAGCCCAATTTGCTTGTTGAGAAAGGTTTGGGTGTGCCTTACAGAGAAGGTTACAGACCTTGCCTTGTGGGTGTTCAACAAATATTAATTGAACTGAATTGAATTGAGACCCAAGTTCAAATCCAATTTAATACCAAAATAGTGAAAGTTTGGTCAGAGCACAAAGTCACAGCTGACAGGATTGGCTGAGACAGGTATTAGAGCATGGGAGGTGGGAAGGAAGAGGGGAGATTGGCGGGACACCTCAAATTAAGTTCCCAGTTCTGAGAGAGTGCTATTTACAGCCAAGAAGTGTCATGACACCTTGCTGCTTTTACAGACACTAAAACATTTTGCTATTTCTTGAAATTGTCATGATGTGAAAAATCTTTGTCTCTTCCTCCCTACGCCCCCAAAGACACACCTGCATCCTGCTACACTGAGTTGGGGGTGTCTTCTCACAGAAAATACAGTAAGTACAGAGATGTTTCTTGACATTGGAACTTAACTGGCAACAACCCAATGAACTCCCACAAACAAGGATTTCTTGAGTTGTTTTCTAGGGACAGCAGAGAAAGGGAAAAGCTAGGTAGAAACTAGCAGATTCATCCACACACAGTGAATATCCACCCTGCTTTAACCAGCATGCTCATATACACTGCCCACTGTCCTGCCCATTGTTCTTGAGGACCACGTGACAAGACAGCAGTTTCCCATTGCCTATGGGTCTTCCCACTGACTTTTCAAGTGGCTCATTATCTCATAGCATTCTGAAGGCAAAGAAGACATCCCCATAAGCCCTCTGCACTCTAGTTCATGCCTCGCCCTCAGGCTCAACCATTTCTTCCATCTGAAAAGGAGCATGGCAGAAAACATCCTGTATCAAATAGTTCACTTCTGCTCCCATTCTCCTCTCTTTCCACTTCCCAAGAGATAATACAATGCAGGTAAAGGCATGATTATGACTACTGCTGGAATATTTACTCAGTAAACCGCCAGGGGTCTCTGCAATCACCATAGGCAGAAGAGTAAGAATCTCCACAGGAGGCAAGAAGGTAGCACCATTCAACACAATTCAGTAGCTGGTGTTGGATGAAACTTAGAGTCTGATTCCAATTAGTTTATTTCAGGTATATGTAAGTACAGCATAATTTGGTGAAAATTTTCCTGGTAGTAATTAACTTAACCCCATGTGCACGACAAACCTTAAGATGTGATTACATTGTACTTCTTTGTAAAGTACATGTGACATCCTCTATAAAGATAGGTTCTATAGATTGACTGAGAGAAACAACTCATGATAAGGGTCGTGGGGAGGATCTTCTGTGACCACAGAGAGAGTGCTAAGGTTAGCAAGCTATTTTAACCACCTCCACTGGGTAGAAAGCAGGTTATATATCTTTCCTCTTGAAAAGACAATCCTACATGTTTAACATTCCTGGTTACCATAGCCCTGACCAGTTAGCACAAAAACCTCCATTCTTGCCATAGTGAATTAAAAAAAAAAAAAAACCTCATATCTGGGAGCATAATATAACACATAAAATATTGTTTATCTGTACTCATCAAATTATCTTTCCCATATTATATATAAAAATGTCAGACATTATTACTCTCTAGTTCTTATAAATAGGTAGATATTATGTATTGTATTTCATTCATGTCTTTCCCTCACCCCCAAATAAATAGTTCAGTATATAGTTCTTTAAATTTTTTCTTAAGTCTTTACCAATATTCTAATCCTGCCAATCACATCCACACAGTAATTCCAAAACTTTCGGCCAAATATATCTAAAGTCAGGACCGAAAATCATAGCATTGTCTAACTATGATATAGCCAAGAGATTATCAAACCAATATTATTTTTATGTTTAAAATATATCACTGAGACCCACTGAAATCAAATACTTTGTCCCATGCTTCAAAAATAATTAGTAACAAACCCAGAGCTATTACCTGCACACGTCTACATATGCAACTAGAAGCAGATATAAGCAATGTGGGCAGGAAAGAAAACAAAATGCTCTAGTTTAATATAAAAAACACCTAGTCTGTTTGCTCAAACCATTAGCCTATCTAGCGCCTCTGTCTTCCACAATACAGCATCCAATTTCTCATGCTCCAAGAACTCAAATAAAGTATGGTATATTTGTGTTTTACACATGACCTTCAGTGAGTGCAATGTGACTTTTAAAGCACAGTATAAACCATACATTCAAGAAAAACATTTTAGAGAAATATGTGTTAAGGTAAATAAATAGACACTTTTGAATTGAAAAGTCATATCCAGAGGCTTTGATAGAATTGTGGTTTCTTCAGTGAAAGACTTCCTTCAGCAAGGCTAAATTCTTCAATGTATTGCTCCATCTTTCTCCTTTGCTTTCTGTGGCAACATTGTGGGATCAATCAATTACATTCATTGCCTCTGCCTCCCTGGCCCACATTAATTCTACATGCTGACTTCTTTCCCCAGTATTCTTACAATTTCCTCCCTACATGATTACCAACATCCAGAGGCTCAGCTAAATTGATGCAGCTCTGACCCAACTTTTCTTGTTCCCACTACTGCTGTCTGTAGCACTTCCTCTGTCTATAACTTGTGCTTGTGCCAGTAATCGCACTCTAAACTGTAGCATAAAGTAGGCTGCCGTGGACTCAAAACTGACTTTTCCTAATGGCTGAGCATGTTATATGGATACCTTCATCCACACAACCTCAGTGTCATCATGACAAGTAGCTCGTTTTTCCTCATAAGGTGTGGTTATTCTTACTAAAGCTGCGCATCCAGCCTTATCCCGATTACGTTTTCTTCTTTGTTCCCTGTGTTGTGTCATTCAAAAAGCCTCTTAATCCTTTCCTGTATGACCTCTTCATCTACATCATGATTTTATAAACACTATGATTATTATTTGCCTGAACACGGATGTAGAGTTCCAGCCAGTCTTCTCAACCTTCTGTCTCTGGAGTCTGAGATTAATGATCCTGTCCTTTGCTGCTGTTGCTGCCCTATGACAACTGTCAGTAGTTTTCACTCAGCTTCCTAGCAGATCCAAAGTTGTGATGACCGTAGAAGGGCCTTGGACCCCATCCTAGACTTAAAACACTCCTGCTTGTGAGTTCTGTGCTCCATTTTTCCTTATCCGGCTACCTCTTACTTTGCTCAGTCCATCACCAACTTTATCTTTCCTTCTTTTCCTTTGCCTTACTTGCTTTTTCATGGATATGATAAAACAGCCTGACAAAAGTAATTCACGAGAAATGATAGTTTATTCCGGCTTGTAGTGCTGGAGGGATTCAGTCTTTGATGGTAGACACAGAAGCAGGCAGGGAAAGCTTGTGGAGTGAGCAAGAGATTGGTGGGTCACATTGCATCCACACTCAGGAAGCAGAGCATGAATAGAAAGAAAGGAGGAGGATGCGGATGTGGGGCACAGACTGCGAGGAGAGGAGGGAAAGAGAGGAAACTGTTTGGGCTGGAAATTTTAATTCATTAATTAATTGAATACACTTTAAAATACCACTAAAATTGTTGGGACAACTTTGAAAGCTCAAAGACCTGCATCCAAAAACCCACTTTCTCCAGAAAGACTCTACAGCCTAAAGGTCTTACAACTTTCCCACACAGCTATACCAGCTGGGGCTAAGTGTTTAAACACCTGAGTCTATACAGGATACTTCACAGCCAAGCTACAATATGCATTTTATATTTATATTTATAGCATGTAACAGAATGACTCTAATCAAAAGAAATTTATACAGACCCACGGTCAAGGGCCATGGTTTGACAGAACTTTTAGGTAACATCATTGCTTAATAGAAGTCAAAGGGTGAGAATGTAAACAAACACAGGCCAGAATCAAACTTACTTTTATGGCAAGTCTACTTTCATGATAAAAAGTCTATTTCTACAATAAGGATATTTATCCACTCACAGTACCACGGCCCTCATGAATTAGTTCCTCCTCAGTGTTCCCTATTAACACTATTATCTTGATTATTATTTCCAACTCATTAGCTTAGAAGAATGTATTCAAAGGACTAAACACAACATTTAACTCATTATCAGCTTAGCTTAAAGAGATCACTATGTTTCACCTCCCTCCTTTAGTAGACAGGTCACCTCCTGTCTCCATCACATGCCTCTTCTTTAGAACATATCTGCCCATGCTGGTGTTTTATACCTTCGTTTCAATTGCATTTTCCTTATCTCTATGACTTGAACATTAATAACTGGGAATCATTATCACCATCATTATAATTATCATCATCATTATCACAAGGTTTTTTTGTTACTGTTGTCTAAGAAATAAAATGTCACAAAGAACAGCCTCAGATCATAAATACTTGTGTCCCAACCTTTCAGCTGCTAGATTAACAGGCATTTGCACCACACCCATCTGGCAAACATTGTTTTATTATGTGTAAGTGGATATATTGAAGTCAGATTGAGCATCCATGATACATACTAGGATTTTCTTATTCATTTTTCTGCTCCTCCCTCTTTTTTTAATTGCTAGCATTTTTATTATTATTTTTTCTGTAGCAAAATTCTTTTTATTAAATCTGATTTTTTTATTATTTTAAAATGTTTCCTAAGCCTTAGAAAAGATGGTGTAAAGTAGTTTATTTAGGCCTGAGCTGTCAGCCATTACTTATTCTCAGTTCCCTGTTCAGCTATGAGTCTTTGTATTTACCACAGTTCATTGGAAAGAAAAATCTCTAATTAAGATTGAGAGTATAGTATTTGTCTAAGGTATAAACAAAAATATTTAAAAAGCAAATTTATGCTATATTAATTTATCTAAGCAAAGCTATTCACTCCCTGCCCAGAACCTATGTTATCCCTTGAAATGTACTTTTGACCATGTTTATAATACTTTTGATCATGTTTATAATACCATGTATAAATTCCCTCATATAGAACATGCCTTAAATCTACTCAGGGTACAATTAGATTCCCTTTAAATACTATTACACTAGTGAACACACATTTTTCTTAAAAGGTAGTTCCTGTTGTTAATAGAATCCATACCTGAGTAAGAGTGTTAATACCTGTTATCAACTTGACATACCTAAAATCAAATTCAGTGAAAGCCTCTGGGCATTTCTAGGCATTCCTGCTGGCAAGTTCACCTATCTTTTTGCTACAACATTCTTTCTCTGATACCAGAACTGGCTTCTTCATGCTTCTAGCATAGACTAAGTTATAGCAGGTTTCAAGGAATCCTTCAGGCCTTCTGTGCTAGGTTGAGACTGCTGAGAGCCTCAGTCATGAGCTAAGCAACTGCAAGATTCTTGGCTACTTTAGAGTGAGACCATCATTGGTAGCTTACCATGTTGTTTGAACATCACACACACACACACACACACACACACACACACACACACAGCACAAACCAAAAGGCCACACACTCAGAAGCCTGCATAGTATGTTCTAGGATTATGAAAGTTAACTGTCAGCTCAGATATTCTAAGTTCTGTGTCTCAAGCACATGGTATCTCCAACAATAGGAATTTAGCTTTAACCTCTGGGAAGCAACCAATAATAACAGCAATAGCCTATAATATTTGGGGAATCTCTTGGACTACCCTGCCAAATTCTTCTAAAGGGGGCTCTCATGTGTGGCTCTGAGTATTTTCTTAGACAGTCTTTGTATCTTGAGTGGAAAATGGTCTGCCAAGATGGGAAATTTTCATTTAGACTCTATATGTATGTAAATATACACATATATATTATATGTAATTTTAAGTAAATAGATAATAATATGATCCCTTATGGCTTTTTTGGTCATCCTTACTATTATTTTACTGTAGCGGCGTAAACGAATTCAGACAGATTGTAACAATATATATAGCTTTAATGTCAAAATAGATTTACAGAACCACCGTTCCAGCAGAGACCAGGAAAGCAGCAGTGGCAGCTGGGAGCAAGCTTGCCAAATTTATAGGCAGACATTAGCCTGAGGCGAACACGCCCCCCAAGGGGCGGGACTTATCCCTACATTTTACCACCCTCTCTTTCTTTCTGTCTTGACTTCCCTCCTTAATTAAAATGTCTTCCCTATTTTCCCATTTCCCCCTTCAAATCACTTGAACCCCGTTCTTGCTCTCTTTATTGATCTCTCCCAAATTCCTTGTTTCCTTTTATTTTCCTGGTCTCTTTGGGTACCCTGGAAAATATTATTAACTGAATGATTCTTAATATAGTGTTCACTCGTGCAGCAGCTCCAGATCCCTAGGATCTTGACAAGAGGATCCAGCAAAGGTATAGAGTTTGTACCACCCTGAGTTTGCAATCTTCCATCTAGAATGATTTTCTATTTTTTAATGTTATTCTATAAATACAAGCAAACATCTGTGTGATCATTGTATAGGCCTTGGCTTTAGCAATGAGCTTTTGCTACTCTGTAAATAAGGAATGATGTAGTTATTCCAGAAGCCACCTTGTTACCCTAACCTACATCTTTTTGATGAACAGTTTTGGTTTTTTTTCTACTGCTTGGAATCTCTTTCACCCCTTTCTTGTCAAGACCTTTTCTTAGAAAAAAAATATATTCATACATGCCTAACTGTATCACCTTTTCCCTGTCAAGTTTTCCCTTGCTACTCAATTAGGATATTGTAAAAGTTAAGAGTATTAGCACTGTGGTCAGAAGCCTCAGGCCCAAATAGTTTTTCAACAGTATTGAGATACAGTTTCATTATATATAATATAGAATAATCATATTTTTCTCAAAAGTCATTATCAGGTATAAAATAATATAATAAATTGCAGTTACTCATTATCATCTTAATCCCACCATAGTATCATTAAAGAATTTCCCATATAGCCGGGTTTTGAGAGCAACAATTTTCCGCATGCTTCTCCATATTGTCTTTCTGTAAGGTAAGTTCATGTCTGTCTCAGCTACTATATTGGAGACTGCTTAAAGCCCCAGACTGTTCTGTTTGCCTTTGTGGCCCCTGAAATGCTAACCTCTGAAAGAAGCATCTGTTATTTGATATATCTGTGTCTGAGCTTGAAGATTTTGGAGACAAAACTGGGAGTACAAAAATGGTTCAAGTGTTCAAAACACAAATATGTTAGATATTCCATCCATCTTTCCATCCTATTATTTGCATAAGACACTCTTCCTCAATTTTAAAGATGGGTTGTAACGAAGAGATATGGCAAAGGTGGCATGGGTTCTCAAAAGGACCGTACGTGGTCTAAGGGCTCATTTTTGCCTGCAGTCTGACCTTGTACCTCAGCGCATCAGAACTCCTTTGATCCAACTCCCTGACACTTGATTTCATTCTTCTCTTTGTGAAACAATCTCATTAGAGAAATCATGCTGCCGAGAAAGCAGGTCACTCAGTTGGGGGCAGCCAAAGAAAGTCTTGCTAGGCTTAGGCATGACCTCGGCAGAGAGTGGAGCATGTGAGGGGCCTTGGGATTTGCAGTGTGCCATGGCCGAGGTTTTTCACCAGAGGCTTCTGGGAGTTTGGGCAGCAGGAGGAGTAATGAAGGGTTGGCTGAACTGCTGCTGTGGGTGTTAGCATCAGTTCTCCCCTCCTGGCTTGTAATGAGCTCTCTCCCCATCTGGTGGGGAATCCCAAGTGGAAGGAGAAAGCGGGGTGTTGCCAAGGGTGATCCTGGCAGTGATATATTTAGAATAAACACCCAAATGGGTTACTCATCACCTGCAGTCCACAATGACCTTACCACATTTCCTCCAAGAACAAAAGTATTCATTAGGAAATTGAGGACTGACTTCAATTTAAGGTGATTTCTTTGTATCCAATTCCTACGAATTTTTCTTGTTTTTATAAAATATGACAGCTCACACAAATCCTGACAGGATATGCTATTAAAAGTGTTAAGCTTAGTTTCTCATCCTGTGTATAGATACAGAGGCCCTGGTGACCTTCATGAAACATGCCAAAGGCAAAGCCCTATGATATCACTCCGTGTTGTGTGGAGAAACTTCCAAAGATAGAAGTCTCCCTTAATCCCTTCGCATCTCTGAAAGTGGAAAATGCAAGAGTTAGCAAGCATGTAGGTCACTAAAGAAATCCTTGGCCTCACTTCAAAGCTGCTCAGACCTAAAGATGTACACATCCTCGTGATATCCTTGGATTATAAACTGTAAATTGAACCAAAGTTGTGAAGAAAGGATGGGGAGTGCTGGTCCCATTTGGTCTGGGTTTTTCCTTCACATAGTTCTCTCCTTTTTACTTATTGTTTCCCAATTTCATCGCACTTAGCCCTGTACCTAGTAGGATACAGTGACAGGCAAGTAAACATATCACACACACCCCCATGACAGAAAAATAACTACATTGCAGCCATGTGATACTCCTGATCTTCCAGTATCCCCAGTAAGGGAAGTGCTCAAACAATAGAGCTAAATACACCTGACACTGTGCCTAACCCACAACACATGTTCATTAGATACTCTGCCTATTTTTCTTTTTTCTTCCTTCCTTCCTTCCTTCCTTCCTTCCTTCCTTCCTTTCTTTCTTTCTTTCTTTCTTTCTTTCTTTCTTTCTTCCTTTTTTCCTTTTTTGTCTTATATTATAGACTCACATGATACTACAAAATACTATAAAAGCATTCTGGTTCACAGTAGGAGATCTTTGCTTTTGAAAGTTTATTATGTATATGCATATGTATGTGCCTGGGTAAGTTCTTGTGTTCTGTGTAGGGATTTTCAGAAGCCAAAAGAGGCTGCTGGGTCCCAAGGAATCTGAGTTACAGGCATTGTAGCCGCCATGAGGATGCTAGGAATCAAATCTAGGTCCTCAGCAAGAGTTGGAAATGCTGTTAACCACTGAGCCATTTCCCCAGTGCTCTGGATCTACACTTTTGACAAAATTTGGTTATTTTCTTATTGTGATGTGATGACAAGGATGTTGCAGAATATTCCTTTACACTGTGTGAAGAAGTATCACTGAGATTGGTTTAATAAAGAGCTGAATGGCCACTAGCCAGGCAGTCGGAGGTTAGGTGGGACATCTGGGGACAGAGAAAACTGGGGAAAGGAGAAAGGCAGGTCAGTCATAGAGGAAGCAGTATGAGCAGTGTAGAGAGATGAGGTAAGGAGTCACATGAAAGAATGTAGATTAAAACAAATGAGTTAAGCTATAATTTAAGTTATATAGTAGGACAAGTCTAAACTAAGGCCAAGCTTTTATAATTAGTAAGTCTCCCTGTCATTATTTGGAAGCTGGTGAGACAGAGAAAGTTCTTGCTACAGAAGAGATCACTTGTATTCTGCACATAAAACTTCAGATCAAGCTATAAAGTGGATGAAACTAATTAGATTCCCTCCCTAAACCACTAGTTATATGGTTAGCCTTTTTCTATTCTAAATTCTCAGTGCTCAAAGGTCCCTGTATTTAACAAAACCTATCTTATAAGACATGTAAGAGAAAGAAATGTGGTAAAACAATAGCTCCAAATTATAAACAGTTATGATGATAGATTTTGTATTAGACACTGCTCCTTCCTGGAATATTGGTGTTCTTAGATGGCCATGAAATAGGACTGACTATACTTACCTACCAAAGACTTAAACAGAAGCTAGCCCGTCACCAAGTCCAGAAGAGAAGGCAGAAACTGTTCACTTTTGTCCCTTCATGTTACTTAAAGCTTATTGTTACTTACTACGGCAGTCTCTAGGTATTTTAGGAGGAGCTCTTCCATGACTTCAGCATCTTACTTTATTTGTAAATAGTTAAGAGTTTCCCATCATGTTTAAGGAAAGGGAACTCACAGGATGAAATATACTTGTCTACTGTGACACAGCTGATTAACCCATTAGGGTGGGCTTCCTCAGAACAACTGATTATTTGACTCTGTCATTACCTTATATACACTTTTCTCTGCCCACAGCTGTGTGTGTATTTTGATCTGCTTGCTTAGTAAACATAGGGCTTTAAACATCCCAGAGAAGCCATGAAACTCAAAGAGGTAATTCTTCATACTTCCACTCACGTTACTCTATACAGAGTATAGAGCTTGTTCCAATACCACCCACATGAGGACTGAGGATTGGGGCAATGTCACAAGTAGAATCCTGTGTGACCTCTTCAGCTTTTCCTGCATATACATATATATATATATTAGATATTCTAAGTGTAACAGATATTTTAAAGTGTAAGAAATAAAATTTTTAAAATGCATATATAAATGCATATATATGAAGATAGATAGATAGACATAATATTCCCATATATATTCCCATCCTTACAGACCCTATGTGCCTCTTGAGGTACAAGTACATGTGCTGGCTCTTTACAACTAAGGATCTGTTTTGTTTGTCAGCTTAATTTTATTTTGTTGTTAACTACTCTGTCCTGTTTCTAATCTTCATTCCTAAGTTAGTGTGTTATGTTTATTTTTCTATTTTCTCTGCTAGAAGTGTAAGGTATTTTATTAGTAGGCTCTAGGACACCCTTCATCTGTTTATAGTCAGCACTCAGCTAAATCACAGGGAATTCCATGAAAGTGAGAGTCTGCCTTAAAAAATGAAAAAAGAAACATCCTGAACTTCTACAAAAAATTATTTTATCTAAGAGCTAGTTAAATGATTCATGCACAAGTTCCTACAGTATACAAACACATGTATGTATGTATGTATGTATTTGCATAATATGTTTATACAACATAAGGAATATAATTAAGTAACAACCTCATGGGAAAAATGGAAAGTACAAGAATATATGCTTGCACACACCACTTACACACACATACACACTTACCACAAACACACACACCACATACACACATATACATACATACATACACGCAGACACACATAGTAGGTTTAAAGAGATGGCTCAGTGGTTCAAATCATTTAGTGCTCTTTTAGAGGACCACATCTAGTCTCAGCACCCACCCTCGATTCATTGCAACTGCCTGCAACTTTAGTCCCAGGGATTTGATGCCCTCTCGGGCTTCTCTAGGCACCTGCTCTATGCATTGTACAAATAAACTGAGGCAGGCACACACGCACATAAAACTAAACAGATCTTATTAAGTGCAAGAAATAAAATTAAAAAGTAAGCAAAAGAAAAATTCTGCACCTGTAAGACAAGATGTCAAATACAAAACAAAGCATATGTTACCACCCTTCCATTACTGGTCTTCTGCCCTGTAAATCCTTAGTTTTGTTTTCTCCCTCTGTTATTAATACCTCAAGTGGAAGACCCTAAACATTCTTTCAGAAACCCCGTGTTCTCTGTATTTCTTTTCATTCTCCTATAAACCCTTCACTACCATGTGAAGCCTAAATCCTTGGATGACGTTTCCTGTATAGTTTGTTCTCTGACCTTTCTCTTACCAATCTATTCATGACTCTGCAACACTTCCCACCTAGCTCTTTCCATTTGGACATAATTTAAATAAATCCTGTCAATCTGTAAATATTATAGATATATCTATTCTGCAAGTCCCTGATTTCTATTAAGCCACTGTGGCTCTTCAGTTTCATGTCTATTTTGTTCAGTGAAAGCCTTTCTAATAAGTCACAGTTTTTTAGACACGTCACCAGTGTCTTCTATTCAGTACTCCATCATAAGCTTTGCAGTCACCTTCAAGAGCTCAAATGAAGAGTTCTATGTGCCCTGAGCATTAACTAACTACTCACTGAATTAATTGTTCAATAACAGAAGCAAACATCAATGGGAGTGTAAGTGAAACAGGCAAAAGGGCCCCAATATCTCTTATTGGAATCAAAGATATTTAATAAATTTTCCTGGCTTTATTTAATTTTGACTTCATTTATATTGTTGCATTGTGAATATTGAATTAGCATGTACTAAAAATAGTGGTAATTTTCTGGACAGAGGAATTTGATTTCAAACAAAACAAATCTTCAGTGTGCCCCTAAATACTTCTTGGAAGAAGTATTTCAGGAAAATAGATAACAATACATTAATATAATAAACACAATACAAAAGAATATAAATCTTTTTGTAAAATATGGGAAAATGGAAAGCATATTGCAGTCTTAGGAGTATATACAGAAAATGTGATTGCTGTGCTTTAATTTATTTTATTTATTGTTTTTTATAATCTTATACATGGGTAGGTGTATTATTGTCATATTCACCATATCATCTGTTATCCCTACCCTACGTTTGCTCTCTTCTTCCATCAAAGTCAGAGTCTCTGAGAGGGGAAGATTGGATCAAGGCACTGAAGCAGAACAGGAGAAAAGCAAGGGCTCTTCTGAAGAAGTGTTTTCCTAGCAGTGTTAAGCCACTGCAAAGTCCGAAGCTAAAGCAGAGAGAGCAAAGACAGCAGAGACAGGGAAGAGACAAGTGAAGTCAAAGAGCGAAGAAAAGGTTGAAAGAAAGTTCTCTCTATGGGACAAAAAATAATATATAAGTGCTTCCAGGTAGGAGAGAGTCTGGTTGTCTCTTTGGAAAAAAAAGATAGGTCTATATGGGCATGGATGACGAGGTGGCATGCTGTCCTGTGTGGGATGCAGGTCAGAGGAGAAAGAGAAAGTAGAAGATTACAAATGCTCACACATATCCCCCAATGCACATCTGTAATTTCAGAGCATGGTGAATATTTCAAGACATCACCTGCCATAGCTGGATTCTCAGCAGGCTGTTTCACTCCACTGCTTTCCTGTTCCTTTTGAATTCTGATGTCTTTTATGCCAACCCTCCCCTCACTGGCTTCTTACCACCCCCATTCTAATCTTCGTGGCTGTGCAAAAACACTTGAAATCAACCCTCTATATACTATGTGATTTCTCTCAAAACATCCAGAAAACCACAAAAAACAAACAAACAGCAACAAGAAGAAGCCTGAGTTTGAGCATCTTTCTCATTATGCAGGGAGGGAAGGAGAAATGGGTCCTATCCAATCTGTCATTCAAATAACTGAACCAACAATCCTTCTTTCATCCATTTATCTATTCGTTAATGTATCAAACATGTGTTGATCATTCATGAATGCCCAGCATCATCAGAAGTTGGATATGTCATTGGAAATGATAGAAAGTCTGTGTTGGGAAAGCTATTTTTAGTTCGCAACAGACAAGCAGACAGATGCACACACAGAATTTCTGATAAGAAAAAAAGAAAGGAAGACAAGGAGAAGAGACGAGAAATAGAGCTATTTAAAATATGAGTTAAGTAAAGAGGAAAAACTTTCAAAAGTCTAAGAAGTGGTGTCCTGGAAAGTTCAAAGATCCTTAATCAAAAAAACTAATATGCCTTCAGTATGTGCCAAGATTTTTATTCACAGGAGTGATGGGACTTCCAATTCCTGATTTATGCCAGCACCCCTATAGAACATTCTAAGAATCAGGATTAGACCCTCAAAAGACCTCAAGCTTCCCCATGCCTGGCAATACAAGCCAAGGGGAATTGTTTGTCTAAAAAACTTCAGGAGACATTCATTGAGGCTTGTGAACCACCGGAGTAGTGATTACATGTGAACAGATCACTTTGATTTCTGACCTTTGTACTTGCATCCTGTAGAAGATAGAGTTCAACCCCACTTAGCCCTTCAGGTGTTTGAGAATAGTGCTTAATCTAATGAATTTCCTCAGGGTTTTTTTGTGATATTAGACCTTTCTCTACCCAGTCATTCTTACACACAAGTGCTCCAAGTGCTAACACTACTTCTTAGGTCCCCAAGGGTCTCACAACAAAATCTCCCTTTACAATAATGGGGACAGCATCTTCTGATCGATGGACACCTATCTTTCACACTCATATGCACCACACAGAATAATTTAGAGTACTTTCTATCTTTTTCTTTTTTAATCTATGCTCTATTTTAAATTTTTAAAGGATTTATTTATTTATTTTATGTATATGAGTACTCTATCTGCATGTACACCTGCAAGCCAGAAGATGGTATTACTTAGATGACTGTGAGCCACATATGTGGTTGCTGGAAATTGAACTCAGGACCTCTGGAAGAGCAGCCAGTGCTCTTAACCATAGAGTCATCTCTCCAGCCCTTATTGTAAAATTTTATAAACTATATTTGATCACATTCTTATCCCATTCCCAGATACTCCTGGATCCTTCCTCCCTACCCACACAACCCTTCTTGATTTCTTTCTTTCTTTCAAGTGAAACAAAATGGTAGTAATTAACAGAGACCCAAAACAATTTCGTCTTTCTAATGAGCTCTGTGATGTACTGTGATTCCTTTCTGTATTATCTGTGCAAATGGTATTATATGTAAATTCATTTATGTTGCTAAGATTTTTTTTTGCCTTTTGGACCTGAAGTCTCATCCAGGCAGAATGATGTAATATAAGTGATTTGTCTTACAAAACACCTTCTATTGATCTGGCCACTCTTCATCCTATTTTTCTGCAATAGGCACATCAATATTTTCTATCCATTCATAAAAAAAATATTACTCATAAAAATGTTGATTAGCCCAATTAACTTGAACACCAAATCAGTGGAGTTCTACTTTTATAATAAAATGGAAATTTTAGATAAATGACACAGTAACTGAGCATTTAATTAAAAAGAGCTTCCAGTGTGTTTCAGGGTGAGTTCCCATTAGCTACACTGAATTTCTTGGAATGAATCTGATCCATCATTTCCAAATACTTTTATGACTACACATGTTACAATTATTGAAGCAAACATACTCTTTTTCTTAATACTTACTACCTACCATGGCAACTGAGCCTCTTCTAACATTTGTAAGTCTTTATGCAAAATGAAAATGAGATTCATGCTATATTAACATGATATGTATGTATGTATATATATATATATATATATATATATATATATATATATATGCTATAGATCAAGCCAAAATAGTCTATCTTCTAGCTCAGAAAACCAATCATCAGAAGGGCATAGAAGCCAAGTTTTAATTTAGAATTATCAGATACATCCAAGGTTGATACCAGAATGTAGTGCAGTTTTGCTAGCTGGATTTTGACTTTCACTTATGATAACCACTCTGCTCTTTCCACACTTGGTAACCCAATTCTTCTATCCAAACACTGAACACACTTTCCACAGATACCTGTCGTTTGCTTCTTCTCAGGATTCAGGAATACACAGGCACAGGCCGTGACTCTCCTTCCAAAGAATGAACTAGAAAAGAAGCACAGGGCAGACACTGGGAACTGACTAGAAATGATTTGGTCAGGGATTTGGGTGGTTCCCTCTTCTCTGAGTATGGACTAGTAGGCCTTAAGGTAGACAGACTATGGGAAGGGATATCCCAGTGGTCCCATGGGATTTTATCTCAGATGAAGAAACATGAAGAGAAAACAGGCAGAACAAAGCCTGGAGACATTCACAGTCTGGATCTAAGCACAATATACCATGAATGTAGATTTCTGTAGGCTGTCACAATCTTATAAGTAGTTTAATTACAAGGACTAAACCAAAAATACTTTCTGGTTAACATTAATTAGCCTAGTTATTAAGTATACTTTCTAATGTGTTTTAGAAGTATTTTATTTCCCCTTTGAAACATACAAAAAAAACAAACCTATTAAAAAAATCTGCAGGATAATTTTTTTTCCTACATGTCAGCCATTTTTTGGATGATCTCATACTTTTTCCCACATAAACCTAAAAAGCAAAGTCTTCTCTATCTCTGAATGACCAAATGCTTATAATGGGATGCTTTCTCCCTGATAACTAAGAAGGCAACATATTAGCAATTTGTAAGGTCTTTTCCAATCCAGCATTCTCCCTGACAATGCTATGGACCCCTTGTAATCCTACGGGCCTAGGAGACATGCCCTGGAGCCACTGTCAGATTTAATGAAAGACACACATGTAAAAACAATATAGGAGAGTCAGAGGAAAAACAGAACTCTCTCTCTCTCTCTCTCTCTCTCTCTCTGTGTGTGTGTGTGTGTGTGTGTGTGTGTGTGTGTGTTCAAAGTTTAGACCAAATGAAGATGAGATATCAGCCATGCAAGAGCACAAGGTCATTAAAGTGAGGCTACTCAGATGGTATAACAAAGCCCAGAAACTTAATACTTCATTCCAGACAAAAATTCTAATCAAGACCAGAGCAGATTAAGAAATACACAACAGCAAATTTGAGCATACTTTCTTGGATCTAGTTTCTAGAAATTCTGATTCAGATTAAGCAGCAGAGTTGCTCTCCATAGCTCAATATATAAACATTTAATGAGCACTTCAAGCTGGCCACCTTGCTAGGTGCTGAACAATAATCAGAAAATCCAGGAATCATGAACAGAAAGGACCAACTGAGATAGAATTATTTCCCTGTAGAATTGAGATAAAATTACTGACCTGTAGAAATTTGGAGTCACATAGTGCTTGACATCTCTGCAATGTAATTTTTATGAGTTCATTGTAAAAATGAAAAAAAGAGAGAGTCCATGGCTATCTTAAAAGTGGGTTTGTTTCCCTCTATAGTTACTGACAATCACAGTGAAATTCAAAATTAATTTAGAATTCTAAGACGTTCATTCATTGGGTAGGTAAAAAAAAAAAGCCACTTCAGGCAGAAAAACAATCTAAAAATGTAATACTATATTCAGTAAAGCTATCCTTCAAAAAAGAAGTAGAAATAATTCTCCTCCAAAATTAATTTAAAGCAATGGTGTTTTCACTGCCTTTCTATAAGAGATGTTAAACAGAATCATTCAAGTTGAAATGAAGTACTAAAAAAAACAAGAGTATATGCATCTCACCAGTAAAAGAACAAATATGGCGAATAACAAAATAGTATAACATTGTAATCTTGGTACATTAATCAGTTTTTTCATTCTACAATAGAAGTTAAAAGGAAAAGGTATAAAAATAATTATAAAATATGTTAATTGATGCACAAGATAAGATAATGTGGGATATTAATAACATAAAGTGTAATAGAGTGCACAGGGTTTCATAATTAAAGTCAAATTGTTATGAGCATAAAATAGATTGTTATAATTATAAGATAGCTTATGTAAGCTACATTGTAACAACTAAGACAATACTTCTAGAAGATATGAATATAAAATGAGAAAAGATCCAATGCAGTATAAAATTGTGAAATACAGAGGAAGACAAGAAGAGACAAAAAAGAAGGACAACAGAGCTATAGGACAAAACAGTTAACAAGTATTGATCTTCTACTGCCAATAATTACTGTAAAATGTTACTGAATAAAACTCACTCCACATGTTTGCTCAGATGAGTACAAATTTTAATAAGACTTCAGCTTATGCTATCTGAAAGAGATTCACTTAGACGTACACTTCTGAAGACACAGCTGAAATTGTGAAAAGATTGAAGAGATATCCCATGTAGTTGGGCCATAGTGGCACATGCCTTTATTCCCAGCACTCAAAGGCAGAGGTAGGCATATCTCTGTGAGTTGGTCTATAAAAGTTAGTTCTAGGACAGGCTGCAAAGCTATGCAGAAACTCTGTCTCAAAAAAAAAAGATTTCATGTATATAAATATTAAAATAAGAGATACAGGGGATGATACCATATAATGATGAAAGTGTCCCGATGAAAGTGTCCCGTGTCCCATATAAACAACACATGACAGTTATAAGGTACATAAGCACCAATATCACAACACCTAAATGTATGGAATAGAGACCAGCACAACTGGAGAGAGAGGTCTATAATAACATAATAATAGGGGCATCTAACTCTACTTACAATTATGGAAAGAAGATCCAGAGCGATGACTTGAATACAGACTTTAAATACAAGACTTCCCTGCCACCATTGGCAGAGTACTGCATGTTCTCCTTCAGTACACAGGGAATGTTATTCAGGGTCACATGTTTGATCAGAAAGACAGTCTTAGCATATTTAAGATTGTTGAAATCAACAGGAAAATCTAAATAACTTGATCTAAAATGGCCAAGGGACTTGAACATACATGTCTCTAAGAAAGGTTTAGCAACAGCTAACAAACATATGTACAATATGACTGACTAATCAGAAGGAAAGCACAAATGATTTTCATATTTTAAAATATCAGAAAACAATTTTAGAAGAAATGTGGATAAATTGGAACTCATACACTGTTGGTGGGTAAACAAAATGGTCTAGCAATATGAAAAACAGTATAAAGGTTCTTTATAAAGGTTCTATGATGTGGTCAAATTATCCTGCTTGTAAATGTTTATCTGAAGAATTGAAAGCAGACCCATTAAGAAATGTAAAGGACATTGGGCGTATAATGCATGTTCCTAGAGAAGCTAAGTAAGAAGGTGAACCCAAAGACAAACACATAGGCATCCTCATGAATATTAACCTTCATCAGGCGATGAAAGGAGACAGAGACAGAGGAGCACGGGACAGAAATCTCAAGGTCCAAATCAGGAGCAGAAGGAGACGGAGCACGAGCAAGGAACTCAGGACCGCGAGGGGTGCACCCACACACTGAGACAATGGGGATGTTCTATCGGGAACTCACCAAGGCCAGCTGGCCTGGGTCTGAAAAAGCATGGGACAAATCCGGACTAGCTGAACATAGAGGACAATGAGGACTACTGAGAACTCAAGAACAATCGCAGTGGGTTTTTGATCCTACTGCACGTACTGGCTTTGGGGGAGCCTAGGCAGTTTGGATGCTCACCTTAGGAGACCTGGATAGAGGTGGGCGGTCCTTGGGCTTCCCACTGGTCAGGGAACCCTTATTGCTCTTAGAGCAGATGAGGGAGGGTGAATTGATTGGGGGAGGGGGAGGGAAATGGGAGGCGGTTGCGGGGAGGAGGCAGAAATCCTTAATAAATAAATAAATTAATAAAAAAAAAGAAATGTATATTCTGCCATGTTTGTTGTAATATTATTCTTGATACTCATGAGGGGAAAACAGCAAAATGTCCACTAATAGACAAATAAGTAAAGAAAAAGTGGCAGATATTATTTGATCATAGAAAAAAAGAGAAAATTCTATTACAATAAAACTGGTTAGGCCTTGAAGACATCGTGCTAAGTGAAATAAACTAAGCATAGAATGACAAATGCTGAATTATTCTACTTATGTTAAGTATCTAAAGTAGTATAATTCCTAGAAAATAAAACATGTAACTCATATTGACAAAGAAGATGGAAATAAGGAGTAGGAGTAGCTATCAACAGGTGTAGTTTCAGTCATGCAAGGGGGAGCCTTCCACAAGAGGTGCCATGCAGTACTCTTGCTATAAAATATTTATGAGCATGTTTGATAAGAGGATGGCATTAAATGTTTTTTTAACCTCAATGACAATGCTCATCATCATAATGCTGGAAATAACTCCACTTTCTATAGTTTGCAAACATATGCCCCGAGGTTAAAGCTGCATTTCACCTGGTCTCACAAAAGTAATGTTGAAAACTGGGGTATAAATATTAATCTAGTAAGTCTGGAGAACCACTGCTTTAGATCATATGCTATTTCTCTCTTTGGATAACTTTAAAAGGGTAAGCAGAAAATCATGAAAATACATTTTTAAAGAGTTTGCATTCGTCAAGAATTATTCCATCTTTACATTTTTATATTGAAGCAAGTTCAAGAATACTTGAGTGTACGTGTGTGGTGTGTGTTTATACATGTACATATGTTTTTGGACAGATGGATGCATAGATATAGATAGGATGATAGACAAATAGATAGACAGACAGATCAACTGACCAATAGACAGATGATAGAAAATAGATAGATAGACAGATGATAGATGATAGATAGATAGATAGATAGATAGATAGATAGATAGATAGATAGATAGATAGACAGACAATCTTTTAAAGAGATAAAAAAGCACCCTCTTTTAAAAATAAATGATTATTTTACACTCAATTTTTAATCCCAGATTTACTTCTGGGGCTTAATTTACTTCTCCAGAGACTGTAGGATCTTCTGTCCATAACAGAACCAGCTCTTTCAGTCCTTTTGCAAAACAAAGTTTCTATAGAAAACAAAAGATAGGAGAAACACAACAAAACATTTTTGTGACACTTCCAGACACAAGAACAAATAAATAAGAAAACCAATACTAACAGCTCACCTCACAAACACTCTCCACTCCCATTCACAAACATAGTCACATACATGTATTCACACAAGGACACAAAACCTTCACTAGCCCTGTAGAATCACAGTGGGATACAAAGCATTTGCCCCAGACCCTGGGACTGTTGTGAGGCAGGTCCATGCTTCTTTTTCTCTCGACTCGTGTGGCTGAAATGCCTTAACCGTAGACTGTGTTCTTATAAATCTAGCAAGTACAGGAAAGAAAGGTCACCTGTAACTTTTTCCCTTGGGGCTAAACAAGCTCAGGTGCATAGACACCAAGTGGATTGGGTTGGCATTTAATTTCTAAAATCCAGGAAGCTAAATTTAGAATGTCCTATTGACAAGCCACCATCCAGGACAAAGGGAGGGGGAGAACTCTTCAAGTCCGGTGTGTTCTATCCTACATGAAGTGGGGCAGCAGCACCTCTCCTGTAGCTGGTTATTCACCTCTTCCTGCATCTCCAAAGACACGGTGGTACTGCTAAGATTAGAAGTGTGGGTCCATTAGATCTCAGTTTCCTCTCTGTCAATCATACAGCCTCAATCATTTAGCCTCTGCTTCATTGGACTGTTTAAGATTAAATGACTCCATGTGTTATAAGGAGCAGAGCACAGTCCTGGACACATAGAAATGACTACATAAACGGGAGCTAAATAAACTGATAAACATTGGCCAGTTCAACTCATTCCATGGTTTTGTCAGTGTATTTAGGAGCATAGTATTTGAGCTATGACTACGAGAAAAGTAAGGACAAAACTCTGTCTTTAAGCATCTTGTACGTAATTTAAACATGAAGAGATGTGGGGGTTTACCTTGGGCAAAGGAGTCACTGAGAGCAGCAGTTCATCATCACTCTGCCAAAGCCACAGTCAGAACCAAAATAATTGATCTGGCTGTGGGGCTGGTCTCTGCACCTTGCATCATTCATGTGATAGTGGAAAGTGTAGCAGGCAGGAGTATGAGCCAGAGAGAACATAAATATCCCCTACCTCTTCAAAACTTAACAGGCTAATCTAAGAAGTTATCATGATTTCATAGTCTTACTTGAATGATTGAATCTGGGTTTGTTATTACAGAAAACCTTTAATATCATGCCAGATAACATCATTTCTTTCTCAGCTTCGGGAGAAATCTTTGAGCACTTGATTACACTTGGCTGTGTTCTGCCCTGGCCAGGAAGACTAATCTCTAACCTTTGCATTACTGGGAATAACATGATCTTATCCTAGACATGAGCTAGTAATCTCCCCATTTAAGAACCTACCGCTAGCCCTGGGGTCTCAGTGGCACTCAAGTAATAAAATGCCTTTGTCCACTGCTAAGAATCAGTGACCAGTGACGGAAAAGATGAATGAGCTAAAGAGGTCAAGAGATAGAAACATGAAGTTGAATCTGGTTCCTGCCCAATGTCAGTCCCAGGGGATGCTCCTCCATGATTCACAGACATGAGTACTCAAATCCTGAAGATTGCTTCCATTTGGAACAGGAGGTGCTTACAGGAAATAATAATATATAATTAAAATCTATTTGATGAACTGGGGTAATTTTTATATCCAAGGAAGTTGCTGAAGCAGCAGTTTTCCATTCATTAGCATATTTACCAGGTTAATGTACTGTATTTAATAAAGCAAACAGTATTTTATAATTTCCTAGGCAAACTGTGAAAGTGGGAAAAATGAATAAAAATTTTGTACCATTTTAAGTATCTGAGTCAACAAATTAATCTCGCTTTCTCCGGGGAGAGCTATTTTCCTCCAAAGTGAACATTTAGATATTTAGTGGTTTTGATGAACTTGAAAAAAGTATTCATTAATGTGGAAGAATGATGCAATGAGAAGTGTGTTCATTAGCTTTCCATTGTCGTGAAAATACCAGAAATAATATGCTTGGGGAAAGGAAAGGCTTATTTTAGCTCCTCGCCTCAATTCATGGTCCCTTGTCCTGTTCTTTTGGGCCTACGGAGGCACAGTCTATTATGGTAGAAATACGAAGACATAGTGTTACTAACTTCAGTTATCAGGGAAACAGAGAGAGGAGAGAAGGAACAAAGTCTCAATATCTTCTTTAAGGAGCCTAGGCAGTTTGGATGCTCACCTTTGGAGACCTGGATAGAGGTGGGCGGTCCTTGGGCTTCCCACAGGTCAGGGAACCCTGATTGCTCTTCCAGCAGATGAGGGAGGGTGACTTGATCGAGGGAGGGGGAGGGAAATGGGCGGCGGTGGCAGGGAGAAGGCAGAAATCCTTAATAAATAAATAAATTAAAAAAATATATTCTTTAAGGTCACATCCCTAATGGCATAATTTCTTTTCATTAGTCTCTACCACCTAAAGATTTAGCCACCTACTAACAGTGCCAGAGGGTGAGGACCAAACCCTCAACTTACAGACTTCTGAAACATTTAAAACCCAAACAGTAGAATTAAACAATGGAATAAATATGGAAAAAATACACAAAACATAGTGACCTTTAAAAATGGTAGGAAACAAAAAGATATATGGGTTATCCATATTTTTAGAATAGAGAAACATAAAGGGAAATATGTGTTAGCATTTTCAGGAAGAAAGATGAGGTAGAAAAACTCCTGGGAATGAGATAAAGAAGAAAACAACTGAGAGATGGGTCCAGTTGCTTCAGAGATCCTGTGATCTCTGCACTGAAGGATTTTACTTATTTCAGAAGGCAGAAACAACATGGGAACAAAGACAAGTAATAAACAATCATCCAAAGTGGTTAAAAAAGCAGCAGTTGGTTGTGAGTCAGAAGTACGGAAGCGAGCATCTGCGGTTTGCCTAAGGCTATCGGGTATTTTTTTAACGCCCTCCTTCAATGCTCACCTTAATATTTTATTTTTCCTGTAAGTTTCTCAGCCTAGGAAATAACCAAGACCATCTGCAGTAAGTCACTCTGTGCCTTGGGATGCAATCATTTTCCTCTTCCCAGCTGCAGGCCCCAGGCAAGTTCCAGGAAATCATTAGCAGAGGCCCTTGTTCCCTTACGTGGTATTTTGCAGAACTGCTGGTCTGTTACTTCAAGTTTTTAATAAAATACACATGGCGGATTCCATTCATAAAAAAGCAAGGTTACCTTTTACAAGGCGAGCATAGTCATTTGCTTTCTGTCCTTTCCCCCCAGGCCCCCAGAAGTGTGAAGGCATATAATATGAAGTATGTGTGCTGTTTTGAAGGTAGTCAGACAAATTTGGATATAATTTCTAACTTTGGACAAGTGACAGCACTTTGTTGATTCAGCTTTTCTTTCTTCAATATGAAAACAGTGTGCTTCGTTGTGTTAGTGTCCAAAGAAACAGAATTGCTTCCAAGTTTCCAGAATTTGCATTCATTGGAAAGTTGGTTTTCAAAGTGGACTAGCTAATGAATTAGAGATAACCTCAAAGAACACCAAAATGTGTCAATGTTGCATTAAAGAGTGAAAACAAAGCACTTCCTCTTGGATTAATTGGTAATCTGCTTTCATTTACATTGATTTTTTTTTAATTCATCCCTCATTGAAAATCCTGACTTTGTGTCGTGATTACCAAGAGTGAGCCCAAGTTTTAGCTCTTCACTTCTCTCCCTGTGCTTTCTATCTGTCTGGACTTTGTGGTTACTGGTCTGTCTGTAACTGTCTGTGTCTGTCAGATCTGTCCCTGTTACTTATCTGGTCAGCCTGTGTCTGAATCTTTATCTGTCCCTGTGTCTGTCTAATATCTGTCTTTAACAAAGGGCTTCTTTCTGCATTTACTGAATAGCACAGGAAACATGACATAGGGGAGGAATGAGGGCTACTTTACAGAAATATTGAACAGAGTTTTACAAAGGAAGAGGTCACTTTACTAACTACACTAACCCAGAAATACCCGATACTTCGAGTAGGCATTATCAAGCTATACCCATGTTGCTTCCAACAGTTATGGCAGATATTCATTTGACCCCCTTTCATGCTTTCAGCAAATTGTTACCACAACACAAATATATAAATACACATACATTATGTTGAGTTATTGACATGGGGTGATACATAACTTATGACTAAGCTATGAATTCGCTTAGGTTGTAAAAGCTGATTACATGGGAAATCCAAAGCAAGGAAGGTCCGTTACATTGTCCTATTAAAAGAAGATTAAGATTGAACGGACTGAGTACATAGTAAAATTACAGGCTAATACAGTCAAATAACATCAAGGGGTATTGAAACTTTGCTGTGAGGTCTGTCAAAAGTTCAGTCTTTGGGAAAACCAAAAGATGTTCTCATAAAAATGTATTACTACACAGAGTCAGGATTTTCAATGAAGGAATGAATGAAAAAGTCAGGATAAATAAAAACATAGATTACTCCCCCCCCAAAAAAATCTCAATTTGTTTTGTTTTGTTTTCCAGACAGGATTTTTCTGTATAGCCCTAGGCTAGTCTGAAACTAGCTCTGTAGACCAGGCTGGCCTTAAACTCAGAGATCCACTTACATCTGTCTCTCAAGTGTTTGGTTTAAAGGTGTGTGTCACCATGGCCTGGCAATGTGGCATATCTTAAAGACCAAAACTGTAAATAGCTGAATGATTCTTTGTTTTCTTGATTGGTGTTATATATAAGATAAATAAGAACTGTTGGGTGATGGGAAATTACCCTTGATATTGAAGAGCTGACTTTGATGGCTTAGAGAGTTACATTTCTACTTGAACGTTGTAGATTTCAGATCTACTGACTTAAGGATTCTATTGCATCAGATTCAGTGCATATTTTGACTACAGGGTCCCTTGCTGGTTCCTTTCCTCCTTCATTCTCAGTTCTTTCGCCATTCACAATCTACTGGGTTAAGTCACAATCTTTAAAGAAGCAAGATGAAATCCACCAGCAGTGGGCAGCATCTTCTATGAGCTCCTGTATTTGGTTACACTGACTTCACTATTGGATAGTTGGTGTTAGGTCTTAAACTCTAATATTCTACACTGGGATTTAACATTCTACTTGAAGTGGGTAATTTATTCAGAAAGTAGCAAAGTCTCATGCACACTCTGCCAAATTAGAATGACTTAAAATAGGGTTGTCTTCGATACGGCATTTCTGGTGATCTATATGTTGGCCACTCTTGCTTCTAGACCAATATAACCTTAATATTGTAAGTGTTGCATCGGTTAATGTGTTTTCATTTGCAGGGCCTTCCAAAGACAATATAAAAGGTTGCCACAAGTGAATTGAAGAATTCTATATGCAGTGATAGAGAAGAAAGGAGATGAAAATGGAAACAAAAGATTTGCAATCTGCTCTTGCCACTAATTAGTTAGGGTTCTCAATCACATTGCTTAAAGACTCAAAGGTTCTTTCCCCGCACTTATAAAATAAGGGAGGAGTTGACCTCCTTGATCTCTGAGGTCTCCTCAAGCAGAAAAATCCTGTAGTCATCAAAACCTTTTACAACTCAGCAGGCAGACACTATAGAAACCCCATCTCATTTCTCCACTTCTAAATTTATCACTTCAGTCATCAACAAGACATTGCCCAATATAAGAGAGCTGAGTTAGGCATATTTGATAGCAAGGCAGTTGTCTTAGCCAAGTTAGGAATGTCAAACTTCACTGGAGTTGTTGAGTCTCGGTTAGAGAAAGCTGAAGCGAACAGAAGGGCAGTGGGCAATCCCAGGTGGCCCAATTCCTCAGTAGCTTACATAACCCTCAGCATGGGAAGGGTGGGAAGACATCTCTTTCAGTCCATTTCTATATCACAGCAGGCTGCAGCCTTTTAAGCCCTTCTGCCTTCCAGGTAAATAAAAAAGGCAAATAGTCCCCAGCTTCTTTCCTTACCCCTCCCCGCCCCTTTCAAGGTGATTATTCTCTTACTTTGGAGTCTAACTCAGGACACAGTCCTTTCAGTTATAAATAGCTCCTTCCAGATCCCATCTTCCCAACAGGGCAGAAGAATCACAAGAGGTTCACATGAGTGAAGAGGCCTCGGAAATCTATGTGCCTGACTATTGCCCTTCTCGTTCTTCCTGGCACAATAGGTCAGGGTTGTTTGGCACACACTTTAAGTGACAGATCCAGGGGGTAGCAATGAGCACTGTTTTTGCCTACCTGTGGGCAAACTCTTAAAGGTGAAGAAACAAGTCCAAGAAGAACAGAAAGGAGAAAAGAAGCTTCCTCTCTGGTCCTCTGACTGAACTGTGCCAGTTAGTAAAAGAGTAAAAAAATAAATCCTTGAAAATTGGGAGAGAAGTTAAGATTCTTCTAGTCAAGGACAGTTTGCAGGAGGTGGAAGGACAGGTAGATGGATAGAAAATGACTAAGAGGAGACAGTAGTTGGTGAGTAGTCTCACTAAACTGAATTAGTATGTTTTTTTTTTGGCCATCAGGCAGAAATGTAGACCGATAATAAGACTGCTGCCCCATGGTGTGGTTAAGGGGAGAGTTTCTGATTGTAGAACCAAAAGAGGGAAGAGCCAGGGGTACCTGGAAGATTACAGAGCAGAGAAAGAAGTAGACTGAACATGGCCAGCAAATTGGACCCAACCTGATCATGAGAGAAGGAGAAGCTGAGCAGAGAGAGAGAGAACACAGGAGAGCAGGAGAGTGCATTGTAGAAGTACCAAGGTTATAAGAAGAATTAGTAGCTTGGGGAGGAAAGTCCGTGAGCTGAAGGGAGGATAGGAGTGGGGAGGGGACCAGAAGATTTAGGATGCTAGCGTGAACCTTGAAATGTATAGCAGGTACTTGTGATACTGAGGGAGGATGGAGGCCAGAATGTGCTTTGGTGTGCTGGTAGACACCAAGGACAGCCATTTGTTTCTCTGCTTTTCAGAATTTGGGGAAATGGAGTTTCCTTTGGCCCTGACAGCCAGGAGTGATCAGATATCAAGGTTAGAATGACAAGGAATCTGAAATTTAGTTAGAAATGGAAGGTTCTGAGACCTTGACTAAGTTGGCTTATCGGGATTTGTTTATGCTAAACCTGGGTTGTGGAGTGGAGTCTGAGAGGGAAAAGGCTAAGGGCATGACTCAAGTTAGGTCAAGGAAATGGTCTCTGTGGACATCTTCAAAGTCTTTAGAAATTTCCTTTCAACAATCATTGAGTAAATAAAGAAATGAAATTCACTCTTGAACTTAGCGCAGTCAATAAGATGCCTGCCTTGCAAGCTTGAGGACCAGAGTTCAGTCTCCAGACCTCAAGCTAAAGACCTAGCTAGTAGATAGCTCATGCTGATAATTCCAGCACTGGGGAGATGGAAACAGATGGAGACAGGAGGATCCCTGTGGCTCTCTGGCCAGTTGTCCTGGCCTGCTAGGTGAGCTACAGCCCCCGGGTGAGACTCTGTCTCAAAATCAGGGTAGATAGCTCAAAGGAATGATACCCAATGTTGTCTTCTGGCTTGAACAAACGCACATACCAGATGCCATGCACACACACACACACACACCATACACCAACCCCCCATACATACACCATGCAACTCCCTCCCCCCATACACACACACACACACCACACACACAAGGTCACTGAAAGATTCATGTCAGCACTACCCTGGCAGGTCTTCTGGTAGGTGGGAGATTGACAGATAAACCATGAGGAGAGAGCTTGGGTACAGAGTTTATTTAGTGGGTATTGGAAAGGGTATAAAAATAAGAGGATTATGAAAAAAGAAATAAAGAGAGAGAGGGGGGGGAGGGAGGGAGGGAGGGAGAGAGAGAGAGAGAGAGAGAGAGAGAGAGAGAGAGAGAGAGAGGGAAAGAAGAGGGAAGGGAGATGCACTAGTTACTTCTGAAGGGGGAAAAAGAGGGGAGGAGGTAGGAGATCAGCTTGCCTGGAGGGGGGTAGATTTTGGGTGGGCAGAGCTTGTCTTTTAAAGGGACAGGGTACCCAGGTGACAGGGAAAGTCAGCAGATTGTTAAGAGTCACCCTTTCATATCCACTGAATGGTCAGTGACATGTTTGTCTTAGAAACTTTTCTAGGAATTACCTTTTGTTCTCTCTCTGTGTCTTTTCTTTGGGGTGGGTATGTAATTAGGACTCTGTATTTACAACTTTTAGGTCTCATGGACACCATCTTCTCAAAGTCTAGACAGAGTTCTAAACATGGCCATGGCTTAGTGTGACATGAAACATATCTCGGCCTGTGACTTGTATTGCACAGCTTCTGTCTTGTCAGAAGACCTCTCTGAGAAGCAGGCAAGTTGTGGCAGACTCCACATACATTATGTATTACTGCTTTTATTTTCATACCAGAAAAGGATTCCTCATCAATTGAAAGGAGAGTGTGTGCGCTGCCTAGATTTCTTTTCATAATACAATTCTCACACCAAGCTTCAAAAGAGCTTTGTTGAAGGGAGACATTTTAAAACCTGGAACACCTGTGTGTCCTTCAGTTCCCTCACAGTCCTTGCCCTGGGGAGGCAGAGGTCTGTGAGTTCCCTGGCTGCTGCTAGTCGGCTAAACATTCGCACCAGGATCTCCCCTGCGGCCATTTAGTAAATACGGTAGACTGACAGAAGCAGAAGCCTGCAGGTCAGAAAAAATGCGGTATTGTCACCAAGCCCTGGAAGTGAGACGTGGCAATACAGCCAACTCGTTGGCACAGAAAAAAATAACAGAAACTAGTTGCTACAAGTCTAAAGGATAGCCAAGTCAGAGGAAAATAAAAACCGCATACTCTCCCCACTAGGGGGCAGATTACACAATTCATAAAGACGGCACATGTTTCTTTTTTTTCCCTCTCCTTTTTAAAATCATTAACTGGACATCCTATAGTTTACTGAAGCATGTGGATTCTCCATTGGTTGAAGCAAAGAACAGACTCTGTAGGAGCTTGGGGATGCGGTGGACAGTCTGGCCTGCATCTTCCTGTGCTGTGTGTCTAAGACTGGGAGCAGGGGAAGACAGCAAACTCACAATGCCAATGGATACAGACCATAAAAAGCCTTGTCGAAAGCCTATTCGACAAGCCAGAAAAAAAAAAGACAGAGCAGCAAGAGCACAGTGTTTAGATAGCAACACTACACTGCAGCCAAATATGAAGGAGTATACTGGCTACAAACGGGCTACCAGTTCACTTATGCTAACAAGCGGCTGTATGAAACCTAGATGTCTACACACCAAGGCTGCTGGGAGACATCAAAGTAGACTGTCAAGGTGAAGTCAGAGAAGGCTATGTGAAAAAACAAAGTTGTCACAGCCTCTGGCAGTGGAATATCCACCAGTTTGGGTATAGCGCATGTGGGAATACAGGCCTACTCACGCACTCTGAAGTGGCAAGTCTCTTTGCTGACCAAGTGGGCTAAGAGAGTAATAGCAGTTACAAATACATGGGCAATAAGAAGGAAAAGAATATCAATATGGGTCTGACATTTAATGTGAAAAGTAACTCAAGATGGGTCACAGAATTAAATGTAAACAGCAACACTGTAAACCAGTTTAAAACAACCGTCTTTATGATACAAGGTCAAACATAAAGAAAATTCCAAAAGCATTATTCATACAGGGAGAAAAGTCAATAAAGGGAGTTCCATTGCAATAAAATAATTTCTGCCTTGAAAAGAATGCTATGAAGAAAAAGAAGGAGGGGTGAGGAGGAGGAGGAAGTGGAGGAGGAGGAAGAGGAGAAGAATAAGAATAAGAATAAGAGGAAGAGGAAGAAGAGACAGGATACAGACAAACCATAAATTAGAACTAGGTTCAAAAATAGATAAAGTTTCACAAAGGTTTCTACACTCCATAATAAAGTACAAACATAGAATCCAATCTGAAAACAGGAAAAATAAATAAACATTTCAGTGACAAGGATACCCAGATTTTGTTGAAAAAAAGAAAGAAAAAACAAGTAAATGTCAACGTGTTTAGCATCACTGATTTAAGAAATGTTGCCATTAAAACAACAATAAGGTATCAATGTGCAATCATCCAAATGACTAAACTAAAATATGGCACAATGCCAAATGATGGCGGCTATGTGGTGAACCTATGCCACTGGTAAATTATTTGAGGGAATGCATAATGATGCAGTCACCCTGGAGAAGTACTTGGCACTCACTTTAAGAAATATGTGTATGTTCCAACAGTCATATTCTTAGGCATTTATTCTATAAAAATGAGAGTTATGCTCTTAGAAAATCCTACATGCAAGTGTCTGTGAAGCTTTATTTGTAACTGGTGAAGAGCAGAAACCCAACAATATCCTTCAATGAATGAATACACAGGGACAGCATTCCACTCACGAATGAATAGATGTCTGAGGCATGTGGTAAATTGGATGATCCTTCATCACTTACTTTAAATGAAAGCAAGAAAAGTCAACACTAAAATTTTCATGCTGTGCAGTTCTATTTGTATAGCATTCTTAAAAGTGCAAAATTACGGAAATGAAGAGAAGACTAGGGCTGTGTACTATAACGTGTGCACAGTCTCTGTTCCTTTGGGGAGCTGGGTCTTCACTCAGGAGTTGGAGATAAGACTAGGCAAGGTACCAAGACCCCTCAAACAGTCTACTCATCCCCAAAATGCACACATATGGGAATTTGCTTTTTAAAAAAAAAATTCTGTAAGATCAGTTCAGTGATTTCAAGGCTAAATGGAGAAATGTGAACTGATCTGGTTTATATAAAAGAGTGGCATCCAGAATCCCATGCTGAGGAAAATTCTGGATCCTAACTCTATTTATGTCATTGTCCTGGATTTGCTATTGCAGCAGAGTTTTACAGGATGTAGCCATTAGGGTTCAACAAGTTAGATAGTATGGAGAGATTCCTATTGTTTCTAACAGCTATAAATGAATCTGTGTTTTAAATTATCCCAAATTTTTAAATTCTGAAGGGGACAGAGTAGACTAAAGAGACATTGTTTGTATTAAACCCACTGAAGTGGGAGCAAGGGAAAATTTGTGTTTTTTAGAAAATGTAGAATATTAAGAAATTTCACATTTGCTACAAGCCATTCAAACCATATTACACAATCTGGCAATAAGACTGAACATAACTGTCTCCCACATGGAGTGGAGTAAGGTTTGAAGGATGCTGGGAAGAAAAGAGAGGACTTCATAGAATTCTTCTTCCTCCTATCTGGAGAAATTCAGGCATTTTACTTCATGTCTCTAATAGTCTATGCCCTCTACTACAAATGGAGAGTAATAAAAATGTTTCTTACCTTCTTATTGAGTTATTATAAAGATTGATTAAGATAAGAATTCTGTGCTGAAGAAAAGACTGGTTTTAATAAGACAAGCAATACCAGATTTATCATGGATTTAGACGAGCCATAAAAGGCAAAACCTGACTAACGCTGGCACTGAGGGAAATGAGACAAACACATTTATGTTCATCTTTTAGAAACTAAAACATGGGAGCTACAAACTTTGTTAAAAGGGAGATCAGACTAAAACAATATCTTGCAAGTCAAAGCAAATATCTTGCAAAGTGTGTTGGTCTTAATCATTTCCTCTTATTTCCCCCCACTGTGGTATTAGATGGAGTTCAGAATTGTGTCAAGCATTTTAAGCTTTATCCTGTGTCACCATCGCTTAAAAGTCAAAGAGGGGAAAGATTTCAAACTATTAAATAACACTACCTATTCTGTGATGCATTATTGAAAAAGACTTAGGGAACTAGAAACCACAGACTAAGTCAATACCTAGAAAGATGAGTTACCAAATCAAGATGTGTAAGAAGTAGAGAGAGAATAGTAATTGTATATTACTGCTAAAGAACAAAGGAATACTAATGTAGGTTGAATGGATAAGGAGACCCAGGGAAGAAACAGATACCTCTATGCACTCGCCTTTAATTTGAAGGCCTTCCAAGTGGCTCTTACTCTCACTCATCTCTCATGAAAGAGACAAGCATGGAGGAACCATTTGTTGGATTGACCAGACTCAGAGAAGCCAAGTTGGGCACTAGTGTAAGTGCAGTGGCTGGGCCAGAAGCATACCTCAGAACACTAGAACCAAAGTGTTCAGCTATTTAGATAGCAATTGGCATCAGAAGTCTGGATCTGTGAGACAGCTAGAAGGCAGTCAAGGTTAAGCAGGAATGGAGCACAGAGCCTCCCTTTTGTGAGAGACTTCTCCCCATTTCTGGGCAGATGATAAACCTGAGCAGGCAGTTTCGGCAAGGAAGGTGATAAATAGAAATAACATAGGGATATAATTACCTTCAGAATTAAGAGTCCAACTTTAGACTTAGGAATAAAAGGACAAAATTTGTATTGATTAAATGCTTTAAGGAGACCATTATTTACAAGTGAATCATAGGTATTTACAATGCCTAGATTTGGAATCCGGAAGAGTGAACTAGAACAGCTTATGTCACCCTTGACTAAGGGTGTGGGGGGCAGGGATGTAGTGCTCAGGGCAGCATTCATCATTGCGGAGGTTGAAGATGAAGCTGTGGTAGAGACAGAGGCTACAGAAAAGAAGCAGTAAAAGCCTTGACACAGATACTTATTTCTTGCAAATTTGGTATCTAGGATGATTCAAAAATAGCCCTTCTTTACCCTAAAAGCTATGATATTAAGAGCAAGCAGACTAATAATCCTACCTCTTGTACTTTCCCGCTCACATTCTTCCCGTGTGCTCTGATCACGGCAGAAACACATTCAGAAAAATATCAGAGGCTGAATATCTGAAAAATCATGGGGAAAAGGTCAGGCTCTAAGGAACTTCAGAGTCGGGCTCTTAGGGTATCTGAACAAGAGTCTACTCTATCCTTTGAGAGACATCGAGGTAAGTTGATGTGTTCCAGCTTTTATAAGCCCTCCAACTGCAGTATTTTATCCTGAGCCAAGCAAGCACATAGACTGACTAGCGATATCATATTAGTAAGCCAAATATGTTATTACATTTTTGCCTGCGATATGGTGTAAACTAAAAACTTCAGCTAGATACCAAGAGATAACTTTTAAATATTACTTAAGCCATCTTTTTCTTTACAAAATATTTTTAAACCTTTCTTTTCTTTTTATTCATATATTTTGGTTAAACAGCAGGATTTCATACGTCAGGCCAAATCTTCTCATGAGATTTTGCCACTCTCTTAGCATTAAAGGTCTGCCTATATACAGTGGGCGGGCATTCTATTTGGAAATTGCTTAGTATCAGGATGGTCTTCAGGAGAAGCCATGAAAAGCCCCAAAATAAACTCACATTCTTCTCAACCATAGCTTATATTTATGCTTTTCTTCTCCTCAGCAATATGATTCACACAAAATCTATGATTTTTCTTTGATTACATGCCATTTCACTTGAAAGCTTTTGCTACTGGGTTTACAGTATATTCACAAACCAGTTCTCAGGTGTTCGGACTGTGCTTTTTGCGTATATTGCTGTGTTCCAACACGAATTTTCTCTCTTGTGAAACTAAGCAGGACTAACTGAGGAAGGTAGCTAGCCTGTAGTAATATTGAGAGAGTGAAAAGTCAGAAATTGGCTATTTCTGGCTTTTCCAGCTGGTAGAACAAAATACTTTAGACTGAGCAGTTTATAAACAAAAGAAATTGATTTCTCGCAGCTCTGGAGAAGGGAAATCCCAAGACCAAGTTGCCAGCATACCCCGTATCTGGGATGGGCTCACTCTCTGTTCTCTAGACCAGTCTTCATGCTACATCTGTTCAGAGCTGAAAGAGACAAGTGGGCTTTCTGTTCCCATGGGCCTCTTTTATTAAAGCATTAATGGCATTCATGAGGGCTTATCACTTCCTCAAGGCTTCATCCCTTATTATTACAGCTTTAGATTAGATTTTAAGATATGAATTTCAGGAAGAGAGAAACACTCAACCCTCAGCAGTAGGTAAGGAAAATCAGAGAAGAGAGTTAGAGAAAATGGCAGGCACTAGATAAGAACTTGTTTGAGGGGGCCGGGGTGACAGGTTGGCAGCAAGTGAGGAGCCTTAAGGCTAACTGCAAAATAACATTAGTAGATTAGAATTGCCCATCCGCACAACACCACCATGACAAGTCTACTGCCTCGTGCACCTTCAAAAGGAATGAAGTTTATTTTTCATATTCAAATCATATAAATAAGTTGCTAACATTACATTACCAAGATTGTCTCTCTTTTTTTTTTTGTTACCCATCTTAACTAGATTGTCTTTGCAGAACTCACCAAGAATCCCCCAGTGTTACATTGTTCATTCTCTGAAATCAAACCAGCAAAGATATAATTAGCGGCCTCAAGTTTGGTTTAATTTGTAATTCCTGTTTATTGGACAATGTCTCATCTTGGAGCTTTGTGAGGAGGCATATCTACAGCCTATGAAATAGGATGGAATATACAGTGGGCACCTGCTGGGTGCCAAATACTGTGCCAGATTCTTTAGACATAGTAATTTATTTAAAGCCTTCAGCAAACAAAGCTATAAGCTCTTCTCTACAGAGAAATAAATTAAAGCTTTGATGGTCGAAGGAACATGCTCCCGGATATACAGTAGAAATAAGAAACTGGATCCCAAAGCCCATGTTCTGTCTGCCCTTCTGCACTGCCTCTCCCTTTGGGTTAGAGCTTGAAACTACCTGCTCTTTGAAGTCTAGTGTACAGAAAGCTAGGTGTTGCAATAACGATGATAACAACTGATAATAAGATTGTTCTCGTAGCAACGCCTGACACTCAAGTAACATCTGCTTCCCTTAAATCATTTGTTCTCCAGAGTAGTTACCATTTTCCCTGAGACTCAAATGCAAAAACAAAATAAAACTGAAGGGAAATCAAGTATAATCTCAGACCGTGCTTAATAAATGCTGTTCTTGTAGAGATGGCAAGGCATAAATAAAAGTAACTTCACTTAGTTACCTCTGCTTTCCCAAAGACAACGTGACACATGTTACAAGTGGCAGAACTCCATCACAGAAGGCAGTTCTGGCCTAATATCGAAGGAGAGAACCATAGTGGCAAATTCCCCAGGCAAGTGACCTCATCTCTTCTTTCTTCTTTTTGACATTGGCAAAAGCCTGTAGTCTGGATGGGAGCTCTAATTGCTTTCCATAAGGTTCCAGCACCTGTTTCCAGGGTCCATTGGTCAGATGAGCAGACTGAATGCCAAAAGTCGTGTTTGCTGTTTGCAGTTCTGCCCTAGCTTCATGACCTTGGCATTGCAGTCCCGACACATCTCATCCTGCCCATCTCCCCAACATCATGAAAAAGCAAAAATGTTTAGTAAGTTCTCAGTGCTAAAAAGTGTTCTGAAGCTCTTGTGTCCCTGACATTCTGGAATGGGAGATGCCACTGAGGATCAGGCTGGCAAGACATGTCCTCTTTTATGGGACCTGCAGATGTTGATGCAGGGGAGGAAGATAAGCATACTGCTATCTTCTGCCAGGGTCACATCTAGGTCTCTCTTCTATTGTAAATAAATGACTTACCTAATTTAAGCCTGTGTTTTCTACAGGGTATGTCCCCAAATATGCCCTGGTCAGCTAAGCAGCCTGTGACTTTAATAAGTCTCAAAGCCCTTTCATAGTTTTTTGTTACTGACTCAACAGCAAACAAGCAATTTATATTAAAGCCCAAATATTAAAACTTCTAGGGAAGACTCTGGGGTATCCATTTTGGAATTTAATTGAAATCAGTGTTAGGTTGCTCAGAGATGAAAAAGTGGACAGATATATTCGGAGGGCCTTATAATGACAGGGCTGTATTGTGAAATGAAACTCAGCAGGGATGGAGGGAAAACATTGATTTATTTTCAGGATGCTATGTGTGTATTTACTGAAAGAAAACTTCCTACTATCCTTAGTACTTCACTGTAGCTCAGCTCTGAGCTTCTGTCTTTGGAAGGATATGGAGTGACATGCCATGCTTTTATTGTCTAGAGTATCCCAAATGTGTGAGAAATTTCAGTAACTGATAGAGACATAACCCAACCTGTAAATGATCTGTATTCTGTATGTGTAATTTTGACTGTTCTATATAACCTAGAAATTATTTCCTTACAGAGATAGGATTCTAATTGATAATGAGCTTATCAGTCAAGTCATAGAAAAGACATTTTGTCTGTGATATGCCTTGAGGTATAATATGACAGACATGTATCCAGAAACAGGTAGCAGGGGAGGGGGCACAAAACCACAGATAGATTCTTGGAGGAGTTTGTGTTACCACAAGAAAGACAAACAACTACAATAATCTGAATTCAGTGACGCACTGGAAGTGCTGTAAAGGAGTTAAGCAAAAGTTTAGTAAAGATCCAGACGAAAGAACAACTAAATCTGGTTTTGAAAGGCAAAACTGGGGAGCCACGAAACGTGTCAGCGTTGATAGTCAAAGTGCCACAGTGGCATGATGGGAGTGAGGGACGATGTGGTAGAGGGGGAAGGAGGTGAGTGAGGGGCAGCATAAAGAAAGCGCTGATGCTCTTCAGGGGCTGAAGAAACATTTTCGGAGAGAATGTGAAGCACAAGCAGAGCTTCCTGTTAACAGACCCACACTGAGAGAAAGTGTGAGGGCTGCAAAGAGGTGAAAGAGACACAGCCAGCGGTCAGGCCACAGAGCTGAGGTTTAAGTAGTGGCGCAAGCCTGACTGTGACACATTTTCTACTTTTATGAATGCAGGGAGCAGATAGTGCATTTTCTACTCTAAGGCAGGGTTTCTGTGTATAAAACCTATGGTTGTCCTGGACCTCGCTCTATAGACCAGGTTGGCAGATAGTACATTTTAACTACGTTTTATTTTTCTTAGCAATTCAGATCTGAAGAATTCTTTTTCCATCTTTGCTGGAACTTTATTTTCTCTGTTTTTACTAGGAAATATCTTAAATGGCCATAAAACTTCAAATATCCTCTTTCTTTACAATTAGTTCGTCTAAATTATATTGTTAAAGAAATGGAATAATTCGTGTGAATTTTTTAAACACCCGGCACAAATATTTCTAATTTGCCAAAAAGCAATTGCTAACATATACATGGTCGTGCCTCGACTGTGCAATTTGAGTACTGTCTGCCATATTCTTTCCATTTTTATCCCTCAAATCTCTTCCTTCTCTTTTCCATATCTTCATTGAGTACATTTGAACAAACTTTTAATTGTATTGTTTCTTTCCCTATTGATTCCCACTGTTCCTCCCCTGTCCTCACAAAAAAAAAAAAAAAAAAAAGAGCTCTCGCTTTTTGCTTTATTTGATTTGGTTTTTATTTATCTATTTTGCATTGATTTATTTAATGTGTGTGTGTGTGTGTGTGTGTGTGGTGTGTGTGTAGGTATTTGTGGGCTTGCACATACACATGAAGATTCAAAGTCAACTCGTGGGAGTCAGTTGCCTTATTACACTGTGTGGGCTCTGGGAATGGAACCCGCGACATGAGGTTTGCCAGCAAGTGCTGTCATGCAGGCCCACAGCTCTCATTTTCATTATCTTCCTCCAATCTTTAAGTTTGGCAGGGAAGAAATCATACTGTATACTGTTTGTAATTTGTTCTTTTTTAAAAAGCTTCTAAAAATACATGCTGAACTCAACTTTCATATTTATTTAATCATAAAATTGTTTTATGATACAGCTTTGCCAGTAAGAATTATTTTAACTGAAACTCCTGATGGTTTATAGATTTTTGTTAAAAAATTACTGCTCGTTGTTGTTTTATTTCTCTCGGTTCAGTGTTTAGAGTTTCTAAATGGATAGGATTTTTTCCTAGTTAAATTTTGCTACTAATTTGTAATTTAATTGCATTTGGCCAGAGACTACTATACTGTATAGATACCAATCTTGTTAAAATTGTTTCTTTGTTCTTATGTATAGTCAATTTATGATTCTAAAAAAAGATAATTTTTGTTCTCCATTTGAAAAACATGGTTGTTTTATGTAGATTCATTAATTAAATTTTATCTACTGTAAGGTAAAATATTTAAATAAAACCATAGTAATAGTAGAAGGAGAATAAATGTGGATACATATATATATATACGTATATATGTAATTAATTAGAGCTATTATGAAAACTGAGAGTCTAGTGTCCATCAAGGAAATGTACCCTGTAATCCCAGTCCAAGGGAGACAGAGAAATATACCCTCTAATCCAAGTCTGAGGGAGGCAGAGAAAGAATTATGAATTCAGGGCCAGTCTGGGCAACAAGTGAGTCCCCACCTCTGAAAACCAAAAAGATCAAAAACCAAAAAAGATAGATTTAAAGATACTGTCATTGGTTTACTGACTGAACTTAAGTATACAGCTTAAGGCAAGAAGTTCAGGTAATTAACTGGTGGAAAGGCAATGAAAATTTTGTTTTAAAAGGTTGCTTTTCAAATGCTGGTGTGTGTAACTCAGTGAAGACCTAGCTTGAGAGTACTGCTTTGAACCACTGCTTAGGAGGCGTCAGAGGGAGTAAGTATTGCCTAAGTTATGGAGATAGAATTAGAGGAGAAGGAGCCAAGGGCACCCTTTGAAACCAACAGGAGCATATTATTATATACTCTGTTTCCTCATATGCTTGCCCATTAAGCGTTTTGCCTCTAGATTGCCAAAAGGTGATAATTATGCAAGTTGTTCTTGGTTGTAGTTATGGACAGGTATAGCACAAACTCTCAGTGGTGGTAGATCTGCTAGCCAGAGTGTGTGCCTGCTACCCAGTGTCCCTGCTTTATCTTCTTAAGTTTGTGGAGAGGAGACTGCTACTGCTCATAACTAAAGTAAAGATGAGGAGAAGAAGGTGGGAGAATAGGTTTGTGTAGGAGGGAAGATGGGTGTTTACTTATGCTTGTCTTGTTCAAATTGAGGGGAGAAGGCAAAATTCTTGAGCAAAGAAGAGTACTTCCTAAAATAAGAAAGAAATGCACGTGGGTAGACTCTATAGCCATATGCACACACATTTATATTCATCCTAATGCAGGATGCTGAGGCATTAAAAGATGATACTTTTCTCCAGTTCGTCGCCATTCCTTTGCTGTTTGCTTCCCCTTCAATACTGAAGACCAGAGTCAAGAATCCAGCAAGCGGGGCATCCTCTCTCCTCTTGTTTGCCTCTCTTCTCTCTCATGGTCCCCATCCAGCCATAGCACCAACTGATAGCAACTGTAGAGGACCCTTGGTCTCCTAGTCTTTCAAGCTGTGGTATCAGAGTCTCCGGGGATATCCAGATGTGGTGTGAGAGAGCCATTTAAGCTCTGGAATGCTGTGCTTGCCCTCCCTCAGTGTCTTCACTTGCAGAATCAGGAATTATGAAGTAGCATTGCTGGGGTCTCAAACTATACTGAAATTCCACACTCTATTGAGTTTAGGAAGAAAGAAAGAACTAAGCATTCTAGGGTTAAATGCTGATTCCACAGACACACTATTTCTCATGCTTAGAGCACCACTGTGAGGATGAAAGGGATTATGATACACAGAGGCCAAGTCTTGTCCCTCTGTGGCATGCCTTAAGAAAGCAGGTCACTCCTAATGGTCACCAGGAACATCATCTTTCCATCTAGAAACGGGGCCTGTCGCTCTGAAATAAATTGGATATGAGTAAATATAGACTCAGATACCATTTTTAGAGTTCTATTGTCAACAGTAAGCACAAATTAAGCTGGAGCCAGATGCCACATTCCCCTTCTGATATTTAGGAATCTAGATTGTTGCTGACTGTGCAAAGCTGATGTTTGGACTATATATAGAGATGGCTACAAAGACATCGCAATCACCTGGCAGAGCAATGGATAGCACACTGGACTTCTAAAACCATCCTAATTGACAAAATAAAACAGCGCCACATTTAGATTACCTAGTAATTTGACACGTAAGACCTAGTTGCCTCATAGGGTTGAGTTATTAGCACAGCAGCATACATCTTTCATTGAATTTGCATTGTCTTTGAAAGGACACAGAATAAAAACAAGCAGCAAGCAGTTGTGTACAAGTGTACTCACAGCTCTCATAATAATAATTTTTGAAGTACTTCTCTCTCTTACTCGTCATGGAAAGCAGATTTGGTGATTTATAAGGATTGTGAATGCTCTGCTCGACCTCTTCTCTGTAAAGCAAGACATCCTTTCTCTATGTAATTCTTCTTCTGGAGTGCTTCCTAGCCAGGCAGTGCTCTCAGAAACAAACAGGTGCTAAAGAAAATCTGATGCAAATAAGGACTCGGGCTGCCAGAGAGATGCATGCTTTGTACCTATAGAAATGCACTTCTCAGAAAGCTCTCAGTGTTGAGAAAAAAAAACTGTTTGAAAGGAGCCCAAGCTAGCTAAAAATGTTATCCTTTATACCCCGAACGCATCGGCTTCTGTTTCAGATTGGCTGCCTTAGATGTGTGTATGTGTTTAACATATTAAAATGAGGCTCCTCTACCCTTTCCAATGATTTCAGCACAATCACCTCTTTGGGGCTCTTGATGCTGCACTGATTTCCCCTCATTTGTGCTGCGGTGTCATCGGGAGCACACCAGGGCTTGCTTCTTAAGGCAGTTGAGACGGCCGTTACTTGGCCACCCTTTGATGGCTACAGATCACTTGCTCACAGTGGCTAAAAGAATTTACCATCCATTAATTCCTCCTTGCCTTCTCTGCCTTCACATCAAGCATGGGAGCATGGGCTTCCCTACCTCGTGTCTTCTAGTTTTCTACTGAGGTCTGCCCGATTTGGGTGAGGCGGGATGACCATTAGTGTCTACTTTGTTTCTCTGTCGCTGTGGTAAGCTCCATGACCAAAAGCAATTTGGGAAGGAAATGGTTCATTTGAATGACAAATCCCAATTGCAGTTCATCGTTGAGAAAATTTGGGGTAGGAACAGAGCAGGAGCAGAGGCCAGGTGTGTGGAAGACCTCTGCCGACTGGCTTACTCTCCATGGCTTGCTCAGCTTTCTTTCTTAATCAGCTCAAGACCAATTTTTTATACAGGAATGGAACAGGGCTCAGCCCTTCCACATTAACCATTAATCAAGACCATGTCTACATATAGACTTACAGAACAATCCAATAAGGGCGATTCTTCCATTCAGGTTTTCTCTTTCCAGGTGACTCTAGTTTGTGCAAAAATTTACCCCAAAAAAGTATGATTAGTGAATCAATTACATCTTATTAACCCTATAACATTCCCTCTAAGTGTTTGCATGTGTGTATCTATATGCACACCTTGGACAAATTCAGAGACTTTGAATATAGTGCTACTAAAATAAACAGCTTATCCTGACTTTAACTGAAGCCTAAAGTCCCCAGCCGTCATCTAGAAATTCAGTTCTCATTAGAAAATCCTAAGAAGCCCAAGTTTAAGAAAAGAAAATAAACGAGTGTCTCTAAAACAGCATTTCTCAAACCGTAGCTGTATCTGCCAGACATGTATAAAATGGTGAAGGACCAAATGAATATGAAGATCGCAATGCTTTATCATCTAGAAATTCATATTACATATTAACATTATGAAGAGTTTAGAAACTTTTCATATCTATACAAATATATTTAAAGATATTATTGAAAAATAACCTATTAAGCCTTTTCAGTCCAGTATGGCTTATTTTTCCCATAGGAACTATTTTTTTCATAGGATTGTAATTATCTAAAATGTATGGAAATACTAAAAACTACACTCTCAGAAAAGTCAAGAGCTCCTCCTTGCCCTGAGTGTGAATACTTAAAGCAGAAATCCCTCCTTTTCCTGGAGCTTATTAAACCCATGGGACTTCCTCAGGAGTATTATTGTGGAGACCTACAGTTGGATTTGAATGCAGAACGGAAGGCCAAGCCAGCTGGAACTCAGAAACTGTTCCTACATGAAGTGGCACTTTGCCTGTCAACATGACTTCCTGACATCATTCCCCTCATACATCAAATTTGTCCTCCCAATTTAATTAACAAGAGAGACTGGAGGTGGGAAAGCCAGGGATTTTTGCCAGAGGCTCTTCTGCATCTATTCTAGCAGGCGCTGTTCATCTTTTCCTTTCAAAGAAAGTCCAGACATTCTTAAAACGTGTTCTATTTTTAACAAAACACGATTAAACTGTCATGTACCCTTCTTTCTGTTTTCTTCTCCGCTTCTGCTGATGGTGACCAAGATATTTGTATGGGAATAAAAGCTGTCTTCTTTATATTCAAGCGATGTCACTGCTTCCCTGATATTATTTTGCATTTCTAAGGACATTATCTTTTCAAGTCCTTACAATCATTTATTAGTTATTCTTCCCAACTTTCTTATTAATTAGAACACTGTGATTGACCCCGTCCACTATTTCTGCCCCTCCCCATTTCATTTCATAGTGAGCAGAGAGAAGTAAATAATTCAAGGAGGGCCTACTGTGTGTCCAGCTTTCTGTTACATCATATAGTTATCAAAATCTTCTAAGCTTAATGAGAGTTCCAGATGAGATTTGGTAAGACTCATGCTATTTTGCCTTCCTACCTCCAAGTATGTTGTAGAGAAACTTATGGACAGAATGATAATAGCCAAATGAAGGGACAAATGATCAACTTAGTAAGAGCCAGCAAGCTGAAATGTCCTTACTCATCTCTCTCATCATATTTACACACACACACACACACACACACACACACACACACACACACACACACCGCAGCCCAGCCCTACCTGACCTACCTAGAGTCTTCAGTAAGAATGGAACATTTAGCCTTGGGATCGTAGCAAGTCTTTTCTCCCTCCTTATCCTACCCTGGAGATCTAAGTGCCTTGATCTATATTTATCCACTCACACTGGCAAAAGTCAGAAATAGCAGTAAAAGCACGTGGAAGCTAGGTAAAGTGATGCACACTTGCAACCCCACCACTTGGAAGACAGAAGCCCAATGATTTCCATGAGTTTAAGATCATCATAGGTCATATAGTGAGTTCTAGGCCAGCATGAGCTACAGGGTGAAACAATGTCTTCAAGAAACAAAAGGATGTGGAAGTCCAACCCCAAGGTCAGGCCTTCTTTGGGGGCAGTTTCCAGGGAGCAAGCGGCCCTCTCACACACAAGTCTAGAAGTACCAAAGATACAGAGTGATTGGAAAGCCATGTTTGCGGTGCATACACCCTACACTTGGACATCCATAGAAAGTCAAGATTTGTTACGTAATTTGGAGTGTCTCCATTTAAGACAAAGGAATGTGAACTCTATGGAATAAGAATGGCAGATGTCTTCTATACAATCAGCATAAGAAAATGAGGTAAGCTGCAGGCATAGTCCTTCCTCCCTTCCTACAGCTGGCACGGATCATCAACATTTTCAAATGAGACTGCAAAGACTCACATAACTGAGTGCTGCTGATGATATAAACTGATGAAAGGTAGACCAGATGCTCTCTCTCTGTGCTGCTGCTGACAGCCCAGGTAGACTGTCTCTTCTGCCCAGATACGTCCCTTACAGCCATGACTTCCACTTTTCCCTGCTCTAATGATAACTGTTCTCAGGGGACACTGCATCTTTTTACCCAACTACCTGGTTATCAGCCACCTTATAACAGCTCTGTTCTAGAACTAGGTAGCGGTAAATTTCAGTGGAACTCCTGGGTGACAACTATTTTGACAGCTTAAGGCCATTGATTTAGCTTCCTTTTTCACAGACCCTGTGAGAATCTTAACATGAGCCTCTTTATGTTAAATTTATACAGTCCTAAAAACTGGATTTAATGCTTTGGGGACTTTTCACCATTAAATCTTAGCAGACAAGGAGAAGCAAATAAAAGAAGAAAAAAATTCCAAAAAATTAGGAAATAGTATAAGGACAGTAGTTAATATTCTGATTAAGATCATATGAAGACACTGAGCAAAAAGGCAAATTGTCCAACAGATTCTTTAATTTTAAATATGTTGGTGTGTTACAATAACAGATATTCATGATAATGACATGGCTCTTCATGGAAAGAAGCATAATCAATACAAGCTATTATTTTTGAACAGCCATAATATATATGTGATGTATCCATGAAAAGTTCTATCTGAAGATATTAAAATGTTCAATGTCTTACTAACTAGAGGAAATCACTTAACTATTAAAACCCAGATGAAATGTCTGGCTCTCAAGAACAAACCATTGCTAGACTTCCAGATGTGTATGTAGTCTTTCAGACATATCTTGCATTCTGCCCACAGTAAGTATCCTGAAAGAAATGTACAAACTTGTCACATGCCCGTATGTATTAAACATATGTATCCTTCCTTATGCTACTCACTTCACATTTCACATTCTGTATAGCTATCAAGAGCAACTTATCCCCTCTAGATACACTCCAAAGAAAAAATTCTTAAACTATAAATTCTTTTATTTATCTGAACTTCAAGCTTATATGACCATTCTGCCTCTCTATTTACTAAATCTAGAAATTATATTCAGGAAGTTCTAATGGTCAGTCAATTTGTTTAGCCGACAAGACTCGGTCATTTCAAACAGACTTTTGCACACAGTTCCTGAAACTTAGTAGCCTTATCTTCCTGGTCTCATGGTAGGCAATTGGTCACGTGAATGTCAGTAGAAAAGCGCTGGCCAACAATACCAAAGTAATAGTCCCTGAAGTCATTAGGGATGCTTCTACCAGGCATCAGGGACTTCATAATTCACACATAAAGACTAGAGTGCTCTGATGACAAGAGCCATAGCTACTGAAACAGAATAAAGGCTCAAAGGAAAATTGGATAAAGCATAAAAGCTTGTGTTTACACCTGATGATTCCAGTAACTGTCAATGGGAGAGAAGTATAGCACAGATTACTTGATAGCCATGAATAAATACCACTCTGCCTTTTCTTACATGCTTCTTCGAATTTATGGAGGATTATTAACCCTTATTTTGTTCTCCTTCCCTCTCTCTCTCTTCTCTGCATCTGCATTTGGTTCTCTTGAGGACAATAAAAGGAAATCTTGAGAACAATGAAAGGAAATCAAAGTGCCTTTGTGGCTTTTGACAGCTGAGTTGCAGATAGATAGATTGCAAACCCGATGCTTCTTTTCTAATTTAAACAGAGGAGAGATTTGTGGGTAATATGCATAAGATGTGTTCACTGGTAACAAGCTAACAGTGGGAGGAGCGAGAAAATACGGAGGCACCAGCAGCATTGTTCTGCTTTTAAGCATGAGATTGATTTTAAATTTTTCTTCTGTGTCGGTTTCATTACAGGCAAATTAATCCTTCTTTCTATGGCTTGCTTTTTTTTCTGAACACTCATAGGGAAAAAATATGTCTCAATGTTTTTCATTTTTTCATGAGCAGTGAATTAAGTCTGAATACTGAATACTAAGTGGTCCTCGTATAGAAGACACTGATTTTAAATAAGATGGTCCACCAGTATAAAAGAAAAACCCTACCCTTTTCATTTAATCGTATTTTTTTGATTTCCTAGGTGAGAGTATGAAAGTAGAAAAAGGACATGAGCTCATTTTTCTATCTCTCCATACAGAATTTCAATCCAAGGGTTCTCCTTTACTCAAAAAGGACCAAGAGCCTCAGCCAAGCGTGTGTTGTGTCAGCACATACTTCATTTTGCAGCATCTCACGTCTACCCTTAGCTGCTATATATAAATATAGATAAAACTGGGATCAGAACGGAGTATTTCTCAAGGAATTGTAGTTTGTGGGAAATGTTAGAAGTGCTAGAGATATGGGCAGTCTTGCTCTGAGTCTTTTTCCATTTGACAAGAAAAGAAGTAAACTAAAACCTTGGGCAGAGATACTACAATAAGCAGGTATCTGTGATAATTTTATTAATCAAATTATGTTGCAGACTGTATAAATGATAAGTATAAAAAATGAAGATAGAAAATGTAGATGCTGAAGAAGGAAAGGATGCCTGTTGCAGAATATTGGATCATACTCTAAAACTCAAGGCTGTGTTAATAAAATTAGCAGTGGATCAGGGAACAGACCTAGCAACTAGCTGACAGGAACTAGGCATAGAGAGTATGGAGAAGCCAGGAAGAAGGATAGAGAAACACACAGGAAGGAGTAAGGAGGAACTTAAGAGTTTCACAGTCATTTTGGCTTGGGACAGCTAAGGAAATACTTCCCTTGCTGGATCTCTGGCCAAAAAGGAAGGTCACCTGATTGTTTCTTGGCCTCTCTGAACTACAGATTTTCACCCAATATCTGACTTTAAGTTTTCATTGGTAAGTAGAACAATGGCAACTTAGCTTGGTGTACAACATGGGATGCCAAATAGAGCTGTGCTTTCTCTGTACTGCAAGCTTCCAGATAATGACATGGAGATTTTTCATTAATTGTGAAAGTGTGGCCTTCACTTAGGCTTGTTCCGAACTAGCTCTTATAACTTAAATTAACCAGTTTTTATTAAACTATGTTCTTCCACGTGGCTCATTACCTCTCCTCAGTACCTTTCTATCCAAACTTGCTCCCCATCTCTATGGTGAATCCATTGCCTCTCAGATTCTTCCTTTAAGATCCTCTCTTGCCCTGGAAGTCCCGCCTATCATTTCAAGCCTAGTTAGTGACCAGGTAGCTCTTTATAAAACCAATCAGAAGGTGTCTTGGCAGAGACACATCTTTACAGAACCGATGTCAGACCTGTGGCATAGGTCAGAAACAACCAGAAAGTTGGTGGTAATTGGAAGTGATGGGACTATCTAACCCGCCAACATCTGAGGAACACAGGGCAATATTCACATGGTGTATGGTGGCATTAGTGTGTGTGTTCTGCAAAACCTGATTTCATTAGCTTTGGAATCCTCCAGAAAAAGAGGGAAAGAGGCACGCAAATGGGTTATGAGAGTCAATTTGTAGTTAAGTAGTAGAAATTGATACACCAGGGATGTAACTTAGGGGTATTATGCCCACCTAGCATCCCCACCAGAAGGTTGGGAATTCAATCTTCTAAAAGGAAATAGAGAAAAAAAGAGAAAGAGAAAGGAGAGGGAGTGAGAAGAAAAAGGAAGGGGGGGGGGGAGAAGGGGTAGAGAGAGGACCATAAGTATTAAAAGAGATCCATACTGATACATAAACATGTAATACAGGGATTCCATTGTCATTTTATGAAGTAAATGCCTGATATATATCTAATTGTTTATCTTTATTCTTTGCTTGATTAAATATATTTGGGTTGTTTCCCCCAGAGGACTGTATATTTGTAGCATTTTCTATGCAACAAATGAAAAAAAAAGCTCACTTATTCCTGTAAAACAGTTGTTCAACAATTATGTTTTAATATTATTTGAAAATCTGTTTGTCACAATTGTTATTGGCAGTATCATGCAGATCTATAAAATTGCTATCAATTTGGAAAAAAAAGGAAATCTTTAATAACGTTCTCTTCTTGATGAGCTGGAAGGTCTAAGGGAACTCAACATTCTTTTTCCCAGAGACTATTCTGAAACATTCTTTGACTTGAAAACACTCATTTATTACTTACTGGTCACTTTTTTCTTAAACGAGGAGTCAAAAGTTACTATCTTAGTTGATTTTTGCAAATTGTGTAAATCTGAAAAACTATTTAAATATTTCTTGAATAATGTAGTAAAGTTTCACATCTAACATCATGAAAAGAACACATATAATAGGTTTTGCATTGTTTTATAAAATATATGACCAAAAAACTAACAAATGCCTCCCTCAGGAACTTGCAAAAGGGCAACAGCAAGGAAGGGGCACTAAAGTTATAACTTTATCAGGCTTCCTTGTGACAACTACAAAATACAATGACATTCAGCATTAAGCATGGGGCAGTGGTTTTCAACCTGTAGGTCGCAACCCTTTGGGGGTCAAATAACCCTTTCACAGGGATCTTAGATCAGATATCCTGCATATCAGATATTTACATTCATAATAGTGGCAACAAAACTAATTTTATGGTTAGGGGTCAACATAACATGAAGAACTATATTAAAGGGCTAGAGCATTAGGAAGGTTGAGAACCCCTGGGATAGTGGATGGTTGACCAGGTGGCATTGTTGCCTTTATAATAACTCATGTGTGAAAAAGGGGAGGGACTCACTGGTTTAAGAGGGCTTTGATTAGGATGACTTAGGACTACGACCTCTTGAATGTTTTTCTTGTGTTGTGCCAACCCACATTTCTTCTCACAGTAGTAGGGGGAACAGGATCAAAGCATGCTCCAGTGCCTAGGAACATCTTAAGTGTCTAGATGCATTACTAGAATAAAGTTACCCAAAGTTACAAGTTGTATAGGTGAATGCCCAATCTCCAGAAGCAATCAGGAATTATACTGGTGTCTTAGTGTTCCCAGAAAACATCTATCTGAGCCCAAATTCAGAAGATAGACGTGCCTACAAAGTTCCATAGCTGACTCATATCTGGCCACCATGTCATTACAATCAGGTATCCATTAAGTCTGCCTCTAACTCCCAGTTCACACTCACCACACATAACTGGATAGTATCATCAAGGCTAAACTACTGTGTGAAGAATATGTACAGAAGGTTCAGACACTGAATAATTTTTATTAAGTAGACTAGTCCCTTTTGCTGTTAAGATACTCACTTCATTTATAACTGTGCCTCTCACACTTTTTAAGACACAATTTTTTTTAAATGACATTTTTACAGAATACTCAACTGGGTTACTAATGGCGAGTGACTGAGAAGCTCAGCATCTCTGTATCCGGACACTGAGTCCAGTCATCAAAACTAACTTTAACAGTGAGGCTACTCACCCTCTCATCACTGCAGGGCTACACATAGGGTGTGGAGAATGCTTTCCATGGACAGGCCGCTCTGGTGTAATTAGAACCTTAATTAACTATTACTAGCATGCAGGTACGTGAAAAGTGGATAACTAGATCTTTTCTGGAGGTTTCGTTTTCATTTTTTCTATATTATTTTCTATAAATAAAATCCAGAGATCTGTGAAAAATTAAGCAGGAAAGAGTAGGAGATGATATGCTTTGGAGAACCAGAGGGAAAATAGAAGGTAGGAAGTGAGAGGCCTTAAGGCCAAGTTCCCTCCCATGTGAGTTCACCCTCCAGTCAGTATGAGACCATTTCCCCCTTAATTGGAAAAGTGAAAACATGGGTGTCTCTATCCCAAACTGGTTACATTTGGAGGAGATACCTTACCTGAACTGCTAATGCCACATTGCTTTGTAGAGAGCTTTCAAAGAATCATGTTTGCCAAATTGCTATGTAGTTACACAACTACTATCTGTTAGGCATTGATGATTTTAGTTGGCTAATCCTCCACTACCTTATCCACAAGGGTAAGTAGTTTGACAACTATCCTAGAGGCAATACATTAACATTTTCTGTATTGAGCCCGTGTATAGAGTTATGAATGCTTTGTGAGATTTAGGAATTCAGGTAGAATCTTATTTTAAACAACATGAGGAGATATCAAAATTGCTGCACTGAATCTAAATCTCATTAAAATGGAAGTTTACTGCTGTAGAGAATGAAGAAATATATTGTTTATTGAGCTTTTTATTTGCTTACATAAACAAGTATTAGGTGAGCAGTGTGCCTGCACACAGTAACAAATGTGAGAGATGGCAAGTGAATGTCCCTGCCAGCTCTGGGGGAGTGCTTAGCACCATCCTGTCCACTGTTCCTATGATTTGTATGTTTTTCAGTTTGCAGTAGTTGTAATGGCAGCTTATGCATAGGTTTCCTTCATATAAGGTTCATTTTTTTAGGACTATGTCTTAGGCAGCAATCCAGTACACATGCCAAAATAGAATTACCAGGGCCATATTGCTTATAGAGACCCGGTTTACTGAGAAAGTAAATTATTCTTACGAGATCATCCTAGAGTTAGAGAATATTAATCTCTAAGGCCGTGGCCTGTTTTGCTCTGTTTCACGAAGGCCATTTCATTGACAGCCAATGCCCCTTTTCCCTTTAAAAGTTAATTCTAAGTAGGAGCTAAAGCAGCATGCTGAAAAGCAAGTCCTTTGAGATTCAACACAGTGACCTATTCATTTAGAAATACCAAGTTTGCCTGCATTAAAGCTATCCATAGACCTTATAATTTGACTCCATCTTAAATTCTGAAGCCTTTCCTTAAATACAGCTCAATTTTCAACTCCAGAATCAAAATTTCATTGTGTGGCTTGCATACAACATGCCAACAAACATATAGAACTATGCAAATTCACCAATTACAATACCCCTAATTAAGTGTATTTATGTTGTGTAGATCTTTTACTTCTGATTTTTACATTTAACTCCAAAACAGTGTTGCTGATGGCTAATTGCATTTCATATTTTTGACATAAAAGCACTGCCTGTTTGCAGCCTTAGCCTTTCAGTTTCAGACTGCTGTACCCAGAAGAGGAGGGAAAGAGCTTAAGTTTCTACTTGCCTGGAACAGGCATGCTGTGAGATTGTTTAAGGCAGCGGTTCACAACCTGTGAGTCATGAGCCTTTTGGAGTCAAATGACCCTTTCAGAGGGGTCGCATGTGAAATATATTGCATAACAGATATTTACATTCTGATTCCTAACAGTAGCAAAATTGCAGTTATGAAGCAGTAATGAAAATAATTGTATGGTTGGAGGTCCCCAAAATATGAGGAATTGTATTTAAAAGTTGCAGCATTCAGAAGGTTGAGAACCACTGGTTTAAGAGATAGAATACTCATGGGAGCCAGCAGTTCAACAAAGGGACAAAGGAAGCATTGTGAAGTTTTGTTGCCTTTCTTTCCCTCCCTGACTATTCTCTATGTTCTGTTTTCTCTAGCTAGCCTTGAATGGAACTAAGATTTGTAGTATTCAGAAGGCTTGTATGGGGCAGAGATTTCTTATTCTTCACAATTCATTCCTATTAGTCAGATTTAAATGAAACAAGCATTCCATCCTAGCTAGTCTCCACCATCTGACTTTGATTTTCCTCACTTACCCTATGCCCAAGCAGTCTGAGATCATGTTACTAGAGAAGGAAGGAACTATGAAGAAACTGGAATACCCTTGCATTTTTATGTGGATCCTTCAAGACACCAATAAGAAAGGTTTTGAACTTCAGGACACTGAGCAGTCAGTGGTGAGGTTGAGTCATTAGAGAAATTACTTTGAGGTGGGCTGGCGTCAGTTTGAGCACATTTCTCTCCTGTTTATACAAATGTGTGTAGACTTAGATTTGAGAGAAAAGTCAAGAAATTCTGAATAACGGAACAGATGATTTATACCTGAGGACAAAGTATGATGGAAGATATTACAGAGTAGCAAAGAAGCATTCCAGAGGTAATTGTCTATATTCTAAACAAAAGCTAGGTTTAAAAATAGATGGGACTAGAAATAACCCAAGGGAGAGGATAGATAAACAGTAAGGTTCTTACTACTGTTATGTCAATGACAAGATAATTAATTGCACTTAAGAGCCTTTACTTTTTTTATATCTTGCTGTGCTATTACAGGACTTATGAGACGATAATAGAATAATGATTTTTGTGCTACTTTCTAAATCAATACAACTGTGTTTTTAAGTAGCTACATACGCACTCTCATAGATATGTATGTTTTCTCAGTGAACATCTGCAAACCTTTGCTGCTTTTTTAAATTTCTTTCTTGGTTTGTCAAGACAGTGTTTCTATATAGTTTTAGAACCTTTCCTGGAACTCACTCTGTAGACCAGGCTGGCCTCCAACTCACAGAGATCCACCTTCCTCTGCTTCCCAAGTGCTGGGATTAAATATGTGCACCACCACCGCCTGGCAACCTTTGCTTTCTTCAGTTTATAGCCTAAGTTTAGTCAAATAATCTGACTTTTCCACTTTAAAATGTCAATAAAGAGGAGGGACTTGAGGAAAAGGTCCTTCAGGGAGGACCTATCTGCAGTAAATGGCTATGGGTAGCAATATTCTTAGGTAGTATAGTCACCAGTCAGTAGCCCAAACTCCAATAAATAACCCCTCTCGCCATCCCATGCTCCTGTAAAGAATCCTAACTGAACTCAGTGGGACACACACACACACACACACGACCTGAAAAGTAGAAGGGGAAATTACATGGGGAATAAAAGAAGTTAATGGAGGTGTATATGATAAAAACAATACTATTTTTTTGGTATACATATGTCTAAAAATTTATTTTTAAAGGAAAGAAAACATGATCACTTAGTCAGTGATTGCTCCTGGTGATTCAGGTATCATACATGTAGCAGGCAGTCAGCTAGTGCTGCATGGTGGTTGTGTTATGATCCAGCCCCAAACTCCGAGCTTTCAAAAAATGTCTTAACTCTCTTATTCACCGATTAGCAAACTCAGCTGTGTCTTTTTCTTCCTTCTTTTTTTAAACTTTCTTTTTATTTATTCTTTGTGTCTTTCAATTCATGCTTCTTGATCCCATTCATCTCCCATCCGCACATATCTACCCTCTGCCCTTGTGGCACTCCCGATTGCAGAGAAGATTTTTAAAAAGGGGGAGGGGGCGCATCTAAAGCAAGGAAACTGAAGTGTGACTCAGTCAGTCAGGTAGTAAACTCTTTTATCCATATATCTTTATGTGTAAGTGTTCACTGCAGAGAGTCATTGGTCTGGTTCGGGGCCTCCAGTTTCTGCTACACATGTGATGCTGGGCCCTCACTGGGACTCCTCTTGGTTATCCTACTGTTTCCCTGTGTCATGGAGATTCTGCAGCTTTGGAGCTGCAGGACTGATCCCTTCACATGCTCCAGCAGATCATTGATGGGGCAGATGTTGAAGTGGGCTAACCCATAACCCTGGTTCTGGGCCTGGGTAGTTGCAAGGTTGGTTGGTCAGCTCGCCAGCTCTCCCTTGTCCTCACCACCCAGATGAGGTCTCCTGCATTGCCTTGGCTAGTGCATCCTTTGCAGTGATGAGCAAGGGGTGGGACCAGTTCTCCTGCTCTCACGTCCTCAGGGTCGGATCTCCCACACCTACACCTTCAGGACCAGCTCTACTGTTGCCAAGTAACAGAATAGGGGTCACTCTGCAGAGTGCTGCAGCAGATGAGGGACAGGGACAGCTCTCCTGCTGCTCTCATGACCTCAGGGTGAACGCTCCCACCTACCTCAGGCATTGGTGGACAAGGCAGGAAGGGGTGTAGAATATCTCCTGCCTATATCATCACATGACAAGTGAGTAATGAGGAAAGCTCTTCCATGCTCACAATATTGGGGCTGGCTTGCCCACACCTCTGCCAGTGGGGTGGGCGTAGCTATGTCTTAACTGATATAGACAAGACTCCGCTTTGCACTGGAGTTACTCACTGCACATGAGACATGTCTCATTGCTGTAGTTTGGACTCAGATCAATTTCACATATGTGTAGGCTGGAGCCTAACCCTAAACCTTCTGTGGCAAATGGCAGAGGCCTAGCCAAGTGAGTTAAAACAATTAGGGCTCCATGCATAAAGCAACAGTATGGAGGAAAAGGTACTGATGAAATTCTGGGAACTTACTAATTAGGAGCACTGATTATGTATTTCATATTTATTCTTTCCAATCTCAATAAGTATATGTGGGAAGTCTTTCTACAGAAAACTGCCTAGTCGTCACGGCTCTGTTTTCTACTGTGGCATGACTCTCTCCGAGTTTCCTACAGTCAGCTTATAAACCACGAGACTAAGCTGCCTTTTCCTCTAAGATAAAATTTTCAGAAATAATGAAGAAAGCCAGTGAGTCTGTTTTATCTCACTGTAACCCCCTTTCTTTAGATGGCTACAGCTGCATAGAAAAATAACACTAGAAAATTCTGCACCACGGGCTTGGATGTCTCAGTTATTACCCCATGAGATGTGAAAAGCCTTGAGATATAGAAGCTGTGCCCATCACTACTATTCATTAAGTAGGTTAATATTTTATATCGAAAAGAAAATGCTGCCACAAAGTTATTGCTTCAGAAATAGCAAGGAATACTTTATTCTGTGACCTGCAAGTTTTGTATATCCGCTGGAGCCAGGCAAAGTGAAACACAAACAAGATTTGAGATCGCACACATCTCCACTAGGTGACTTGCTCTGGAATCCTGCCTGTTTTCTGCTCACTTCATGATTTAAGACACTGATGATCTATCAATCCTAGTACATCCAACCATGCACATACATATGCATCTATACCATGTGTCATATACAGGCAGTGCCATCTTTGCATGGACAGATGTGGACATACACAGTGAATATGGATAGATACTAAATGCTTTCTGAACTAGCAATTTATTTAATAACAGTAAGGTCTCATCTGCTCCTCACTGTAAAATCAAGAAGCAGAAAATAGTTAGCCCATGCATATTCCTCCCATTAAAAAGTAACCATAGATCTTGAGACTGCATATGTAAATGAATTGATTTAATATGACTTTTCTATTTGATGTGAAACTAAAGGAGCGCCGCTGTTGTGAGAGTCCTTGTGCTGTCCAGCATGGTGCGATAGCATTAACACGGCCTGAACTTCATAGGTTGCTACGCATTAAAGTAAGTTCATCGCTATTTTTTTTCTTTTGAGATAAACATCATAGACTATTCTTATACTTTCAATTTTTGCATAAATATGAACCATAATAAAACTATACAACCAATATATTAGTGGGAAAACAAGGAAGTAACTCCCACACACTTACCACTTTGGTCATCACTCAGTCCCACTGCAATCTGCTTAATA